>NW_015666800.1:1816006-1850320 GCF_001515625.1 Sinocyclocheilus rhinocerous
ATGGGACATTCATTGAACCTTTCAACAAAATCTTTAAAATCTAAAAAAAAAAGGTTGCAAAAACATGTTTTGTATCATTTTTTATACATTAGGCTTTTATGGCCCATATAGAAAGAATATGGAGCTCATACTCAAGGAGAAAAAAACAACAACTCAATTTAACTCAGAGGCCAGTAAATCTAAGCAAAACATGCAGAAATTCTGATAGCCCATAATGTACATCATTGAGAACTTTCTAACTGTATAGCAGACTACTTAAATAAATTACATATAAATATCAGTTGTCCAATAATATGGACAACCTTCCAACAATATGTATTAGTAAGATGACAATAAAATGCTTAGTTTTATGATCAAAGCTCTGTAGTTTTAATTGTGGAGGGCAAATCCAATAATGCAATGCAACATAATGATGATGACTAAGAGAGTTTTAGAATTTTATATATTAAATATGATACAGTAGGCTTATAGGATGGAAGCTGAAGATGATGAACTAATGGTGTCAGCTGCTCACCAAAGTCTAGATGCTGATGCACATCTTCATGAACGGAGTATAGAGATGTTGACCTCAACAGAGTGTGTGAATCTCTCCTGTAGCGGTGAAATTTAGTGCCAGGGAGCAATGTTTCAGCCACCCTAAGAAGGACAGATAGAAGATGAGAAACTGATCTGATTTTTGTGGTCTATTGATACTAGAAAATTCCCTCAAAAACTGTCCTTACTGCACAGTCATGACACATTGAAGGAAGTCCTGTGTTACAACTGTGTGACAGTTTTTGACCCCATGACTCTGGAGCCAATTCTGCACTACTTTCTCGGTCAGCTGAGATGGCCGAACAAGAGCAGCTACTTCTTCCAAACTCAGATGCTTCCCTAAAATATAAACGAAAAAATAAGAACTAATTTCTTCATTTGATAATTTGGATTATAACAAATGAAAGGCTCAATACCATATTGATGTGAATCTGGGTCTGACACTAGTTTCAGTAACTCTTCCATCTGGTTAACATTCTGCTGCTTTAATGCAAATATAAGTTCCACTTCCTCCAAAGGTCCCACCCTTTCAACCAGAATCCAGTCCTCAGGCACACTAAAACATTGAGAATAACATTTTCCAAGGGCTGATTCTAGTGTAAATGAAATGTGGAAATTACATCAGAAGTGACCAATATAGCTTATAATTTGGACTCAGTTATTGCTAGACAGAGGCATGCATGGGTCTTACGAAGCATCTTGATCAGCCTCAAGCAGCTCCCCATTGACGAGCCAAATAAAGCTCAGAACAAAAACAGCAATCCTGTAAAAAAATAAACACTGTCACTTTAAGAGCCCACTTTAATGCCAAATAAATTGTTTTTATGGCCAACGCACAAGAGACTTTTGTCATTTTAACTCCAACAGTCAACTTAAATAGTTAACATGCTAGAACAGTACACAAGGGAACAGGTTTATCATGTGAACTCTTTGTCCTGACCATCTGACCTAATGAGGTGAACCGCTGTCTTTGAGATTTACAAACAGTTCTGCAAACGTGATCTTTAAACTATGATTAGCGTAACATAACTGCATAAATGCAAACAACAACATACTCACCGCATTGTTTTCGCGTTCATGTAGCCTGATATCTTAAAAACAGCACCAATGCCCGTGTCCTAATGTACTGATCATGTGATAGTCACGTGACCATCAGCTGGTCTTTTATTTTGATTGAGGAAGTTAATGTGCATGTGTCTGCAAATAAAAACTTGCAAGAAAAGCAGAGAAAGCCTTAGTTTTCATAACGATCTTATAAAACAGGTAACACAGTGCATATAAGTTATTATTATTATTATTATTCGTATTTTTTTTTTATTCAAATGCTTGGAACAACAACACAGAAAGGCATTCATTCATAAAAGAGATATAGCATAGCCTATATATCAAGACTGAGATTACACTCAAGTTTCATATTATACTCTATACTACATATACCACATAATACATTTATGATATAATGTAAAATAAATATATTGGAAAAAGAGAGAGAGAGAGAGAGAAAGAGAAAAAACACCCAAAAAAGTAAAAAAAAAGTAGGGGAGTAGGAGGCTTTTACATTATAAACCCGAAATTGTCTAATAAAGAATACAAATACCTTGCTTTGGGACATTTCACCCCTCTTAATGTCTCCAAATATATTACAACCACTTATCATGGAGGAATTTTGAAAAATTTACATTTATGAATGTACAATTTCAGCAAAAGCAACCAATTATTTATTAGGCTACATAAGATATCTTTTTATCCTTAATTAACAAACCAAACGTAACAATTGAGAGGACCCATGAGAGGATCAGTCTTGCAGGTATTCTTTGTTGCATCCATCTGAATGCATCATTCCAGAATGCATGTACCAAGTTACACTGAAAAAAAATGTTCAACCGTATCTATCTCTAATTTGCATATTTGGCATATATTTGAGTCCCCGACATTAAAACTTATTCTTAAAAATTATTTTGTAGGGTATATGTGATTCATACCAAAGGGAATTTTAAAAGTTGTACACCACGGTAATCAGTTTGCGCCAAAATACCATAGTTACCAGATGTTATTTGCCTTAGTTTCCTAGAGGGTCAAACAGGTTAATTAATATAATAATAACAACAATATTTAATAATAAATTTAATTAATTTATTTTATGAGGAACACCCACATTTGTGGCACACAGATGTATATATGTATACATTTGTGTGACACACACACGTAGCCAATATTGAGCAAGAATAATAATACGGGTAATTTTTGACCTTGTGGGGATATTTTTTTTTAGTCCACATGAGTAAAACAGCTTATACATCATACTACATTACGTTTATTTTTTAATCTAAAAATGCAGAAGGTTTTGTGTGAGGGGAAGTTTGTAAAATAATTAATTATGTCCCCATAAAACATGGAAACCTAACGTTTGTGTATGTGTGTGCTTGTGTGTGTACTTGTACTGCTATCTTTGTGAGGGCCAGTTTGAGTTTTAGACCATTCGAGTGAGGACAATCTTGTAAAGTGAGGACATTTTGGCCGGTCCTCACTTTCTGAGACCCCTTTAAAGGCCTGTTTGAGGGTCAAGACTTGGTTTTAGGGGTCAGGTTATAATTGGGTAAAGGGTAGGTTTAGGGTAAGGGTTTGGGTGAGGCACTTAGTTCTGATGGGTAGGTTTAGGGTAAGGAGCTAGAGATTGCTTTGTGTCAATGTCCTTACAAAGATAGCTATACAGAGTTTGTGTGTGTGTGTGTGTGTGTGTGTGTGTTTAAATGGTGGAAAATACCCCTGAAGATCAATTTCATGGGGCAAATGAAAACACAAAATTGAGATATAAAATACTTCGTAATGAGTTGGTGGAAGTTTGTTTAGTTTCAAGGGAATGATAATCATGATACTCATTTGTGGAAAGAAAAGGCCATAATCTTTAAAAATATACAATCACTAGGACATAAATGTAATTATATGTTCTGAACTTTATGATAACACTTTTTAACTTGCTGTAGTATGTCCATCCTTATATATATATATATATACAAAATCTTTGCAGCTATTTGACAACAATGAAAAAAGATCTGTAATTGGTGTCTACTAATGCAGGGCAACTGATCACAAGAAAGTTAAATGCTGGAGCAGACAAATACTGTAGTCAACATACTAGTCGATTGTTTTGAGGGGTGAGAAATAAATTTTGTCACCAAGATAACCTTTCAGTCCAAGCTCATACTGTGAGCTTAATAAATGTTTCTTTGGCTACTAGAATATGTTTAGTTTACTGTCTACTGAACATCAGTTATTAATATGACAGGCATGGATGAGGTCAGGAGAGGAAGCAGAATTGTACTTCCTGGCAAAATCTCCAGAGTTTAACCTGATACCCATATATATTATAGCAAAGTGTTGGTTAATCCAGACAGCAAATCAACACACAATCAGCTGCATGTTGACATGGATGAGCTACAGTATTTTAGGCCCAGTTCAGTAGTGTAACGTTATATAAATTAAGTGTTCGGGTAATACCATTGAAAATATGCTTTACTTCAACACTGTGATCCAAGGTTAAATCTCTGTGGTACCATATTTTCAGCTGGACATTTTCATACTTGAGCATATGTTAGCTGTAATGAAATAATAATGGATTGTTATGCTCCTTCTTTGATTCCAGTAAGTGACAAGTGAAAAGAAGCATATGTTTGACTGATTATGCATATGATAGTCTTTATTTTTTGGTACTTGACAAGGTGTAAATTAGTCAAAAAATGGATAGTATGAAGAAAGAATCAGATCTAAATCCCTGCCATTCATCTTTGAATGCATTTACTAATGGGTTGCAAAGCAGAGGGAATATTATATAACATAGTGAATGCCTTTAGTAGCTTTATAGTAATCTTTTCGTAGGTTGTATTTTTGGCCACACCATTGATTTTATATGTATACAGAAACTGACTTTCAAAAAGAAAACGACACTGAGAAATATTAACTGAAGTAAGAAGTGTGACAATTCTGTCCCCCTTTAAAGCACATGTATAAGAAAGGCAGTAAAAGTATGGACTAGCCTACTATTCCTTCAGTGAAAACGGATTTTACTATTAGCGTTTTTGTAGGCTATTGTAATTTAACTTGCATAAACTTTGCATGTGTATTAAGTGTTGTCAACGGTAGATGGCAGTGCGCGCACATTAAACGGGGGACGATTGCGCAAAAGATGGTACAGCATGAAAAGCAACTTTTCCGAATCAAAATGTTGACTTCCAATACGCTTATTTCAATTATTATGCTTATTTTGAAGAAAAATGTTTGTCAGTGTCATATAAAAAACAGTACAGTTGTACTAAGAAAATTCCCAGCAAAGCAGAATAAGTGCTTTCATTCTTTATTTTAAGCTCATTCTGTTTAGCATAATTTTATTTATTTTAAAGTGACACAATTGCCAATAATATCAATCCACTCTAAAAATTCTGATTTAAACCGCTTCCAAATGTCTTTCCAATGGGGGGCGCTCTTTGAATACAGAGCAACAGGCATTCAGTGTTACTCACTTTCAAGATATTAACACTATCTAAAGAGCAAAGGGGAGTTTCCAAAGTCATCAAGTCCATCCAACTTTGCCATTTTCGGCCAGAGACCACTGAAAATGACTCCCAAGAAGCCTGCCCCTCCCTTCCTATGGTTTTCTTTTTGCTTTGGGAATGTTCTTGAGGCAGTGGTGCTGGGATCGGTGCAGAACCCCTCTGATAACGGGCTCCACTCACATCTGGATGCGCGCAGTCCTGCAGAAGCCAGCACGAACTCTCGGAACGACTCCACATCTGTTCATGTTCCGTCTTACATGATCTCTCTGTACAGGACTCTATCGGAACTGGACCGACGGGCAAGCAACGGCAGCCAGACGCGCTCCAGGAGATATGCCAATACAGTGACCAGCTTCATGGACCTGGGACAAGGTGAGTGAGACTGATCCGCCGGTGAGACAGACAGATAGATAGATGGGTTGTAAAATGAACTCCTCCTTGAGGCCATCGGTGCGGATTTAATACCTTCAGATTGAGCCTGATCTGTTTATTTTTATATATTATACTTGGCACATAAAATCATCAATTGTAATGATTGGCATAAGGTAAACGCTGCAGTAGCCTAATAAATCACATACGATCATGCTTGTATTATGACAGCTGACACTGTCATAGATGATCGATCTCGGCGTGACAGATAGCCTAATATGATTTAAAATTGATATATGAGGACAGTGTATATTTCACCCATGATATATAGACATTTTCTGATGCTCTGGATATTATTATTATCATCGAATAATATTAGCCTATTTGTTGCCGACGACAACAATAATGTTACTAATATTAAAAATTATAATTACGAACTCTTATTATTATTATTATTACTGATGGCACATCATTATGACTCCAGAAGAAGATGGCAATAAAAATACCATAATTTTGGTTTGTACATAACAGAAATGCGTAGTTATGCGTGTATTAGAATTACGCGAATAGTCTGTATTTCCTTTCCCCATTCAACTTGTAAAGAACCATAATAATTTATTAAATACTCTGTCTCGTATGAGTTGGATTGCTGTACTATAAATGCGTGATGTGTTTATGAACATGCATAGCTCAAGTTTAATTTTCTTTAGGATCATCTACTTCTCAATAATATTTTCGAAATAGGCTACATACAATTCCAAAAAAGAAATATGAAGTCAAATGTCTCAAATTTCCAACATCTGTGACAAATAAACTTCAGCAGCATCTTGAGCTAAAGTATCTTAAACGGAGCACGCGTTCTCCCCTCCAGGTGTTGCTGATAAAGACAGAGAAACATTTTAATTTAAAACTTATGTTCAAATAAAGATTGTCACGTAAAATACAGAATTTGTGAAATGAACTATGTTAGCTCTCCTCCTGACCAAATATATGGAGATATGCGTGCAAAACACTTTTTTTAAAGTATGAAATCAGAGATTGTTCTGTTCTTCAATGTTTGTATGACATTCATATATTGACAGGCCAGTTATTACATTTGAGGGCACAGCCTTTGAATAATAAAAAGTGCACAATGCCACATTTGTTTAAGAGTATTAAGGGTAATAATTATCATTATATGAATTCCAAGCATTTTATTTCCACTCATATTTTAGAAGAGTGAAGAGTCATGCAGTTTGATTTGATGATCTCTATTAGTTCTTATAAATTAAATATAAAACCATTGACATCACAGTGGCAAAAAAAAAAAAAAGGGCCACGGTAGTAGATATGACGTCACGATATGGCGAATAGTTCATAGTTCACAGTTCAAGTGCTAAAATGACTTGACATATTTAAATATTTAAGTGTATACCTTCACATATACATCTTATGCTTTTGGGTCCAGAATTTTGTTGTTGTGTAAAGAGCAGTTCTAAGCATCAATCATAATTTGTTGGTTTAATAGTAATGTGTTTGCTTTGAATATAAGGTGTTTCTGGTTCAAATCTGGCCTGGAAGTGCAGCATGCTTTGTGTGAAGATTGTCCCACCTGTCCCTATCATAAATTATGGCAATGTAAAAAAAATAAAATAAAAAAAAACCTTAATAACATAACATAGTTTGGTGACCAGATTATGACTGTGCATTGTCTGAAGATAAAAAAGAGCAAAAACAGACACTATGTAGGCCCAGGGTACTGGAACTTGAGTCCCTGACTGCCTCGGTTCATTTTCTAGGTTATGTCATTGTTTAGTCTGGCAAGCGGATATTAGCTTAGAGGAGGATGCTTTACTCTACACCCCTTCCCACTGTTCACCTTTCATTTTTATAGCATTCCTTTGTCTCAGAAAGGAGATAAATATATGGTGCTTTTCTTTCAAAACACCTCTTTCGGATGCTCCTTCTCATGTAGTACTGTAGGACAGGTACAGCATTTGTGGCCAAACCCCAAAAATCTGGTAGCTTCAAACAGTTTGCAATTACCATTATTCTCAAGGTTCTCTCTCTCATAATGTAACGTCAATATGATATGTCCCGATCTGGCCTTGGGTTTTCGTGCAGCCAGCTCATATTGGAAGAATCCTCTTCATGTTTAACCCATGAAACTGTGGTCTCTGTATCAGGTTGCATAGTACTCTGGGTTCCAGTTTTTGAACTGGATGTCAAGATGTCAACATCGAAGCTTGTTTTACTCTGAGCGCAAAGTCTGGTCTCTCTTAGCAAAGGTTGGTTCTGCATCATCTCAGTCACGGATGAGACTGAGTATTGGATGTGTTCTTTAAGCCAATTTCTTTCTCCAGACAAAGAAAAGGAGAGGACAACATCTTGCAGTCAGAGATTTTGTTCCCCGCAGTGATTTCAAGTTAGCTGTGCGAATAATGAAAGACCAGTTCCAGTTCATGGTGGAGACAGAAAACTGAGGTCCACCTCAGCTTGAAATGTTACCTAACATTTAATTACACCCTTAAGCCACCCACCTTTCAAATTTACTGCATCCTCCTGAGGACATATAGGGGAAGGAGGAGGGCTTCTCGGAGAGCTGAGCATTTCCAATGTCCTGCCAAACCTTCTTCTCACTCAATCAGTGTAATTAGCAGATGCTGCCAAAGGCCGACACAGTCTGACAGGTCAGCCAAATGCTCTCCACCTGGTCTCCGTGAGCATGCTGCACCTCATGTTTGGAGAAATCATTCTGGCCCTTGAATGTTATTCTCATTGAATAGAAGGACTGACAATTTGTGTATGCCATTTTCACAAAAGCCATATGTAAGACTGTTCACAGTAAGGTGAGGAAACGCATTAGTGTCTGCTTCGTATAAGCTTGCTGCATTAATTCTTAAAATTCGTATATTCCTTATTTCAATGCTAATCCATGCTTTTTCTTATACCTTCAGAGGAGCCTTCCCTAAAGTTACACCAACAGTACACATTCGACCTGTCTGGTCTCTCACGACTGGACGAACTGATAGAGGTGGAGCTGCGGGTTCTGAGGAGGCCACCGCCTGATGTTTTAAGTTTACTGTCCAGTGGTGGAAACCTGTACCGACTACTCCTTCACACCTGCTCCCTCCCAGGATCCTCTAAGCAACCTCTGCTCCTCACCTCCAGGACCATTGATCTTCTAGATACCGCTTCAGCCACATGGGATGTGTTTGACGTTGGTGCAAGCGTGAAGACCCACCTCAAGTTCTTCAGGACTGCGGAAGGAAGCAGGCCGTTGTGCTTCAGCATATCAGCCATTTCTGATTCAAATAACGAGGTTGTGCATCCCGGCATGCTGGGTCTGAGCCACGAGGATCAGCAGACCCACGAAAGGGCCTTACTGGTGACCTTTACTCGAGCTCGGAGGAAGGAGAACCTCTTTAGGGAGATCCGTGAGAAGATAAAGGCCATGAAAAGCCGTAAATTTCCTAATCCTGCTGCGGAGCATAGTATTAAAGGTCATCTGAGACATCGGCGGAGGAGGCGGACTGCACTAGCAGGCCGTTTTGGTGTAGGACCCGCTACAGGGGGCGCCGGTGGAGGAAAGGGTGGTGGCAGACGGAGAACACGTTGCAGCCGGAAGCCGCTTCATGTGAACTTCAAAGAACTGGGTTGGGACGACTGGATTATTGCACCGCTAGATTACGAAGCTTATCACTGCGAGGGTTTGTGTGACTTCCCCTTACGCTCACACCTGGAACCGACCAACCATGCCATCATCCAGACTCTCATGAACTCCATGGACCCGGAGTCCACCCCTCCCAGTTGTTGCGTTCCTTCTAAACTCAGTCCCATCAGCATCCTGTACATTGACTCTGGGAATAATGTAGTTTATAAACAGTACGAGGACATGGTGGTGGAGAGTTGTGGGTGCAGGTAGCAATGTGAGTGAGGGGTGACCTACCCCTGGACACTATCCGAAAGCTGCTGCTGCTGCCTCATACGCAGAGGCCAAGTGCAGAATTGTGGGCAAGATGAAGCAGTCAGAGCTGGTGAGATGGACAGTGTGTAAATGTGTGACAATGAGCATGTGTGTATGTTCAGATGGTGATAAGACATTGAGTTGTGTTTTAGAAGTGAGCGGAGGACATGTGTGCCGAGCAGCTCCAAATTCCCTTACAACACCAAATAAACAACTCCTCAATGGAAAATGAGTGAAAACATAGGCTTTCCAGAAATTATTTTACATCCTGGTAATATAAACTCAATGATAGAGTGTTGAAGTATCCTTGCAGCAGTGGTAGAAATGTTGGCCCAGTTAAGACTCTGACAGAGTCTGAGAATCTGTCAGCGGTAGCACGCAACTATAACGTGTATAACAGTTAAAGGTGTTTTGCATGACAGTCAGCTTATATTCAAGATGAAATAGCTCTCTGTGGAGTCTGGCGGCCTTAATTAAATATGGCATTGACTAAGTGAAAGTTAACATTTACTGAGTGAAAGTTTGACTCCATTCTAAATCGAAGGGGTCAAAGTTTAGCTGGTTAGCATGGCCTCATTAGCTCATTAGATGTCGTAACTACACAGTGTGGTTGCAAAAACATCTTTATCAACTGACATCCATTCAAAATAGCTGTATTTTATTTAAACCATATCTTTAGTAGGTGTTTTACCAGTGCACAAAGCTTTTTTAAACGTATCAAAACTGCCATTTTTACCCTGTCTTTTGTCATAGCTCTGGATATTCACTTGTAAAGGGTTGGGGGCTGTGCATGTGTGGTGTCATCAGCCAATCAGCATCGTCATGACATCATTTTCCTTCAGCTTTAGAGTAATTAGTCATATGCCATTTATGGCTCAAGTGATTGGCTTGAAAAAAAAGAAGCTGCAGAGCTGAGCGCTCATGACCAAAAATGAACTGCATACTTCCAAGAGTCCTGTGTCATACTAACTGACAGCTTAATATATCCTGATAAAAATCTGAATGCTATCCAGTGTGTTGTGAATCTGAAAAATGAATATATATAAATATGGTTTTTCTTTTTGGAGCTTCAGATGCTTCTAGAACCAAGAGACACATGTAATAATTGAGCAGAACTGTTCTGAATTTTATATCAAGGTAACCCAGCATCTGATGTTCAAAAGTTGAAATCAGGCTTCTTTTTTCTCAGCATTGGCTCGCATAAAAAAAATGAATAAACCATAACATTGTTTAGCACATCATTTCATAATCTTAAAATAACATACTCAGTGCTAAAACTAAAATTAAGCTGTTTAATGAGAAGGAGAACCCAGACGTTTTATGTTGATGACAGCACATTTGGCTTCGGTCTGCAGTATCGTACATGATGTGTGCAATATGTGCAAGATAAATGACTTCATTGCATTGAGCGACCCCAGACCTTACTTTGTGAAAGGCGTTGTGGAGCCATAATCAAAATGATTGTTTTGTTTTATTCTGACACCAGATTTGGCTGTTTGAAGATTTAAGTGTTCACCCACATTTACTGAAAGAGTTTGTTTACTCGAGCTGATAATTAGATTAGATTACTTTTATGCTTTAATGTCATGCCTTATTATGGATTATCATACAAATCCACAGTGTTTCCTCAAATTTTTTAATTTAAATAGTTTATTTCTGAATGACAGCCACAAGGTAAAAAAGTGCCTTGTCTCATAATATAACAAAAACTAAAAGGGACCTAATTTATGCCCAATTTTAGGGCTTTAAAGGGTTAGTTCACCGAAAATAAAAAATTCTATCATCATCCACTCACCCTCGTGTCATTCCAAACCTGTATGATTTTTTTTTTCTGTGGAGCATAAAAGATGTTTTGAGGAATGTTCAAACCGTTCTGGTTAGCATGGACATCCATTGTATGGAAAAAAACAAATTTCTCAAACTATCTTTTATGTTTCACAGAAGAAAGAAAGTTTGGTGAATTATCTCCTTAAATTCATGTTAGTTTATGTGAAAGTTTTACATAGAACTAATTCTGAATGACATCAAGCTACAAGAACAAAATGAAAATAAGCTTCTAGCGTTCATTAATCTCAGTGTCAGGGCAGAAATATTTGCCTGCTTACTGTTTATATAACATCAACTGTTTCCACTATGAAGAAATACAAAGCAGCAGATTTTTAATTCATAACAGCAATTGTTTTTCTTTTTTTGACATTTCTCCATGGTAATTCCCCTCAATTAATGTTGGACTCATTGTATGGGAATGATAATCACCCACATTGTCCACGGTGGCAGTATGAAAGTTACATTCCTAAATCAACAGACCACAGAAAAATTAGCCAGAGCATCTGTGCAGTTCAGAACAATATAATGGCACGAAATCGGTGCGACACTCAGGAAAATTTCCTGTGTGGTTTTACGGTACATTATTGTCGTGACTGTTAGTTATAAGCTTGTTGTTTTGATTGTTTGTAGGTACTTTTGCAGAAGTAAATTCAATTTACCATTTACAAATATATCGAAAACAGTCGCATCTCTCGCAGTATTTCTCCATTTCCCCGTTCAAATTGTGCAGATCTGTTTTTGTTCCGAGGCAAAATCTTGTTCTGCAGACTGCAGGACTGAACCAGACTGTTTGAAAAGATAAAGCAAAAATTAGATCTTCGACATCTATTTCAAATCTATGACATTAATTACATTTGGCCAGTCAAGGATAGTTCAAGCAATATCCCTCTCTCGAGGTCTCTATCTCCTCTCATTGTAAACAATTCCAATCATATGTGCTTGCTCCCTAATCTAATTCCTCTCAAGGCAGGTTCTCCAAACAGTCTGATTCTTTTTATAAGCAGCCTTTCTTTCAATACTGACACGATCGCAATACCACACCTAGCTGGAAAAGATTAACATTAGGGGACGCCATCTTTGGTTCAAGGAGATAAAGAGGCACAAAGAGTGCCGTTGCCTCGTCTGTTGTTCGGAGGTCTGGAGGTTATCAGCTTAAGCGCTGCATGGGTTACCTCAGTTGTGCCTCGCTATTTGACTAAAGTGAAAAGCCTCAGGAGACATTTAGTAGAGAAGGAGTTTCAATTTACTATGCCAAGTGCTCTCAGAGAAATGAATGCAAAGCCTGCAGGATTGTCATGGTTCAGTTAAGGGGTTTGGCACCCCTCAAATATACATGCTGATCAGTGCTAAGCAATGTTAACTTACCTTCACCGACATCTGTTTTTCTTTACTGTACCTAAGCTGGTAAAATATATGTTGCTTAAAACAATACGAAGGGAATAATAAAGCCGTGACTGAATTTTATCTTTATCTTTTTTTTTTTTTTATTAGAACAAAGGCTTAAAATATAAGTGTAAATTATTGTACACATGCCCAAGTGCTTTTCTTAATTTAATGCATTTAGTGTTATGTATTTATCTGGCTGCGAAAATGATCATTTTATAGTACAACGCAAGAATTATGTATTAAAATGGGAGAATGTCTTTTTTAGTTGTTGACTTTTTATTGTAAATGCACTGTGTATGTGAGAGTATGTATACTGTTAGATAATGAAGTGTACATAATTCATTGTAAATTATCTGCAATATATTGTTTTCTTGATATATTGTTTATTAGTGTATGTATGAAAAAAAAAAAATATATATATATAAAACAAATTTAAATTTAAAAACAAAAAGTAAACACTTAGCATCTTTTCACACGTCTTCTTTGTAATTTTTTTGTACAGATGATTTTATTTATAAAAAAAAAAAAAAAAAACTGTATTGATGGAAAAAAAAAAAAAAAAAATACACAAAATAATGTTCTTTTTAGCAGCATCATATGACCCCTTTAAATACACTTGCTTCTTTTTTATTGAATCATGTCACAGTCACAATTGAGACCAAAAACAGCACTGCAGTGTCCAGACTTTGACATCTGTTCAGATGTATGTTCCTGAGAGCCACTTTTGTCATATAAATTCTCATTCAGGTCAAAAAGTTGATAGACATTTTGAGATGGAGGAAATGAGGCTGTCATCCAAATTTTTTCTTGGTGTTCGGGACAAATATAGTCAGATTCTGTAGAACTATGGGCCTGAATCTTTAATTTAGAAACAAAGGGTTAATACTTGACAGTGGGAATAAATTCTATTTTTAAAGATAATAATGATAACAAATATTTTTTTGATAGACATTTCCTAAAAAAAACATTAAACATTATAAAAACGTCATAAAATATGCTAAATATATTATGATAAAATAATTATATATAAATTAAAAATGACAATTATTTTTAGTCAGATAAGTGACCACATTCCTGTAATCTATTGGTCATTTATCCATAACTACATATTTTCTAATATATATATATATATATATATATATACATGTTGTTTCTGAAACATTTGGGCATTTACCATTTTACAAAGCTTTTCCAGAACAGCGAATCAGCTTGCCAAAATTTTCACACCTGTTTCATGTGTCCCTTCTGAATATGCGATATGCAATATGCAGCATTACATCAAACTTAATTATGAAACTAGCGCCTGGAAAATACTAAAGACTCATAAAGTAGTAACTGAAGCATTCTGGTTTCATGCACTTGTTTATCAGCTCTTTAATATAGCTGAATGCAAAGGCAGGTCATTGCATCAAACTCAGGATTGGCTGCCGTGTCTTTTAGTGTGTTTTTCCCATTAAGATTTTCATACATTTCTGCTCATTGTATTTCACTTCGCTTCTTCTTTAAGCACATGATTCCACTATTACACTCTGATGTTAATGTAAATACTGTTTAAACTGATCTAATTCCCTTAAACCGAATCAATAGCAATGACGGGCCACCATGGGGGACAATTCTGGCTCTCTGTAAGTTACACAACCTGAAAAACATTTTCAATACTCCCGTGAGAGCAGGCTTGTGGGATGGGATGCACTGTTTACCTGAATTATATATGCATAGGAAATAGCCACAGTATCAGTGCTGCTATAATAAGAAAATACTTTTTTGGAAGACAAATCTCACAACAATAGCAAATACAGTAGGCTTACATATAGTAGAAACGATCGATTTCAATTTCGTCCCTGGATCAGAGCGTCTCCGATGATGTTAAAGCAGCACTATGTAACTTTTGGCGCTCTAGCGGTTAATAAACAGAACTGCACACATTCCGCGGAAGAACATTCCAACCGGAGCTACTTCTCTAAGTTTATGTCTATGACGATTCACGCAGGTGTGTGTTACTCCGCAGCGGTGACGACCCGACCAGGCTACAATAGTCCAAATATAAGTACTTATTATAAGTGTACCGTAGTGATTCGGAATAAGACAAAAACGCGGTTTGGAAGATGAATTCATGATGTACTCGCTTATTACATACATTTGGCAAAATTTGAACACAGAAAAAGTTACATAGTGCTGCTTTAAGTTGGTACAAAAATTGAGACAGAGGGGAACAAAGAGCAAATATTGCCATGTCAAAACAAAACATAACAAAGACCAGGGGAAAAGAAAATGATCTATTGCAGATGATATTTGGCAGGAAAATACCAGAATATCTCTGGAACGATTCATACCACAAGAGAACCCAAACTACTCTGGAGACGTAAAACAGTAAAGCTTGTTTGCTTTGCCACAATTCAATCCACCCGGGCAGGATTACTCCATTTCCTTCAATGAACTAGCCCTGCCTCCTGGTTTAAATCAAGGATAAGCAAATTAAGGGGCTTTGTCATTCTTTTTGAGAAGCCTGGAAAGGAAGATTAAAGAGACCTGGGTTTACACGGAGAGTCCCGACTCTCAGAAAGAAGGGGAAACAGATCAGCTGGAAATATTTATTCTCCGTTTGCTGAGCAGACCACCTATAGGACGTCCTCGTACTGAAGAAGACAGATTTCAAATCAGCTGAACAAGTCGGTGTGGAAGGGCCACGTGGCGATGCTTGTTGAGGATCTGTGTGGTGTTGTGCCAAAGCCTGTCCCTCATTTCTAAAGGAATAGCTCACCCAAAAATGAAAACTCTGTCACAGTGATCTTCAAGAAAAATTCTGAAAACTATCCTTGCCACTAGTTTGTGGCAAGCACTTGGAACTCGAAAATGCCAAATTTTCACACACTGAAAAAAATTGGTGTAGAAACCATTTCACTCAGAAATTGCTAGTAAATAACACAAAAATAATTACAAAGAAACGGCAAGTAATACATCGAATGAAACGTGAGATTTTGAAGTAGAAATACTGTTATAGCATTTTCTTAAAAATGAACTCCAATAATCATTTACAACTCTGAAAAATCATTTTTACAGTGCAGAACACTACTGTTTTTCACTGTGTTGCTTTTTAACGTTATTTTATGTAATTGTTTTTTTTTACATGCGCTAGATAGACTAGCTTCTTTGACTGTTGGGTCGTACCTCGCTACTTTTTGACACATCAAGTTAAAAGTTCCAGCAAAAAATGAGTGCAAATCCTGCCTTCTTTTCCAGTCACCAGCGCTGCGCCTCTGCAGATGGATCCTATATTTAAATGCAAAAATGCATCTCTGTAAACAGACCCTAAAAGTATCACAAAAGTGGTCCAAGTGACTCATGCACTATATTCTAAATCTTTCGAAGCAGACTGAAATTTTGTTATAGACTCAAATCAATACCCTTTGGTGGGCTGTTAATCGTTTCAACGAGGCTGAGACAGTGAGTTGAACATGAGAACCCGAGGATCTGATTTGCAAACAAATCCTTCAGACTGGTTTTAAATGATTTGTTGAAAATATCTGACTCAAAAGAATGATTCGTTCAGGAATTGAAAATCACCACTTCTCTCAGGAATGTGGCAAGGAAAACTACGGTAAATCTCACTTTATAATGATCTAAACCTTTGGTTCAGTCGTTGTGAAATACAGCACTCATATGTAGATTCATACGGGCCATTTTATGGTACTTTTATGGTGTTTTTTTTTTAAATTTTAGAGCTTGACAGTCCCAGTTCTCATAAATTTTCATTATATGGTCAAATTTGGACATGAGACCAGGATGTGTGTCCCAAAGATAAAGAAAGTCATACAGGTTTGGAACGGTGAGTAAATGGTGAAAGAATATTCATATTTGGGCGAACTGTTCCTTTAAGGTCAGGAATATCAGATCACGTCACTTTGAGCATCAGAGTAAAATATGAGAGTTTTGATGTTTTAATACATTGACTGAGGTGGTTAGAGGACTGAATAATATTACTGGTCCCCGGGCTGTTGAGGTAAACTGTCAAAATATTTCACTTGGTAACCCCCAGGAAACCATGCAAGCAGAGAACAAACCTAGTCGCGTTTTCTTATAAGGGGTCCCGCTTTGGCTCCTCCATTCACCATAAAGCAAACTCCTGGGAGATGTCAGGAGCCAAGTTGGGGCCTAAAGAATCCAAATAGATCTCAAACTAAAAGAATAGCAGCTTTACAGGTAAAACACTATTCCAGAGTCCTGCTGATGCCGTCTGGAAAATTAAAATTATCCATGTTGAGGGCCATTCATATGGAGAAAGCTCAAATATGCATAATTTTCCCGCCTTAAATGAGGGTTAGCCCAAGCTTCATTAAAATTCATAATTTTGTGGTTCTATAAGGTTCCAGGTCATTGCTGACAGGACCGTATTTGACCCATGCTAGTACAGGCATTTCCTGCCATAATAATACAATCTCTCTTCAGACAGAAATCAAATCACATGTAACATGTTCCGAGTGTAAAACATTTAACTGAAAAGCCAAAAAGAAAAGTTTTAAGAGATCAAGAGTGATATACAATGCTAAAACAATATCAAGCAAAACTTTCCTCCTTAAAGTATTCAAAATATTTTATGACAATCAACATTGTAATTTGTCATTTAATTATATTAAATTAATATAGCAATAGACAGAAGTACACATGTTAAATTCAAATTTGCAAAAAATGTTGAAATTGGACAAGTAACCAGCTTTTATTGATTTGCTTGCAAATGTTTTTATTAACAATATGAACTTCTACAGACAGAATACAGTCTTAACCTTTTGTTCCTGTCAAAACTTTCTTTTTGGCACCTTCTTGTCTTTGTTCAGTATTTAATTAAACCATTCTCTGCGTAGTCTGTAATACGTTTTTTTTTTTTTTTTTACTTTCTGATCTTATTGAGTAATAATATTAAATCATTTAAATTATAATTAAATTATAATTAAATACATCCCCCATCAAGAGGACAATATCTTTATATATAGGAGTTTTGTTCTTATGTGAACTGTCTGGTTAAGTCAAGTTTAAAAAATGTGTTCCACTAAAATAAATAAATAATTTACGTGTGTCCTGCTCCACACTCCACTGCACATTTGTGTGTTTAGAAATTATTCACATTAAAAACACAAACAGACTATTACAATGTCCGCTTGACAGCAGACCAAGAAATTAGAGACTCTTTAAGTTAGCTGAAGCAATACACCATATAGTTGAGGGACAAAATACATTTACTTACACATATTTGACAATCAAAATATCAGATATTTTACAATCATTTAACAAGTTTATGAATATTTGAAAAATGAAATGCCACCAATACATCAATCATACATCACCATTGTGACTATTAAGTGTTTAGTGACAAGCTTGATGCTTTGCCATGGAAATAGGTAATACGTCCTAAAATATTGGTCACATTACAAAACTCCGAATATTCAGCTGCTAAGTGGAATAAAATGTTAATCTGGTATTCAGAGCGTCCTCAAGTCATCAAAGATCCACTCTGCTGTCATGTTAGCCATTTCCTCCCCTGCATCCAAGACGAATGCATGCCGGATGCCCCTCTCGCACAGACGAATGTCCCCTTCAGGGAAGTCTTTTCTGATATCATGGTAATACTGCACAGGACACCAGTGGTCCGTGGCTCCATAGTAAAAAATAAGCTGACAGAGGAAAACAAAATCATCAGAACACCCAGAGCCGATTAAGACATTAACATGATTTAGGTTTGTTATCATACAGTATATGTGGGATTCACCACTATGACCATGTATCATAATGAGAGCAGAACTAAAACAATAAATACATCATAAGGCTTTTCTGTTTTTCTGACAGCCATTTTAACAAGAGCTAGTACCTGTATGTCACTGCTTGATAAGAACCTCATCTTTCATTTTAAAGGCACAATATGTGACGTTAGAATAGCAAAAGTAGCAGCCCTCCCATTTGATTTACATAGGAACTTAGACCACCACTGGAGTTTGAAGTATCTTGCTCCTTCATATTCCTCAGCACACCTCAAGATGTCAGAAGTAACTAGAAGTAACTGACATTTGAAGATCTAAAACTCTTTTTTTTCTTTGTGAAAAAGAATTTAAACTAGAGCTGTCAATTAAAAGATTTAATCAAATGTATCACATTATACACTAATTGCAAATAATTGCATAAATCAATTTATTGAGGAAAAACCCTAGCATAAAATAATTTGTTTAGTTGATTGTTTTTTAATAATAAAAAAATACAATGAAAAATAAAATAAATACAGTAAAAACTAAAATAAAAATAAAAAAACAGAAAAAAATACTTATCATTAATTATACTAATTAATGCAATAAACTGACAGCTCTAGTCAAACCCTTAGTCAAGATATGATCAGTCATATCCTTTGGCAGATAAAATTCGTCATGTGCCATAAATCCATAAAGCAGAGTAACTTAATAAATCACATAGAATGTCTTTAACAAAGGCGATGCACACCGAGAACTTCACAGAGGATCCAAATGGGAAAACAATCAAGATTATGTTTCAATAAAACAAAATTTAAGAAAGATTGACATTAAATCCACTACGTCCCCTCAGACACCAGTGTGGACACTTGAAGGGTATTTCCTTCAGTTAGGCTGCCGTAACCTCGGCTGAACAGTGCCAATAACATCAATGCGAAAGGAAAAACCACCCGTGCAGATTCCTAAAGGCTATTTATTGGTGAGACCTCGAGAGCCGTACACAATAGAAAGATCAAATTCTCTTGTCAACTGCTTTGCATGATTTCTCTGACAAACTGCATAATGTTTGGTCTTTGCCGACTGTACCAGTTAATCGTGATGGGTTCTACATCTGTCGGCCTGATCGATTTCACCACAGCTCATAAATCTAATAGAGGAGTCAGATGCATGTGGTTTAAGGCTGAGAGGGGTTTAAACATATGACCTCCTGTCTTCACCTTCAGCTTTTTCGGAAGAAAATTATTCTAGCATCACTATTGGCAAGCAAGATGGACTGCGAAGCCGATACCAAAGAACGCCACATACTCTGACACCCATACAGACAATGGTTGTCAGAGACATGGATGCAAAAGAAGAGCTTCCTTCCTCCATGGAATCATGGGTGGGATGCACAGATCAGACTGGGAAAAAGTTGATCGGTTTCCAGGCTCAAGGGATTTTCTGAAGCTTTGACAAGGAATTTCTTCGAGTCGAGGTGCTATGTGTAACATAAGATGCAGGTCTCGAGTATGTGACTCTCAAGAGCAGTGAAGATATCACCTATTTAACTGATGACAGATATAGACCATCAGCAGCCCCGTCCTCCTCCCTCAGCATGTGTATGCAGTCTCTGCTTTACATCACACCACGGCATTGAAAGGTACACATGGTTCTTCCGCCTATGCATCCGTTGAGAAACGGAAGGGTGGGTTGGAGGACCGTGCTTTGAGATCTGATATTGTTTGATTGGTTATCAGCTGTCTGTGGGTGAGTCAGCGTGGGTTTCATCTGCATCTAACATGTTTAGAGGCTTCCAGAATCTCTTTGATCAGCGCCCTTAATATGTAGGAAATTAAGGAAAGCTGTGTCATCTCATTGAGTACGTTTACATGGACAACAATAATCCGATTTTAACACGATTAAGACAATACTCTGATTAAGAATCTACCATGTAAACTGAGATTTTTGATTACCTTAATCCGGCTAAAGTCATATTCGAAGTAAACAGAGATCGAATTAAGACATGTGGAGTATTCCTATTTTAGTCGCATTATTGATGTGCAGTGTAGACATGTACACACTGTAAACACCATAATCATAATATTGGCTTATTCAGAATAAGGTAAATAATTAGATTACTGATGTCCATGTAAACGTAGTCAGTGTTTCAGTAAAAACAAATACCCATGCATGGGGAACAACGTTGTTGGCAAGTTACTTCTGTGATTTGTTGAATTTATTACAGTCATCTACTAGTGATGCATATACATTTTGGCCACAGACTAAGAAAAATGGCCAGAAATATGAACAAAAACCTCTACTTTAACAAAAACAGAACTTTTTAACTATTACAGTTAATGAGATACATAATTTTAGGGATGCATAATTTTCCTCATAGCATATTGGTTATCAGTCATTATTAGATTAAAAAAAAAAATCATTATAGACAATTTTGGTGATATTTTAGTCGATAATCCATATTTAATTGTACATTCCCCTATTTTTACACTTAGATTACCATTTGTATGCTAATCTAATGTAACGTCATGTAACACTCAAAGTTAATCTTTATAAACAATAATAGTTTAACACTGTTAAATTGAATCTTTAGCAAATCTCAAAATAAATGTCCATTTTCATATTGTACGTTATGATGTCTAAATTCACTTGTAGCATTTGAAATTGTTTTTAGTCTTAATTTTTATTTACTCAGACAGAATACTATAAAATATTATTATTGGCCATTTATTAGCTACAGAATATTAGAATTTTTAGATAATTTTAATATCAGTGAATCCCTACATAATTCTCATATTTATTTATATTAAATATAATGCATATTTTAATGTATTTCTAGAAGTGACACTGAATGTGGACATCGACTGATTAATAAAAAGACCACACTTGTTTGCCTCATGCATTGAGACAGTGATAGACTAACACAGCATCTCATGTAATGCACTGAAGGATACAGATGTTCTTGTATTAGACACAAATCAGTTCAAGAACGTTTGGAGTTTGTTTAAAGTCAATTGATAAATTCTGACTGTCATTTTATTCAAACATTTTAAATATTGTTCCTTCCTTCCTACTTGAAGAAAACAGTGAAATCACTTAAAAGATATCGTCATAACATTACGATTATTGATAGTTATTCCAAACAAAGGCTAATTTAAAATTAGTGTTTTTATTTGCTACGTCACTCATATCTAATGCTCAAATGTTGTGTGAACATTACCTTACTGAGGTGTTGATGTATGGTTATGTTGTCTCTTTCTACAACCAGTCTCATTTCTTGGCTTCCCATGTACATACCATTGGCTGTAGAGACAGAAGGACAACAACAGAGACAGAAATGTGGATTAGCACGTTACAAAATTTTAATAAATCAGGCAGTGCTAACATAACTTAGTAAACATTTGCATAACACATCAGCCTCTGTGGGTTTGCTAAACACGAAGAGTATCAAAATTAAACACACATCCAGAAACACTGCCACAACTTCAAAGGCCAGCGCTCATACAAACACCGACACAGCAACCAGATCATGAGGATTACATCTGTTCCCATTCACATTTACTGGATGCACACTCCTACTAACAGTTTAATGGTACGCAATGATGTCATTGTTTTCGGGTTTTTGATTCTGTGTGCTGAAATGATTTGTGTCGTTTGTGAATATTTCATACAGTGTGTCACCAGTTTATTAACACACTAGTTGCAGGATACACATTAGCGATGTATTTTTTTTCCATTTTGATATTATCTCAGCAGGAATTAAGGAAAGTACATTGACATTTTAGCTTATATATGTGACCCTGGACCACAAAACCAGTCTTAAGTCGCTGGGGTATATTTGTAGCAATAGACAAAAATACATTGTTTGGTCATATCCGAACAAACCACACATCAATGGAAAGCTTATTTATTCAGCTTTCAGATGATGTATAAATCTCAAATTCGAAAAATTGACCCTTATGACTGGTTTTGTGGTCCAGGGTCTCATATGACAGAATCAAACTGTTCAAGTTTCTGTCACTCTAATCTAGATTCATTCATTCAAAACTTTAAAATATAATATACGTATACATATATACATATACATACATACATATAGTGTCAAATATTTGTATCTGTAGTCCTGTATTGTCTAACCACAGTCTTTACAGGTTTAGTCACTCTGTCTGGGTTTATTTTGCAAAAATAACTGTCTAGCTGTACAATATGCATTATTTATTTTGCTACGTACCATGCTTGTACCAGTCAATCATTTGCTTATTAAACAATACATTTACCTGTACAATGCAAGCAAACCGATTCTTTCAAATAAATCAGAATTTTTCAATGCTGCATTTGTTTTATACTACTTTGTTTTTTTTTTTATTTATATTTTTTTTACTGTCATGCTGCTAAAAAAATGGAAGTTAAATTAGTAGGCATTGCTACTTTTAGTGAGTTAAATAAAACTGCTCCCCACTCCCCACTCAGCAGTCTGAAAATCACAGATGATTTTCACACACACACACACACACACACACACACACAATATCTTAAGATTCATGAGCAAATACGAACTGCTCGACCTTGATGACATTGGCAGCTATTCAGAGAGACTGATCCTGATCTCGTGCAGACTAAACGTTTGGCCAAGAGATGTGTTAATATCCTTTCTCATCAGGACATTCCTCACAGTGATGATTGTTCACTCTGTGGATATAGTGCATACATGTGTGTGTGTGTGCGTGGGTATATGAAGAAAGCATGTGTGTGCGTGTGTGTGTAAAGGGAAAACTCCTCAAATGACTTGCTTCCACTGAGTGAAGAGGAAGTATGGGTATGATCACACATCCGCATGGCTCTAACGCTATAATATTAATCACGGTCTGTGTACTACATCATCCAGCACTGTTAACACATTTCACAAGACTGAGAGCCACATACTAAAAAGGGAAAAAAGGAGAGTAATCAATTTTATCCCTTTCTTAAAGCAGAAAAGCATGGAAAAAAATTGTTGAAAATAATTTAAAGTTATGCCATGTTTCATTAGGAAGTTAATTCTTTATGTTTAATTCAGCACAATATTTTACAGAGGAAATGATTTTTGGAAATGGGGAAAACTGAACTAAGGGGTTTTCCCACATTTCATTAGTGGTGGTCGCAAAAAGAATGATCACAGTCCTTGGTCTGAACATGCCTATTTCTATGGAAGCCCGTTTCCGCCACTGAATACAAAATTTAAAAAAGGTAATTGCGACTTTTTATCTCACAATTCTGACTTTTTTCTCATAATTGCGTGATATAAACTCACAATTGTGAGTTATAAAGTCAGAATTGCGAGATATAAACTTGCAATTCGGAGTAGAGTTGTGATGGTGAGGAAATTTTCCCAACGGTTAATTGACGTGTGACAACACCGGTAATACCGGTATCACCGCGGGGGCGTTCCCTCTTTTCCTCGCTTTTAAATAGCTTGTAAAAGCGGCGTGTGCATTTTACTTTCACTTTCAAATAGTGGCAATTCGGCTTCAATTGCTTGAGGAGAAAATATCAGTCTTTTTCCCCCCTCAGAATTGGACTTTATAACTTGCAATTGCGAGTTTATATTTCACAATTCTGAGAAAAAAGTCAGAATTTTGAGATAAAAAGTCGCAATTACCTATTTTTTTTTTTTATTCAGTGGCGGAAACAGGCTTCCATATATTTCCCTACTATACAGTATGCTAAAAACAGTGCATTACATTAGCATTAAGACGAAATCCAAAGTATTCATAAAAGAATGAAAGTACCCAGATCACGTACTGCTTCTGCCAAGATTTACTGTCCCATGAGGCCATGGAAATGCTGAACAGTGACACAGCTGATGACTTAGGTCACATAGAACATACTTTACTAATGGTCAAGAAGTTCAAGTAAAAAAAAAGTGCATAGTCTCACAGTACTGTATAGAGATGATACAGAATGAGATGAGCTACTACTATTACTAAATTATCTACATTATTAACAATTTTCAACAATAAAATGAGTGAAAAAAATCCCTTAGATAGAGGCAATGAGCCATAACTAGAGACTAGAAATCAAAGCTTGGAGGCGAAACAGTGTGCCAGTCTTATTTCAAAGAACTGAGCGAGAGAGACTCATGGCAGAATGTCTCCTTTATTCCCGGCATCAGAGAGGTTTCAGAGTCACTTAAGGTGTTTGGGTTGGCTGCTGTTTGCTTCTAAATAAATGTTAAAGTTACATGTAAGCTTTCCTTTGCATTTTGATGTGTGCTAAAGGAAGACATAAGTCATTTGAGATGAGGGGCAAACAAATATTTACCAAAGAACACAATGAACACATTGAAGACTCAATAAGGTATCTAATTTTATTACACTAAACACATCACAAACAACATCTCCACCCACTGAGGTAAACTGGATCAGAGGATGTTTAAACTAGAGGGTTTAACAGAAGAGTAAAGTTCACTGCATTTCCACTACCTTTACCCCTTGAATCAAATAAGAATCTTTTACTGTAAGCAAATAATCAAGTAAGCCTGTTGCAGTTATTCTACCAAATCATGCTTATCTGAGATAACAACAATCACTGAGCACTTTAAATCTCGATTACATATTATCATATATTCAAATAAGTAAATTTTAAGTGAACATATTTCTGCCATTTGCTGGTACTTTAAGAGTTTGATTCACTCTAAATCCATGATGCAGGTTGTGAATGCAAAAGAATCCACCATATTTTTTAAATTCTTAAACTAATTTAAAGGTTTTTTTAAATAAAGGCTGGATGGTTGAAAACACACAAAACAAGTTAAGATAGAATTATTGCATATTATTAATCTTATTTCTGATAGATAAATAAATAAACAAACATTACTCTTTATATTATTAATATTTGGGTGAGCAGGTTACAAAAAAAACAAGTTTATGAATGGAGTGTTGACTTAAGACATTTTATTTAATATTTACAATACTATATTCATATTTTTCAACCCTGCAAAATTAAAGTGTTGTATAAATTTAAGCCAATTTTCAAATGACAAACTTAATGCAGGTAATGCAAAAGGTAGGATTGCAGATAAGAGGAAAATCCCATTAATGAGGAGAAGGTAGGGGGAAAAAAAATAGGGAGACGTGTGTGCCAGTCTTGGGCAGTGATCTGCGAGACATCCCCTGTTCTATCTCACTTATCTCAGGGGGGTATCGGGCTGGGGGGTTTGGCAGGGCACAGCATTCCACTCAATTTTACACATCCTCACACATGCACCTAGTTAACCACTGACTGGAGAGGTAGAACAAGGGATACATGCGCAAAGAAACGCAGACACAGACACACAAAGACGCAAACAGACAAACACGTGGCGATATTACAGTGTCCCCTATGAGCGTTCTGGGTGCTTCCATGTGGCAAGGCACAAAAAGATGGGTAGTTGAAACATAACATGTTCAATGTGAACTTTAAGATTTTAATTAATATTAGGCTGCTGTTTTAAATGTAAATGTACATGTTGGAATTGTCATTTCAACTACCCATATGTACTGAGAAAATGATCGTGCTGATTATAATTCATAATTGAGCCAAATATTCAACTATTAATCAAGGTATCTAATCTTCAATGTTTTATAAAAGAAAATCAACTGTAAAAGACTATAGGGATTCAAGGAGCAGAAGGAGCCTCACAAACAAACAAAAGCTTTTAAATGTTCCATTCTGTTCAGTTCAAGATGGGGAACAAAAAGTTTTCTTCTTCCACTGTGCCTAACGTGCCTCTTTACTCCTTGCATTTGCTTTAAATTGTCCCGTTTATATTTATTTTACATGACACACTCCTTTATTGATTCTAAAACCATCTATTTACTTCTTTTCTCCAGTCACTTTGCATTAGTTACACTAACAAGACAATTTCAAGTTCATGACGGCACAATTGTTTGAAGTCCACATACACAAAGTACAGCATTTCATTCAGTTTCTCAGCCGTTTGCACAGACCACAGAATCACAATGTGCTTCTCTTCATTCTATTTGCCTTTAAAAGAGCTAAGTGAATGTGACAATTATATTCTCTCTTCCAATTCAATAACACATGTCGTATAATAGAAACTCACATCAACCGAAATACAATACAGGTTTCTTTTTTCATTACAAAAGTGGGAGGCTGTGATCCATTGCAACTCAAGAAAAGTCACAGAGCAGAAATTTTGGGGAGTTACATTAATAAACAAACCTTGCATTATCATCTGTCATCACTTTTTCATTCATACCCCTAATGAGACAGGATATTCCTATTCGACCCTTTGAGGTGGCTTGTGTTTTCTTTTTTCATGACAGATCACACCTGAGGACCAGGTTGTGAAATTAACTGTAACTAATAAAGGAACTGCTGCACAAACAAGTTCTATAGAGAAACTACAATTTCAGCATGGCTCTATTATTAGGGAAGGTCAACCGTTCAGCCATATATCAAAAACCACAACGAAAAAATGACTGTTGTTACGTACTGGATGAGGGGGGAAAAAATCCACATTTTTAGGGGATTTTTACTGCCCTCTGGGCTAACACAAGAGTTGCAGATGTGGTTCTCGGATCTCAAGTAAAATAATAATATAAAAATAATATAAATGACTAGCCCATGGACACATTGTCATAAAATGACAAACCTTTAATATCAGGCAGCACAGCGCTCTAAGAAGTGTGGAAAATCAGGAATCTATGTTTTCAGCTTTGAGATGATCAAATCCTGACACTCCATTGTATTATATAATGATTTTCAAATGGAGTAAATGATGTGTCACGATCCTCAGTCCTTCAAACCTTCATCAGATAATAATGAAATCAAACATGTTCTCATCAGTTCTATGATCCTAACAGACAACAACATAACAAAACAGATGACATGCAGTCCTTTATAAAAATCTCAGAATAGTCAAAAATAACCTAATGCATTGCAGTTTAACTTTAGCACTGAAAACAGATGCAACAAGTTTACATAAGTGTAAATAAAACTTGATATTTCAATCCGAATTTGTTCCAAGAGGTCTTATAAGGTTGTGTGGAGCAGCTTATTTTAAGATTTAAAAGATGATCTTGTTTGTTTTTGCATAACTGTGAGTACAGTGAGTATCTCAAAGATGCCCCTCTTTATGCACCACATTGAGGACTGCATCTTTCTATTGTGTCCTGCTTCATCTAATGGTGATGTGCAGGCAAATACTAGAACAGCTTCCATGGACATGGTGACTAAATTGTTTTAACACTACTTCTTGGTATGGTTGCCGGATGATGTATTATTTTTTTTGTTGTTGTTGTCTGTTAATGCAAAATGGTCCTTATGAATGTTTCTCAAGTTTATAAAAAAAAGAACATCTGCAAGGAAATAGACTGATCGCGGTAAAACATTGTAGAGCATTATGGTTACCATGTCTGACCTCATAAATATCATATGGCTACTGCCAAGATGCTTACAGGGATAGTTCACCCAATAATAAAAATTCTGTCACTTACTCACCTTTTTATCATTCCAAACCTGTATGACTTCTACAAAACACAAAAGAGGATGTTTTAAAGAATGTTGGTAGACATACACTGAATTCCACTGTATTGACAGAAAAACAAAATTGAGGAATTTCTCAAAAGAAAGAAAGTCATACAGGTTTGGAACAACATGAGGTTGAGTAAATGATGACAGGATTTTCAATTTTGAGTGAACAAATGCTTTAAGATTTTGAGACACACTGGAAAAAAAAACATTCCACTACACGTTCCCATTGTGTTTTGACCATCAATGGGGAACAAAAACTACAGGAAGAAACAACAATTGATCAACAGCCAAACAAAGTTATTTTGTGTTTTGTTCAGTTATTAGTCTACCAATGTAAAGGTGTTCCACATATTGGCCGACTTTCCAAGCAGAAACAGGTGGCCGGAGGAGGAAGTGAATATGACTCAAAAGTAAGGTGGCAGATAAGAAGCCCACGAGTTTAGCCTCTAGGTTCCAAAATCAGGTCGGTTTTAACTTTGTTCCGCTCTAACAGGAAAGGAAGCCACTTGCCGCGACGCTCTGTTTTCCCGCTTTCCCAAGTGAGTCAAATTATGATCGGAACAGCAAAAACAACTAAAGACAGAGGAGTTTAATCTGCATCTCCAAAGATGGTGGGTCAAATCTCTCGGTTCTCATAAATTAGGCCAACAGAAGCCTGGCTAGAAAAGTGTAAAAGTGTTCAATCATAAAAAACATGTCATGAGAACTGGCATAAGAGGTTAGGTGAGTGAAAACAGAAGCTGTGTGAAGTGGAGTGTTGCAGTCTACTGAAAGGATAAGGCATATTAGAGACTGTTACATAGCCGCTTTCCCTGCGGATTTGCAAGCAGGCACGCCTCACTGACGTTTATGCTCCTAGATGCAGAACCTTGATGTCTGCATGACAGACATTGTGTGCATGCTCCACATGCAGTTAACATCAAAATATCAACATTCTCAGTTTCAAGGAAAGGGATTTCTGAGCAAATAAATCCTTAAATGTGCCCAGGAAGTTCCACCTAATAGCAACATGCTTTCTTAATTAAGTCTGTCAACTCGCCATTAATTACAGATGTAATACAAGACAGAGAGTAAGAGCAGCTTTTCGTATGCAGTCATGGGCCAGCAGCACTCAATGGTACAAAACGCACGCATGCACATGTGTACATACAGGACCACCTGGCCTTTTCAATGAATAACAAGAGATTAAACTTACTTGCAGCAAAGTATTTCAACATTTGTTGGTATTTAATAAGGAAAGGGGAAGAGAGTTGCACTTGAACATTTTATTCAGATGAAAAAAGAAACAAAATCCATTCCAATTGACACTACATGAGAAGTGCTAATGATTAAAAGCATGCTTACAAGCGCTGTCAGGAGCGAACCTCCAACTCACTGCGTAACATAGGGAGAGAAAAAGAGAAAAGAACCTAAAGGTAGAACGGACAGCTAAAAAAACAGACAAAAAGGAGAAAAGAAGGGCGCGGGAGCGAGAGAACTGATTCTTCAGAGCGACTAGAGAGTGGAGCTCACACTAATGCCTCTGGGCTCTACTGAGGCCTCTTTGGCAGAGATTCTCCGGCCATCACAACATCCATCACTCTCCTCCCAGAACAGACATGGAAAACACTCACAGCCTTTCACCTAGAGAAAGACTACGTTAGCGGTCCGGTCACTCGCTGGAGAGGCCTCTTAATTACTCCTACTCACAACACTTCATCTGCACCATTAGTTCATGTACCGAAAGCCCTGGAGATTAAATATGAGTTATGATAAATAAAACTTTATTCAAAACATTGTGAGACAACGCTCTCTTGGCGGTCACTCAAATATTATTTGCATTTTCCCCCGCTTCGGCCTCAACTTTTTTATCTGAACTAAATCGGCCGAATCATCTTTGAAGTGGTGATATACTTCTTACCATCAGATATAAAGAGAGAGCAACGCATCCGAGCAGTCGAGGTTTGGAAGGATGCCAGCATGTGAACTTTTGAAAGGTTTCAGCACCTCATTGAAACGAGGATTAGATCTTTGGAGCAGAGTCCAAACTGAGAGTGATGGAAATGGAGAAGTGAGGGGACATCACTGAGGTGAACAGAAAGGTTGCGTGATAGTAACACTTCAGCAGTGTCTAATAATGCTCTGAATATTAAAGATGCTGCACTAGATTATCACATGTGAGATGCATTCTGACAACAACAAAACATCACCATTACCAGTTGATATTCTGGGCCAAAAAAAACACATAATATCATTTGTCATTATATTTGACACTTATATCACAAGAGACAATACACTTATTACAGTATCTTGTGTACTTTTTCAACATTTTCTTTGGTGACTGAGGGGGGGCAAACTGTGAAAATTTTGGAAAATGGATTAAAGTGATGAAATAAACGTGTGTGAAAATGAGAAATGAAATAAACAAAATGTGTTAAAACAAGCTAAGAGTACTAAACTGTTATGCAGCTGAAAAATGAATGAATGAATTTAATAAACAAATACACAAGGACCGGAAGAACCAGGACAATAAAATTACCAATATATTTGTTTTAATTCTCTCAATATTTAATTTTGAAAAGCAATTCTGAGTAAATATTGAGTAAAATAACTTTATTTAAATTTATGGATTTTGTGTAACCTACACAAAATTGCTGAATTCAAATAAGTCAAATATTAATTAGTGCTGGGCAACGATTAATCATGATTAATCGCATCCAAAATAAAAGTTTTTGTTTACATAGTATATGTGTGTGTACTATGTATAGTTATTATGTATTTATATATACATAATAAATATACACAGTACACACAAATATATAATGTAATATGCTAAATGACTAAATAAATAAATAAATAATGTAAACAAAAACTTTTATTTTGGATGTGATTAATCGCCCAGCACTAATATTAATGCATATATGAATCAATAATAAAAAATGTGAATATTTGATTAATTTAACTTAAAGGGTTAGTTCACCCAAAAATGAAAATTAGCCTGTGTTTTACTCACCTTCGAGGCATCCTAGGTGTATATGTCTTTCTTCTTTCAGACGAATCCAGTCAGAGTTATATAAAAAATTGTCCTGGCTATTCCAAGCTCTATCATTGCAGTCAGCGGGTGTTGCAGTTGAACGGTCCACAAGTCCTCAAATAAAGCGCGCGCATCCATAATAAAATGTGCCTCACACTGCCTTCTGTAGCGAATCCATGTGTTTTTTAAGAAAAATATCCATATTTCAAACGTAATAAACACTTTTCTCTCACTTCCGGTATCTGTCATACGCGGAAGCCGTTCCGGCGGATGTCGTAGCACGTCGGCGTTGCGTGATTAGTGACGGACGCGGAGAGAGAACAAAACAAAACGCCGGTCACGAATTAGAAGTACAAACCGAGGATTTAGCCAGGACAATTTTTTATATAACTCTGACTGGATTCGACTGAAAGAAGAAAGACATATACACCTAGGATGCTTCGAGGGTGAGTAAAACACAGGCTAATTTTCATTTTTGGGTGAACTAACCCTTTAAGCACTTTTGTGTACATCTGATCTTATTAGCTATCATTAAACTGTAATAAGTATAATTGTATAAATGGGTTTAAATTGTGTGTATACACAAATTGTAAAACTGTAAATACACACACACACAATTCCACAAAAATAAATAAATAAAACTAAATAAATAAATAAATGTACTATTGAAAGAGAAATATACCAATTGATCACTAAATTACACCACTCATCACACATTAAAATGGCTTTCAGGAGCTTGTTCTATTGAAACAACAGAGGAAAAAGTTTACTCAAGCCCTACACTCAACCGCAGATGAGCACGGATGAACGCGTCCGACACATGCATTACCACCTAGTGGACTCTCTGTCTCAACATTTACCTCGTGCCTGCGCTGTTGTACATGGACTGTCCGCAAGGACACAAACACTGGGCTGCACGCGGACGCTTCTGATGATGAAAACTGCGCCACACACAGTGCACGGACAGTTGTGGAACGCGGACGGCCAAAGTAAGCAGTTCTTAGCATGTTACAATGCATTTGCTAAGGCCTTGCAAGCAGTTGTTAGCACGTTGCTATGCAAACGACCTATTATTGCTACGAACGAGTCAAAAGTTTACTCACCAGCACAGTCTACATTGATCAGGCTGACGGTGGCTGGAATGATGGAGGTGTCCACTGCATATGAATTCCTCAAAGCCAGATGCACTATGCTGACCTTCAGCCTCTCTGGAAGGAGGGACAGCAGGAAGATGGGCAAATAGAAGGTGTACCGCAGCCGGCAGAGCACAGGGGTCATGACCTTGCCTTGAGGGCTACAGGCCATGCGCTCAATTGTGGGGAAGAGCATGACCGCCTTCACAACCTGAGGATGACAAGTACAGAAGGAGATTTTTGAGATGATCGTAGGTCAGGAAAACTGTGCTTTCCCTAGACCCATCTACTTTTGGTAAAAGTAGTTGACACTTTGGTTAAATAACTGACACTTAGAAAAACAAGACCAGCAGAACAAAATGTTACTTACCAAGATGCAACGCATAATATTTATGACAGCATTGCGAGCACTTTTAATCATAACAAATGACATTTCTTAATTTCAATGCTTAAGACTTATCAAACTATGAAAAATGACATGCCTGTGCTTTCACTATATTATGAAATCGATAGGAGACATGGGAAGGAGGGAACAGAGGAGAGAGAGAGACTAACAGAAACAGGAAACACCTGCCTCTGTTTGGCCATTGAGTAGAAGGCAGCTAGACACATTCAGTGAGTAAGACAGAGTGGATGTGCTTCATCTGTCTCTTCAATCCTTTGCAGTTGCAGCCAAGTATTTTTCAATGAAACTAAACAGTGCAATATCTTCAATTCTCTTGTGTAAAATATGTGATAGCCAGCACAATTCTTTGTCAGCAGTGCCAAATGCAATCTATTCAGCTTCAAACCACTAAACTTCAAACTCAGCTAGTTCTGCAATCCTGAAAGAGAGCTGGTTTCATCACGCCCCGGCAATAGGCGATCAGGCAAAGTTCTGCTGCCACTGAATTTATCATCTGAACGGGCCTTAAGGAACTGAAAAAATATCTATTGCTGTCAGTGGAAAAGACATCAAAATCCAAATGGATGAGAGATTCACAATCCAGAGTTACTCTGGTGTAACAATTACAATACAAACCATCAAATGAGTGGAAATCAAATGAGTTGCTCTGCTCACATGTGTGAAGAAATAAATCTATACAAAGTACTCAACTAAAAACTACATTTTCTGGAGTGAATGCGAATGGTGCTTGAGGAGTAAAACCTGTCACCATGATGCTAGGCATTCTGGGTGGTTGCCAAGACTCTACTATGCAGATGCTAAGGTGTTCTGAATGATTGTTAGCACACTCCCTACAAACAGGGGACGTTGCGAACATCCGATTAGGTTTGCAGTAAGTCCGCTTTGTAACGTTCGCTGACAGACTACGAACGTTCCTATTTCGTCCCTCATCTGCCATTTCCATTACAACATTTGCAAAATCCAGTCGCCCATGCATAGCCTTTTATCATCAGACCTGACACCTTGCAACTCAGACAAAGGAAAAAATAATCTAAAATATAAACCCATGGATTTTAAAGGGGATGTGGTTATTCTTTAAAACAAAATCCCTTAATTTAACCGTGATAATGGATTGAATGCAAAAACCATGTTTTGTTTTGTAGATTGATATTAGGATATAATTTTTATACTATAGTAAAAATAATAAATGCTTGATTTGAATTAACTGTAAAATAAAGTTAATGTTAAATTTTTTTTATAACTTTCATTTCTGGAAAAAAAATAAAGGAGTAACTTCTGTAATTAAAGATGTCATCAGTCTGTTTTAAGCAGTTAGGCTATCATTTAAACATCAAAAACATGATACCCTTCAATAATATAATTGAATATAGGCATGCATGAAAAAAATAAAGCTGAATCTCAGGAGCTCTAAAAGAATGTTAGAGTCGACTGATGAATGCAGCCAAAGAAAACATGAAGACTGGAAAAGCACATTACTGGAAAAGAAAGTGGAAAATAACACAAATAAATGAATCCTACCTATTTACATGTCAAACTGTTGGTCAGGCGACAAGAAAGGTTACTTTAGGAAAATTATTATTTTAGTTATTGCACTTACGACTGGTGTAGCACGTGTGTTCTGGAAATAGGCCGTGAGACTTTTTGCCAAAATCTAGCAAGATGTCATGGCAACCTTTCCAGTGCAAGTTAAATATTAATAATAATTAGATATTATGTATAATTTGTAGTGATCGACCGATATTGATATTTTATAACCGATACCGATACCAATTATTTGCATGTTTATGTGCCCGATAACCGATATGCAGAACCGATATTTATTTACTGTTATAAAGTAAATAAATGACTGAGTGAAGTAAGAACATACTTCACTTTGGTTTTTCCTCTTTTCAGTCATCTTTTTTTTTT
>NW_015666800.1:1850482-1868210 GCF_001515625.1 Sinocyclocheilus rhinocerous
ACATATCAGGCATTTATATAATGCATCTAATTTGTGCATAAATGGCTGTTATGTTAAATAAAGTTTACTAACTATAGCAACTATATCAAGTACCTGCACGCCGTTGTTGTTGTCTCTCTCCCCTCAGACGCGCTGCAATAGCGATCCTGCGCGCAATTCTCAAAACGCCCACAAGATGGCGGTGTTTATCGGTGAATCCGATATTACAAAACCGATATCCAATTATGGTAAAATGCTTAAATATCGGGAAAAATATCGGTAAATCGATATATCGGTCGATCTCTAATAATTTGGTAGTAAAACAAAGTGTTCCACATTTTATTGGTGCAAAGATGAGCATGTTTATTTTGTACAAAAATTGCAACTGCTTTTTATCACTTAATTAGAATTATTGTCTCATGTTATAGAAACTACTGAACAGACATTTAGAAGTTTATATTAAAATGCAAAGTATTGAAAATCGAAATAAAGCTCCGTTTCATTACCCATGAGGTAATGAAAACTGCTATAAACACATGTGGTCTTCATGCTCACTTATACGCTTGGGCCAAATACAGGAAATATGTTGTCTAAGTAGACAAGTGGTCAAGTGCAAAGACCACAAGTGTGGGAAATTTGGACATTGGGCTGCACGCGGACACTTCTGATGATGAAAACTGCGTCACGCAGACAGTGCACGGACAGTTGTGAACGCGGACGGCCCAAGTATGCTTGAGGCTTAAGCAGTTCTTAGCACGTTACTATGCCTTAGCAAACGCACGTTGCTATGCAAATGACCCTTTGCAAAGACCCGCTCCCCTTAGTTATTATTTCTACGACAGACAAGCCATGGCGCTCTCACGCCACACATCATGTTCTCACACAGTGAAAAATACATCGTGGAGCAAAGAGGACACTGACAACACACCAACAGACAAGACAGAGCAGGTTACTTTTGGTATGAAACAAAGTCTCAGCATCCAAATGCTGTAATTTTTTTAAAAATTCAAACAATAAATAGCGTTTTGTGGCTCTTTAATGTGTCGTGACAGGTCGCTGTAGTGCCTCAGTTCAAGGGGCACACGAACCAATCATCTCTTCCTTTTTACTACTAGTTATAACATGAAATAAACATGAATGAACATGAGAAGGTATGTAGTTCAACTGCAGAAAGACGTCAATACACACCATTTTCAAAGTTCAAGTTCACCAATGTAAATACAACTCTCCTGTCTGGTTTGTTTGTCAGACAAAATGGCAGATTCTGCTTTATGATTGGTCAAATTGCCTTTAAATCAGACTCTCTGCGAACGTTGCTAAGATGTTCTGTTCCTGGGCAGTTTCTAAGGTATTTTGGATGATTTCTAGGGTGCAACTATGCAGTTGCTAAAGTGTACTAAACCAGTGGTTCCCAACCCTGTTGCTAGGGTGTTCTAAGTGGATGTTAGCACATTGCTATGCAGTTGTTAAAGTGTTCTAAGTATGAATAATAGTAATAGCAATATTAATAGTGGCCACTAATAAATCTAAGTTCACATACGGCTCAAGGAAGCACTCAACCCTCTCACGTAATACTTTTCATCTGCTATTCCACGGCTCATCCTGATGCCCATCATTTTTGTCAGACAAAGAGAGAGAGAGTGGAAAAGAGCCAGTGAAAGAGAGAGGGAAAGGTGAAGAAGAGGGAGTGTGTGCGGAGCAGGTGATCTTTGATGTGCAAGTAGTGCTTTTGACAAGAAGCAGTTCCTCTTCCTGGAGGTCACAGGAATGTAACAGAGAACACAGAACAATCTGACAGAGTCTCTGGGAGTGGCTCTTTAATCAGAGAGACAGACGGCCAGTCACACACACACACACACACACACACACTTCTACTTCTAGAGGGTTCCTTCTCTGGTACTGCCGAGGTCAGGAAGGGGGAAGGAGTTCTCTGCATCTGGAGAAGGGGCGAAGAGAGTTTAAACGTCACAATCTGACTTCCATGGATCTGAGATGTGAGGGTGCGATCTGATAGTGGAGGAATGTTAATGATGCACAGATCTACTGGAGCTTCAGACAGCATGATGGATCATACGGCAGCCCAGACCACATCTCTTTCAACTCAACCACTTACAGTGAGTATCTCAATGGAAATGTGTTGCAAGGGCCGCCTCCACTCACGTCAAACCGCTCCGTGCCTTCGAACATGGCCTTGCGGCCAGGCTCCCAACTGGAATAGACACAATAGAGGAGTGGTGATGTAATGAACACTGCTGGAAGTGTGTGAAAAGGCCTACATGAAATTGATAGTGCCCCGTCATTGCTATCCTTAAATGCCAAGTGCCTTTTTGCGAAAAGACTGGTCAGTCAGACCTCATAGGTCCTGGAGGAAAGCATAAGGGAAATACTAAGTCACTTTCATTTAGACAAATGAACGCACCAGGTCAAGTAAGGATGCAAGGCCACCGTGACCCTTACTCTCCACCAGGTCAAGGGAAACCGCTGCCCCTCATGTCCCACACTGAACGATAACAAATAATGACGCTGTAAGTGTTTTCTCAACCGTGTGACTGCATGTCCAATGGGCTGGACAGTCCGTAGTCACGTCTGGGAGCTTTAAAATCTGGAGATGTTGTGAGGGTAATCTGAGCCAGGGCTATGTGCTGTAATGTTTATGCTTGTGTTTGGCTCATGCTGTGCCTGTAACAACGTTTTATTTGAGTGAAGTATGAAATCATACCAATACTTCAGGACTGTCGGTGTGACCTCTGCTCCCCGAATGGAGGCCCACCCAGAACGCTGCGACACATACTCACCCACAAGTTAACCTACACACCCAAATCCTCATGTCCTGGAAGAGAAAGAAACATTGTTGTGTCAGGGGAACTTGAGTGTGCCATTAGTCCACTGAGGAGAATGATAGGACTTGTTAAGCATTCTTCTTAGCAGGCATTTCCAAGAATCCCTTCGGCTTTCCAATAGAATGCATCTCGTACAGATTAGCCGGTATTTTGTTTAGCATCTCTCACTTAATCGACATGTATCTTGTTCAAACCATGTTGGTTTAACAATAGAACTATTGTTAATGTCATTGTCATGAAATATGTTCCACAGAAGAAAGTAATTCATACAGGTTTAGAACAACACAAGAATGAGGAACAGAATTTTCATTTTTGGGATGACCTATTCCTTTTTGATTGCAATTAGAATAGCTCACTATCGTAAGAAACATTATCTATGAAACTAATAAAACGCAAAGCAACACTTCAGCCAACAGCTGTTAAACCAAACTATACATCTGTGCAGACAAAAGTAGGAAATTACATCACCTTCCCAGGGCACATGACAAGATGGTTGCTGCAGGAGGAGGCCTAAAGCATTTTCCTCACCTAACAGTCCCAAAAGCTCTACCTCAGACTGAGATGTAGGGTGGAAAAGGTATTTTCTGCAGTCTCAAATCTGAGCGACAAATCAATTTCTCTCTTCTGACGGTCTATTCTACAACTGGCACATACACAATGTCACTTTATTACAACAAGCAAGTACTTCAAAGGCAACAGGGAAGACTTGTGAACTGGACTCATGCCAGAGACATACAATAGAGCAACTCCATATGCAGTCAATCAAACACTTCCTCTAGTTTTAGGGAGGTTTTCCAATCTACCTCATGCTGCTCCTGGTCTGAGGCTGAAATCTGCAAACATTCTCCTCCAGAAGTGCACTAAAGAAACCTCTACCATCATTTAAACTGACTGGTCTCTTCCACTCCAAAATAAATATCTAGAGCCAATAGTAACAGTTCCTGATTATCACACATTATATGTTACTAGGCCTAATCGCCAGGTTGGCTTCTTGGCAGCCTGCAATCTGGGACAAAAAAGGAAATATTTTTCTCCTTTGTGCATGTTTGCTCTGAGCCATGCCATATCTGTCTACATCGTACAGGGATTTAACCAGCCATAATTTGAAAAGAACAGATTCAGACGAGTTTACAAAAAGGTCTACATGGTTGGCAATGTTTTAATGACCTGGAATGAAACATTTTTTCACAGGTTATGAAAGAGGACCTTCGAATCGATGAGTGAGATTGGGAGGTTGTGGAGAAGAAAAAAAGACCAGCTTTTTTCTGAAGTTCCTGAACTAAACCACTAAAAGTGGTTTGGACGTGGATTGTCTCCAAAAGTATCAGAACATATATTTATTGCAATGCAAAAAGTGGTACATAACTGTACTGGCCCCATTAATGAAGCTAAAATCCATTTCTCTTTGTCAGGAGGAAAGCATGCCCCTCTAGTGAGAGGAAATACTAAATAAAAAAAAGGATGAAAGGGGAAAAGTGGGTAGAGAAAATGCTTGAAAATAAAAATGACAGAGAGCACATCTTAGAGTAGGAAAACCCCAGAGGAAGAAAGAAAATCAAGGTTCTTTTCCATGTTATTTAATCTCCTGACCTTTTACACAGCAAGGAAAGGGAACAGAAGTGTCTTATTATGCTGTTGATTGGCAGTGTCTCACTCTGCTTTCACATGTTACATGCTTTCATGCAGTGACCATGTTTTGGCGGTATGTCCTGTAATGGCAAAGTTGCATATCGCTGAGGTGGTCTGCAGAGGTTATGCAGACAGCAGCACTGTAGCCGTTATTCATACTGTTTAAGGTGAAGAATCAGTAGATAGTCTCTATAGATAACACAATTAAATACGAAAAATTTTAATTCTGTCATTAATTACTCACCCTCATGTCGTTCCAAACCCGTAAGACCCTCGTTCATCTTCAGAACACAAATTTAGATATTTTTGATGAAATCCGAGAGCTTTCTGACCCTGCATAGACAGCAAGGGAACTATCAGATTCCAGGCCCAGAAAGGTAGAAAGGACATCATTAAAATAGTCCATGTGAATGCACAGAGACTGTAACTTCATATATCAGTTTCTGTGAAGATATGTGCATTACTACCAGGACATTCTTATCATTTAATAATGATAAACCGTTCACAGTCTGTGGAGAATCAACAATTGGCTGACGATCTGAATGTGTTTTTACTGCCGATTTGAAAAGGCCAGTCTACCACCCCCCATCCGCTCTGGTCTGCACTTCACACATTCACCTACCACCCCTGCAACCCCCCTCCCCGCCCCAAAAAGCCCAAAATCACTAGACTTAATGACTACAGACCTGTCGCTCTCACGTCTGTGGCCATGAAGTAATTTGAGCAACTGGTCCTGGCCTACCTGAAGGACATCACTGGATGCTTGCTGGATCCTCTTCAGTTTGCCTACAGAGCAAACAGGTCTGTGGACGATGCAGTCAACATGGGGCTGCATTACATCCTGCAACACCTCGACAGACCTGGGAATTACGCAAGGATCCTATTTGCGGACTTCAGTTCGGCCTTCAATACCATCATGCCTGACCTTCTCTCAGACAAACTCACACAGCTCTCTGTGCCCACCTCCATCTGTCAGTGGATCACCAGCTTCCTGACAGACAGGCAGCAGCTAGTGAGGCTGGGCAAACTCACAACCAGGACTATCACCATCAGCACTGGCGCTCCCCAGGGATGTGTACTCTCCCCACTGCTCTTCTCTCTCTACACGAATGACTGCACCTCTAAAGACCCCTCTGTCAAGCTCCTGAAGTTCGCAGACGACACTACAGTCATCGGCCTCATCAAGGATGGAGACGAGTCTGCTTACAGACAGGAGGTTAAAGAGCTGGCTGTCTGGTGCAGTCACAACAACCTGGAGCTCAACACGCTCAAAACTGTGGAGATGATCGTGGACTTCAGGAGAAACCCCCCAGCACTCCCCCCACTCACCATCCTGGACAGCACTGTGGCTGCAGTGGAGACATTCAGATTCCTGGGCACCACTATCTCTCAGGACCTGAAGTGGGACACTCACATAGACTCCATTGCAAAAAAGGCCCAAAGACACTGACCACCAGAACAGCCAGGCACAAGAACAGTTTATTCCCACAGGCTATATTCAGCCTGAACAATTAAACTTTCATAATTATACATCACATGTCATTTGTGATGGACAACTGACATATTTATACACAGAATTCAAAATGTGTACACTTGTAAACTGCACACTTTGTAAATAACATATCTGCACACTTATAACATATACATTTATCTAAACAATTAAATTTTTTCCTATACTTCTATTTCTGTATATAGTACATTATTTAATTTCTTTTTTTTTTTTTATATTAGTGTTATATTCCCATCCCTACTGTGTTATTCCTATGTATGTCTGCACTATCATGTATGTCTGCACTATGTCTGTACTTTCTTCTACACTGGAAGCTCCTGTCGTCAAGTCAAATTCCTTGTGTGTGTAAACATACTTGGTAATAAAGCTCTTCTGATTCTGACATCAGTGGTTCAACCGTAATTTCACGAAGCTACAAGAATACTTTTTGTGCACAACGAAAACAAAAATAACAACTTTATTCAACGATTTCTTCTCTTCCGGTCAGTCTCTGCCGCCATTCACGAGAGTACCACGACGTATGCGCGAGCATTCCTCTGCTTGTAAACAAGGCGCAGCGCATCTGGGTTCTACGTCAACAGCACCACACACAGCTGAAGATGAACGAAGGTCTTACGGGTTTGGAACAACCTGGAGGTGAGTAATTAATGACAGAATTTTCATTTTTGGGTCTAACTATCCCTTTATATTCAATTATAAAATTGAATTATATATTAATCTAACAACCTTATCTGATTTGGAATTTAAACTGAATGAAAAATATTTATGTAATTTTGATTTGTTTGTTTCTCTGATTTTAAATGTGCTGAAATTTGCCCATAAATATACATAAATATTTTTCCTTCAGCTCAAATTCCAAATCAGATTTGATGTTGATTTAATGTTATTAATTGCATTTAATGTTAAATTGTAAAAAATAATTTACTATAAAATAATATATTTAAATTTAAATGACACATATACAATAATATATGCAATATAACTAAATAAATGTATCTGATTTAGAACATACATTTAAGGAAATATTTATTATAATATTTACAGATAATATTGTATGCAATTTTTTTTAATTGAATGCTAAAAATCATGTTAATCATGTTAAGTAATATAATACTGTTTTTTTTCACTTGGGAAAGGGAAATGGAGATTCATAATATATAAATATTGTAAATAATTATTCATAAAAAAGTGAGACCATATTCAGCAACTAGTAGGATGTGCTACATTAGCCACAAAGTAGTTCCATGGACTTTCTCATCCAGTCGCTTATACCTTTAGCTCTGGGTCTCTCTTCATCATCTCCAAGATGATGTAGCAACCGATGGAGTGACCAATCAGCAGCAGGTTGGTGTCCCGAGGTACATGCTTTCGAAGGAAGGTCAGCTTGTGTTCAATCTGCCCATTTAGCCCAAAAACATCCTCCTCCTCAGTCACAGATGCATCTTTGAAAGAAAAAGAGAGAAAAACTGCATAAAGCGCTCACACCAAACCCAATTTACATCATCACATGGTGGCCAGGACTGTTGCCAGTACTTTCATCATGACCTAGAACTAATAAATACAGCAAATAATATAATTAGACAAAGCTGCCTAGTTTGATCGATTGTGGAGCTCCGATCACAGCTGAATGAGAATTGTAAAGGATCCAGAAGACACATTAAATTGTTAAGCGCTCCATATAAGAAGTTTTCTTTCATCATCTTGATCTTGTTCTTCATTATTTCTTTGGAAAGGAGTAAAATTACACTACTGAACAATAGCAGTAACTGAAGATCCTGATAATGCTTGGCAGGCTTTGATATTAATATCTTCCTACAGGTGCTGAATTCACCAGTATGAACCTGAGAAAGGACAAGAATTAGAAAGACAATGGACTGTGCAGAAACAAAGGTATGACAGAAGAAGCTGGACTGAGGTGGGGTGAGGCTGAGGCATTTATCACTATGATGAGTTATGGGAGCAGAGCTGTTAATGATGAGACAGGGGGAGAGAGGAGTACCAGAGGGGAGAGAGAAATAACTCATATTAGCTTCAAGACATAAATAGACAAAGTGCTCCTTCATGAGACATTTCACAATATATGGTTCCTGGAGCACACTGCATCTTCTCCTCTTTCTAAAATAATAAAGATATCTCAACTGACATAGTTGCACATGGCTAATTACTTAGACCTGTTTTATGATGAGATGTGCTGGAATAACAAATCATAAGGGTCTAGTGGATTACCTAGAATTGGACTGTTGTTGAAAGACAAATTAATATATTTTTATAAATTGTCGGCAACATATTTAAAAAGAACACCCTCTTTTTTTTTTTTATATAAAAAGTGATTTAAAAAAAAAGGTTTTTCAAGGAAGTTAATCAAATTTTTTTTTAAACATTGCTTTCGTGAAGTGTGCAATACTGTAAAAGAGATCTGCTACTTCCACAGACCTTCACATCTATACAAAAGATAAAAACAGATTTCAAAAAGGAAAGGATGCTGGATGGGGGAAGTTAGAGGGTGAGCAGGATGGATGGAGGAGCATTAGGGGGACCAAAAGGAGTGCATATGACCTTTAGGTACAGACAAATGCAGGAGAGATAAAAAGGAAGCCGAAGCGAGGAGGAACCAATGAAACCCATTCAAAAGGTTCAAAACATTAAATCATTTTCATTGCATAAAATACCAGTGGAAGTACAAGAATGATAAGATAAGACAGGGTAAAAAAAATATAAAGGCATACACATTAAGAGGGGTCTGAGACAAAACGCAAGATTCAAAAATCTGCATGCCATGTGCAATACAGCATAAAGCTGGGTTTGATGGATAGTTGCTATGGTGCTAAAACTCCAAATTCACTGCCAAGCATCTACATATCAGGGTCACACGGTATGTGATGTAAAAGAGAGAAAATATGACTTGATTATAGATTCACCAGCTATAAATAAGATGTATAACATCATAAACATAAATATGGAGAGGTTTTCGACATAAGAAAAGGGTCACAGAACAAATCAGCCGATGTTTTGTGTTAATGTATTACGAGTATTGAGAATGTATTGAGTTATAATGATTTCACAAACAACTGTCTGAGTCTGCTCGATCTAGAAATCTTTCTGAGAGAGCCTAAAATGTTAATGTTATACAAATAAAAAGTTACTATAAGAAATTAATCGTTATAATCTTATTAAGCAAATACACATTAAATCAATCAAAAGTCATTAATCTAAAAAGAAAAAGATGTATCACAGTTTCCACAAAAATATTAAGCAGCACTGTTTTCAACATTGATAATGTTAAGAAATGTTCTTTGAGCAGCAAATTAGCATATTATCAGAATAAATCATATAGGAATAAATTAACTTTTAAAACATATTTCAGTAGAAAACATTTATTTAAAATTCTAATAATATTTCACATTATTACTGTTTTTACTGTAGTTTTGATCAAATAAATGTAACCTCTGAGCATAAGAGATATCTTTATTATAATTATTTATCGGTTATTATTACAGTTTTGGGATACCGAGTAGGACCTTAAAAGGGACCAACTCTACAGCATACACATAATTTAAGAAAAAGTATTTAACCAATAATATTTTTTTAGAAGTACTGACAGGCACTCAATCCAGGCTATTTTCATTCATGAATGTAAGCGAGAGATCAGACACTGAGCAATGAAGTCAGTGACCTGTGAATGCACACACATTTAGCTCTCCCCAAACACTCCTTACCCCTCATTTCCCATTTTCCAAATCTGATCTTGATTTTTTTCCCGAAGGTTCCCACTGAAGTTTGCCTACAAAGGGGCCCTACATGTTTATCTACCAGCACAGAGGGGCACTATGAGCTCAGAGCCCAAACACCAATGAGAGCAGTTTACACATTGAGTGGCCTCTCAGGATTACCTCATTAACGTTTAAGACTATCCTACTCGTAAAACATACAAAACCTATATCCAGCTACAATGACCTACATTCAGTCACATATATAAAAGCAATCTTTAACTGGGGGAAAGATGGTTAGACAAAAAAAAAAAAAAAGTTATATAAAAAATAAAAATGACATTTTTAAAATTATATTATATTATATTATATTATAGCATAGCATAGCATAGCATAGAATAGTGCCTAAATAACTACATGGCTACATTGTTTTAGATAATGTGTGCTGTTGAATTGTGCATAATAAGACCAGGATTGTATACTGAGAAACTAAATACTGTAGGGCAATTTGGACTTCATGTTGATCTTAGGCTATATAGACATAGCCTATGATAAGAAATCCAAAGGATATCCTTATGGATATGGAGCAAGAACAAAATCAGAGCAACCTGTAATGGGTCCAAAGAAGCATTTATGCAACATATGGCAAACACAAATTCCTCAATATAAAATAACGATCTGTTGGCAAGAGCAAGCGATGTATAGGGAGCAGGCTGTTAAGTGATTATATCCCCCTCTCAAAAATGTGCAATAAATGTGTGGTGCATGTTTCATCCAGGGATCAGGTTACTGAATATTAATGTCAAGAGGAACCACAACAGAGTGGTGTTACTGATTAAAAATGGGTTGATACAGTGGGCATGTCCTTTTGCTTTTGTAATTATGCTCAGATAATCTTAAAAAAAAAAGAGGACTGCAATTATTTGAAACACATGAGAATGCGGTTTGCATGTAAAGCATGTGCATATATGCTTAAAGGAATAGTTCAGCCAGAAATGAAAATGTATTCACGCTCAGGCCATCCAAGATGTAGAGGAGTTTGTGTCTTCATCGGAACAGATTTGGAGAAATGTAGCATTTGCTCTGAATCCTCTGCAGTGAATCGGTGCCATTAGAATGAAGGTCTAAACAGAGGGTATAAGATTTATTTTTGGCGTTTTTGCCTTTATTATGATAGGACAGTAGACAGGAAGCAAAGTGGGAGAGAGAGAGCCGGACGGGATCGTGAAAGGTCCGCGAGCCAGGACTCGAACTCGGGACACCTGAAGCGCAACGATGCTATATGTCGGCACGCTACCCACGAGGCCTTCGGCACTGACATGTCGGTGGATTTTGATGTGAGTTGACATCAGGGCATGGGCTTTTTTCACTGGAGGAAACGTTATTACGGATTATGGACTGGTATTTAAATTTAAAATGCTTTATTTATGGACTTGTTTTTTCACAGCTTTTTGCTTCACAAGACATTAATTTATGGACTGGAGTTGTGTGGATTACTTGTGGATTATTGTGATGTTTTTCTCAGCTGTTTGAACTCTCATTCTGACGGCGCCCATTCACTGCAGAGGATACATTGGTGAACAAGTGATGTAATGTTACAATTCGCCAAATCTGTTCTGATGAAGAAACAAACTCAGCTATGTCATGGATGGCCTGAGGGTGAGTAAACTTTCAGCAAAATGTAATTTTTAGGTGAACTATTCCTTTAAGAATGAATCTACATCAGTCTCTATTGCCAAATACAACCATAATACAACTAACGTAAAGGCCATCTTTAGCAATCAAAATGAATAACAGTTACAACTATCCAACAGTTATTATAAAGAGGTATTAGACCAATTTTGTTTTAAATGCAATGTTACAAAGGGCCAATAGGCTTCCCACCAATGCCCATGCTTCCAATCAGCAAGACAAACATGAAAACCCAACCTGACTACAACTGGTCACAAAAGGTCACATCAACCAAACCGCTCAGAACAATCGATTTCCCTTTTACTATACCCCAGGCAATCTTACAAGAATGAGGGAAATTCCTTTTTTATGCCGGTTTTAATAGCCTGGGTATAAATAGAGGGTAATTTAGTCATATCAGAGAATGGAAAGTAGATTTTGAGTAGTAGCTCTCTTAACACACTCTGACAAAATGAATGAGATGTGTAGGTCTGGAGGACGGCTTGACCCAGGGCAGGGTTATTGACATTGCAGAGTCCAAATGTTCCACATGTTTGCATTAACAGATATTTTTACTGTAATCAAAAGGCATCAATCACGAATCACCAACCACAGGAACAGTTCCTCCACAGAGATTTGGCATGTTTACCCCACTACCACTTCCCCCTGCTTTTGTTTATGTTTCCAAGACACAGGGATGTAATATCATTTAATATAAGCAGTTAAATACGACCAGCCCTATATTGCCAAAGGGACTGTTTGGCATTGAGGGGGTTTGAGATCTCATCAATGAACTCAATGAAATCTCTCTGTGGCTGTGCTGGACTGGACAAAATGAGGTTTCTGTGGGTTCCGAATGGCTGTGCCTGCTGCTGACCGCTGGCTGACCAAGTGCTCTTTGAACAGCAGTAAATCAATGGGCAGCATTCACAAGGAAAGCAACCAGTGACTTCTGGACAAGGAAGTTGAATTTGAAAACCTGAAGTTGTTTGAAGGGTCATCATAAGAAGAAACCGCAAACTAGATCTGACGCCCAAGTCAGTGACGCCATCGTCTTACGAAAAACAAGTGGAAGACCACCAATTCTACAATCAGTTCGTTTTTTCAAAAATGAACCTAATAATACTGAATAATAAAATATCAATGTTTTCAAATGGTTTAAATAATGAATAATACAAATATCAATGTTTTCAAATGGTTTACATTTAATTTCAAAGTTATTAAATGTAAATTTAGTTAAAAATAAAATATTATAAAATATTATTTTTATATTTTAATATTATTTACTGTATATACTATTATAGTGTTTATTAATATGTTGAATTAGCGTTTATTTTTATATTTTCAGTCTTCATTTTAATCTGAGTTTTAATTTAGTCATTTTTATTAGTTTTTGAATCACTATTTAAATGTAATTAATTTTTATTAGTTTTAATTATTTATTTATTTACAGTTAATAATTTTAGTTCTTCATCTTATTTCAGTTAGCTGCCATTGCAAGATTTCTATTTTTGATCAGTGTAAGTTACTTTATCTAATATTTATATTCTATATTATTTTAGCTTTATTTCAACAACAAAAAAAATGTATAATATGGCCTAATTCAAATGGCATATTACTTAATTAATTAATTTCTGTGTCACTAGTGTCCACAAAGAGAACAGCAAAAATAATAGTTTCTTGAACACACCCCCTGTCTGCCATTGGGCAACCAAACAGATAGTCCCGCCCTCAAGCCATGCCATTGGTTGAGCCAACATTGCCGTTTCAGCCTGCAAAAACCTAAATGTAAGCATCTAAATAATTACTAAAAGAAACTATCCAAACTCTAAACTATCAGTTAAACCATTTATTTAAAGTAACCTTAAAAAAAATCTGCACATGCCTGCATGACAAAAAAACAAAAGCTTTCTAGGATATATTTAGCAGGTTTTAGTTGATTACAGTCTGATATACTAAATCCTCACAAGCAACACAAGCAGCTATTTCCTCGAACAGGGGCATCTGCGAACCAAATGGCAGAACATGATGAGGGATGGATCATTGAGATGAACAAGACAATGTGCCGTGGAAAGAAAAGCCCAGCATATTCGATACCGCCCTGCTTAAGACAGAAATTGATGGTAATCAAGAATGTCACTCAAATAGCGAGATTGGGGAAATGAAATATAACTTTTAATTGCGTCCCCTCTTTCATCTGTGCTGGCTTGGCAAACGCCTGCCACTTGTTGTCATCTCTTGGCACATTTGAATCCACTGCTGAGTTTTGACTTTTAATCATCCAGCTCGTGATTGCACAACATGATATGAACAGCAGTGGATGTCATTGTCTGTTGTGTGAGCCAGAGATCAGCTGTCTGTCACTGAATACTTTAAGACTGTGATTCCGGTAAAAGTATTCCATGTGTTCACAATAAAAAAGCAATTGTTTGATACTTTAGTTTGTAAAAATAATCTATACTGGATGAGCTACAAGATCATTTAAGATTGCTGAAAATGTCAGATGTTCTTCAGGAAGTTTTGTTCTGCCAGATCTACTGATTTGATTATGGTCATTCCTGGTGATCAGGTGGCAAATATACCACAATATGACATACTGAGAAATGCAAGCTTGTTTGTCCAGACAGTAGACCTGAAGTGACCAGCGTTCACCTAGACTGTCCAATCCATCAAGCGAGCCAGTAGAAATACTGTTTATGGAGATCCTAGCCATCTGCATGTGGTTTGCCTTATTACAGGTGAGGGCTTGGTAAGGTCTTTCCCACATAGCAAACTCAATAAAAATGTCCATGCTGCTTTATAGATGAACATGCTGGACTTTCATATACGGAGGGAGACACGGCTTGGCTCGTCCATCAGTCCTGAATGCATTCCACTTTACTGTGTGCTCTGTGAAAGGATTCCAGGAGGAGCATCCCGCACTCTGACAGACACTCGTACACAGCGTATCAGTCAGGACAGAGTACGGCTGTGCCTGAAACTGTCAGTCGGTGACTTCACGGTCAGCATTTGTGTATGACGGTACAATACCTCCTAAATAAATTGGTTTCAGAGAGTCTTTCAAGTCTCTCACCATAATGTGTTGTTTAATGATTTAAAACAAATTCAAGTGAGCTTTAGCGATAACTCAGGCTGGGTAAATATAAATCAGAACACATAAATAAATAAAAATATATACATCATATATATGGATACAAGGACCTAAAACATAATGCAATATTGTGAGAAAAAGAAGTGCTAACCAAATGCAAAATTGAAAAAAAAAAAAAAAAAAAAAAAAAAAAAAAAAAAAAAAAAAAATTATATTATTAAAATATAATAATGAATAAAAAAAAAAAATGCATTTTAGGGTTACATAATCAATATAAATATGAAAACACACCTAGTTGATGCACAGTCTCATTGTAGATCTTCATATGCATCATAGGTGACGTGTTATTTCGGAGAACCTTCCAGTTGCCTCCATCGCTCTTGTCACATGTACCAATCTGATCTGTGCCCTGATCGGCCCACCACAACTTGTCTCCTACGCAAAAAAACATAAAATGTCAGTTAGTTATTTCAACTGGGGTTATCAATGCATAGAACTCTATGAACATTGTTCACATCATCACAATTGTGGTTTTCGGAAAGCACTGTCGTCTGGTTATGTGGATGAATTGTTAAGAGCTGTTGACTCACACTGTTCATACTTAACAGAAACACTTCACAAGTCACAATTAAGTTAGAAAAACTTCAGTTCAGTGAGTTGCATTACAAAGTTTTAGAAACGGGTTGATTTTGCTCTCTCACCCATGATGGCGAGGGCTGTAGCTTTGGTGAGTTTTCCTTTCACACCCTCAATGATCTCCAGTCCAGAACCATCCAGCTTACAGCGGTTAATGGTGCTGTTCCCTGAGCTGATCCAGTACAACTGCTCCATGTAATAGTCTATGGACAGGCCTGCCATGGGAAGAAGTCAACGTATAAAAAAAGGCCTTCTTGTAGCTTTAGGCAAACAAAAGTTACACAAGACAAGTCACTTACCCACTGGGCCTTTCTGATTGGTGAACAGTAATGTGCGGTTGGTGCCGTCCATGTTGGCCATACTGATGTTGTCCCCATCAAGCCAGTAGAGCTTTCTGTAAGCAATTTGCAAAGGAAATTTGACAAAGTAGATATCAACCAAATAGATCCCTGCAAATTATTTGCAACAGTGTTGTTTTAGTATTATTTATAAACTATTATAGTATTTATTCGTATTTTGAATTAGCTTTTATTTTTATAATTTGTTTTAATTTTAATTTTATTTTTATTAAATAATTGTATGTGCTTTATTCATCCTTATTAGTTTTTTATATTTATATATAGCTTTCATTTATATGAATTTACATTTTAACTTTTAATATTTTTAATTAGCTTTAATTTTTATATTTTGAGTTTTCATTTTAATTTTAAATTAAGTTTTAATAATTTGTTTTAGTTTATTAGTTTTTTAAATTTCTATATAGCTTTAATTTATTTCAGTTTTAGTTTTAGTTAATTTAGTACATAAACATTTATTTCACTTTCTAAGTTTCATTTAAGTTTTAAATCAAATATTAATATTTTATTTCAGCTTTATTTCCACTACCAAAAATGATTTTATTCGTTTTAGTTACCAATACTTTTTTATTTGCAAAGAGCACCATGTTGTTAAAGTTTGTTGAGGTTCTGTTATTCAAGATTTTGGACATAAAGAGGCATTGTATTGCTTTATTTTGGTTTGGTTTTAAAAATATACTGTATATATAAATAAAGCCAGGAAAGTGTCTTCATATCTCAGTCAACTGAATGCCTGGAAAACACTGTGATGTACTGCCAGTGAGATAAGAAATAAACACTAATTTATCAAAAACATTGTAGAGGGAAAAACACAAATGAATGTCAGCTGAATGACTTATATTGTCTGCATGCACAAGCTTGCTATTTTTACTAGAAACTGGCACGTCTAGAAACTAGCACACTGGCACTACAACAAACACATCTGGTTCACACTGGCCACACAACAACAACAGACTGAGAAGTGCAACATGAGGGCAGTCATATTGTCCAACCTATAGCTCACACTAATGAGCAACGTCTACATTTCTCATCTACACCCTTTACAATCTTTGCCAGAAACATACTGGCACAGCATCTGCTCCTCTCCAAATGTGGCCTACCAAACAAGCTGAGAGCGAAAGAGGCTAAAGAGACTAAAATGACAGAAAGGCACTAATGCTAAGCCTGAACTAGCAACAGTGCATGTGTGAGTACTTGTACTAACCCCAGGATAGGATGTAGCACCAAACAGTGAGGCTTGTCCAGTTCATGGATTACAGCATTCTTGAAGGACCCGTCTAGCCGTGCAACATTGATCTGCTTCTTATTCGTATCATAGCTGGTCCAGAAGAGGTTTCTGGAGACCCAGTCTACAGCTAGACCCTGAGCATTAGGGAGGTCTAGCAAAAAAAAAAAAAAAGACATTTTTATCATGATTAGAATTGTAAACTGATCACACAGGCTGAGAATAGAGCAACATAGCAAAAATAAATGTGTATTTGTCTTGCTTTCTTTCCTCCAAAAAGTGGCATTTACTTTAAAGAAAGATATATTTCACAAATCTGGGGTCGGCAAGAATATTTAAGAATATATAAGAAGAACAGTAAAAGAGTAATGGTGTGACATTTTACATTTTAAAACAACTGTTTTCTATTTGAATATAAATATATATATATATGTATGTAATTTATTCCTGTGATGGCAAGGATGAATTTACACCAGCCATTACTCCAGTTCCCATTTTTCAGGATTCTTTGATAAATACAAAGTTAAAAAGAATGGCATTTACTTGAAACAGGAATATTAGGTAAAGTTATACATTTATTTACTGTCAATTTTGATCAATTTAATGCATCCTTGCTGAATAAAAATTACTTTAAAAAAATGTATATATAAATATATACATACACACATATATATATATATAGTTATATTTTTAATTGGGTTTTAAAAGATAAAATAGATACTTTGTTTAAAGGTGCCATAGAATGCATTGATACAATATCTACATAGAAGGTATGTGGCTTAGGTAAGGGCAAAAAATCTCCAGAAACAGTTTTACATGTCCATTTACAACCCTAGGATTTGTCCCTAGAATGAAATGGTCTGTTTTTACCTTATTTGGAAGGGTCATGAATAATAATGTTAAGCTCTGCTCTGATTGGCTGTTTCACAGTGCGGCTCATTTCAGTAGCTCACACAGCAGGAAGGAAACACAGGGAAAATATATATTTCAATACTTTCTCTCGCAGTTATATCGTTGGGTAATTATACTGTATATAAAATGCGGGCATCAGGGAGCCGCTATTAATATGCGGGGCATTGAAACT
>NW_015666800.1:1868934-1876613 GCF_001515625.1 Sinocyclocheilus rhinocerous
CAATTAATATATTATATGAATATGATTGATTATTAATAATAGCATTTATTAACAATAGTCCAATAATAATAATAATAATAAATATTCTTAATAATTAAAAACAATTATTATTAATAAAAAAAAATATATATATCTTGAATGGTAAATAAAGGGGAAAACCATCTAAAAAAATTATAAACAATTATTCCTCTGAATAACCAAAGTCACTTAATTATCTGCTGCCATCTACTGACTCATTTATAACAGTGGTAATGACATCACGCTGAGTCAGAGGATAGCAAACAGACAGCAGTTTATGCAGATGACCTATGCTGTCACTTTATGACCGTTCTCTCTCTATGACATTTATGTAAATACAAAAAACTATAGACTTTAAGAAGTGCTTAAATGTTAGCTCATGAGAAGAAAAACTATTTTGACCATCTGCAGACAGATATTTGTAATATAGTCCACATCTGAAAAGGCTGGCACTCTAAATTAACTTTTAAAATGACAAGCTACTTTGATGTCCATGAACAACAGAATTGGGACAACTACATGTAGTAAATCAGCTCAACAGGGAAATATTTATGACTAATTATAACTGGTTATGATTAATAATAAATATTTAGATTATATCTTCGAATTAACTGTAGCAGAATCAATATTACAATTATTTTATCTGTCCGTCCACCGAGCAGACAATATAATATTTACATGATAGTCCTTTTTTTTTGTCTCAATATAGGTCACGCATGATCACTTTTACACCCTCAGAAGGACTGTACTGCATGCTTGATTTTATGCACCTGTTAGTAATGGTATAGCTGAAGTAGTCAAATCTTTATAGTTAGAAAGCAGGTGTCCACATGTACTTTTGGATGTGTAGTGTATGTAAACAGGGAAAATGTCCCACCTTCAATCATATCATAGGTTTCTGGAGGCATACAGTGTCCAGCATGGCTCACAGCCCACACTGGATATCTTCGGATGAACGTCTGATACAGTGTCCACATGTATGTCTTGTAGAAGCCCACCACACCTGGGTTGCCTGTGGAAAGGTGGAAACTTAATTTAGCTAAATTTTTATATTTTCACTTCAATATAAGGATTGTGAGACATGGTAATCATTGTTTAGACAAGAACAGACGTCTGTTCCAGGTAGGGCTGGGTATCGTTCAAAATTGTTCGATATCGATACCGATACCTTGACTTCGATACCGGTTCCTGAACGATACTTTTTTCGATACCAATTTTATGAAATTCGGTCGGTGCCTAAAAAGTATCGAACTCGATACCCAGCCCTAGTTCCAGGTCTGCTGACGTAGCTCTGCTGGTCTTCGTAGATGAGGTTAACTACGAGTGAGGGGAGATAAGGAGATAAATGGCATCTCTGATACCCAGCTGCCTTCAGTGCAGAACAATGGGCACTCTGTGTGGTCACAGGGAATTCACTCAATCGCTCCAAAGAGTATCGATGGGCCACAGCCTTACAGGCTGATTCCTTTACCATAATTGTTGTGTGTGTCTGTGAGGTGAGAGTACACGTAAACGCATCACCAATGTTTCAATAATAATGTTTGAAGTGTTAAAGAATCACCCATCATTGGAGATAAACTAATTTTGGGACTATTGTGAGTTATGTAAATGTAACTCCGGGGTACTACAATCCAGGCTAGATAGTAAACCAAATTTTTATTTTCCAATTCATATTATTACGCAAAACACAATATACTCTATAATATAAAATACTCTACCAAAGTGAGTAAAGTTCTAAATGGTCCCAAATACTATACAATGTAAAATAAAAAAACTAAATGTAATACATCCTATTAACCCTGTGAGGCATATTAAATAAGTCAGAAAACTTTTTCCCCCCAATGGAACAGTTTATCAAACTTTTAAGCAAAAAAACAAACAAAAAAAGTCTTTATGTGTTTTTATGTTTTGTATCCTATTTGATACAAGTTTTATGGCCCATATAGTACGACATAGAGAGTATATAGAGTTCCATTTTATTCAAGGGCCCAAACTGAGCAAAAATCAGAAAGTTGGTGCAGTTGTTGTTATTTATACGGCAAAAAATTAAGATGAAAGTGTGCTTGTAATGTAAATCAAAGAGTATACCATACAAAGATATTTAAAGTGCCCCTATTATACCATTTCTAAATTCCTAACATTGTTTTGGGAGTCTCCTACAATAAGTTTATATTCATGCAAGGTCAAACAACGCTTTCGTTTTTTCAAAATATGCATTTAATATCACCTCAATTTCAAATGATTCTCAATGATTCAACCCCTCCTTTCCGTGAGCCTACTCTGCTCTGATTGGTCAGATGGCCCAGTCTGTTGTAATTGGTCTACTGCGTACAGCATGTGTTGGAAACCATACGTCCACTGTCATAGTTCCGTATTTTGAACGCTCGATAGAAAATATAAACATCTATTATTTAACATACTTACATGTTGTGATTCAGTGGAGCCAGCTGGTCCAAATAAACTGGGTACTGAACCATCTTTCAAGAGCAAGCATTTTGTGAATCCCGCACTGAAATCCCTGAGATTAGAGAAGCAGTCGTCAGTACAATGACGTGTTTGTGGGCGGGGTCAAGTTGTTCGCGGCCGGCCAACGGAGAACATAGGCGGGCATTATGCAAATTTGTTGCCCTGTGACGTGTAGCTGTCACTGATGTGGGATTCGAATTACTAACGACTCGTTTAAACTGTTCAGAGTCGATTCTTTCTTTTGGGAAACAATAACTTTATTTATTGTGCACTTTTGGCCTTACAACTTTGCAGATCGTTTGCATTCACATACAGCTACATGCACACACTGCATGAAAGGCAATATTCGAATTGGCATAATAGGGGCACTTTAAATGCTTAGTTTAAATATCAGAATATCAAATATCAAAGCTCTGTAGTTTTAATTGTGGTGGTCAAAATTAATAATCAAGCAAAGCTAAGTTGCCCCAGTCCAGTAAATGTTCATCTTGAAATGTTAAAAGTAACAATAAAAGTTATTCATACTTTATATCATTAAAGATTTCACAGCAAAAAGATGTGTACCATGACCTGAAAGGGGACATTTTTAGAAGTTTTCACACTTGACAGCCATTTACTTGCTAAAAAGTATGTACTGCACCATCAATCAGAAGTCAGAAGGCATGTTGTAGATTGTGTGCAACAGGTTTTTTAGCAGTTTTGATCATGTTAATAATTTCGAGGATTAGAAATTCATGTATTGAATATGACACAATAGGCTTTATAGGGTTAAAGTAGGACTGGTGAAGCAAGTCCATCTCCACCGTCCATCTTAGTCTTGCACTGTCTTACGCTGCACTGATATGAGCGGCGAGGGCCAACAGCAGCTCTTCCGAGCTCTTTTCAAACTGATTAAATCCATTTGTATGTTTTTATTCATGCTGAGGGTTCCCAAATCTCTTTCAGCTGGGACTTGACATGCTCAAAGTCCGAACTGCTTCAAGCCAGTGTTATTAGAAATGGCAGGTTTTTCCCAACCAGTCACCACAATAAAGTCACAGACTCTCTCGCTCTAAAGGCAGATGGAATCAAAGAATGCACTGTCACACATGGGCCCACGGATAGATTTCATCTATAGGGGCAGGGGAGGTGGAAGAGGAGACAAGTGCTCTACAGTTTTAAACACCGCTCCACCCTTGATCTAGCCGATAATTACACACGCTTTCCAATTTTTCTGTCCACGCCGAAGGTGAAAATGCTGCACAAAACTGAAAGCAATAAAGCCACAGCCAATCAGAAGATATTTGAAGTTGAATTTTCACTATGTGGGACGCATTACTAGACCAATGAGATTTCACTGTGGGCCTGATTACTCTGCTCAGAGAAACCAAGCAACCAACAAAACGCCTTGTTTCTTGACATGACGCAGCTGTGAAGAACAAAAACGGAAATTCGAGGGAAAATCCTGTCATCATTTATTCACCCTCATGTCGTTCCAAACCCGAGTGACTTTCTTTCTTCCATACAGTGAAAGTGGATGAGACCAGGAGCTGTGAAGCTCCACAAAGGACACATTGTAAAAACATGATAAAAGCAGTCAATATAACTTATTAATTCTGAAACAGCTTTTACAGCTTGTGAGGAAGAGACCAAAGTTTATACAATTTAAAGGGGTCATATGATGCTATTTTAAAGATCATTATTTTGTGTATTTGGTGTAACAGAATATGTTGACATGCTTTAATGTTCAAAAAACACATTATTTTTCAAATACTGTACATTATTGTAGGTCCTCTACAATATTAGGCGGGGCGCCTATCTCAAACGTGTCGTTTTCAACAAAGCCCCTCCTTCTGACAAGCACAGTCTGCTCTGATTGGCCAGCTACACACAACGCAATACTCTACACGGCGCTAAACTCCGCATTTAAACAGTCAATAGCAAATACTTAAACTATTAAGAAAACATACTTACAGTATGATTCTGATTCAGAATAAGTGCCAGATTGTCATAGCAAAGTCGGAATCAACCCTTTTTTTTTAGAAATAGCCTTTGCACAGCCAGCCTTGTAGGGTGCAAAGTTTGTAGTCTTGAAAGTTGAAAGCTAACCTCTCCTAGGTTCACAAATCTGTCATAAAATGCGTTGCACAAATTCGAACATCTGGGTTGTGCTGTTCTGCTGTAAATAAATCTTAACCAATGATTCCTAATTGCATCTACTTCCGGAAGGCCAAATAAAGTGCTTTTGCTTTCACCTAGAAACCAATGCACTGGGTCAGTTGGCCAATCAGAGCAGACTGCGCTTGTCAAAGGAGGGGGCTTTGTAGAAAACGAAGCGTTTGAGAGAGGTGGGGCATAGAGGACCTACAATAATGTACAGTATTTGACAAATAATGTGTTTTTTGAACATTAAAGCATGTCAACATATTCTGTTATACCAAATACACAAAATAATGATCTTTAAAAAAGCATCATATGACCCCTTTAAAAAAGCATCATATGACCCCTTTAACCAATGATTTCTCATTGCATCTACTTCCAGAAGGCCAAATAAAGTGTTTTTGCTTTCGCACAGAAACACACAGCGTCTCCCTGACATGACTGCATCAACACTACTGTGGTTCCTGAAACCACGCCTTCTTTCTTTGCATGAACATTTGGGCGGCATTAAGCAAATATTTCCACATTGTGACGTAGACATGTGGGGGCGTGTTTGAACGAGGCGTTTTAGCCCGGTCTGGATCAGCCTTCTCTTTTAGATAGAATAAATCCTTGGGAGACTTTGAGCTTTGTAACTCTGCAGATCTTATACATGCACAAATAGCTACATAACACACTAAAGAAAAGGAAAAATAGAAATCGCATCATATGACCCCTTTAATGGTGGTCACCAATTACTCTCATTAGGGATGCACTAATATTAAAATTCAGGCTGATATTGACGCCGTTATGTTATGACAGATAACTGATTAATGATTAAAATGCATTACTACTTTGTCTAAATAAATTAAAAATAATAATAATAATAAAAAAAAAACATTTTAAACATTACAAGTCATCACAATATTATGAAAAATGGATGAAAATGGATATTCATTTTGAGATCGTCAAAATATTACATTTAACAGTAATTAAAAAAAAATTAAGAATGAGAACAAAGGTAAACTAAATGTAAAAATAGGAAAATAAGCTCCACAATTAAAAATCCATTTTCAACTTATACCAATAAATAAAAAATAAAGGATCGGACTGAAATTTTAGTTATTCACTTTCTTGACTGCCATGGTCACCATTCACTTTCATTATGTGGAGGGAAAAAAAGCTTAGAAACGTCATTATAAATAACTCCCTTTTTTGTTTCACAGAAGACAGTCATACATGGTGAGTAAATGATGACAGAATATTCATTTTTGGGTGAACTCAAACTTATCTCTTTAATATTTTGTTGTGTTGCACCATGTTAGGACACTGAATATTCTCACTTATGACTCTTTGATTTTTTGGTTTTTGTGTGTGTATTAGTACACCAGGGAAGTAGAAGATGCCCTTCCCTTTGTAATTGTGTCTGTTCCATTCCTGTGTTAAAACTATAACAGCCTCTTTATATGGACATCACAGGGCTAACAGTGAGACTGAACTAGTGTTTGCCTCTGTGCGGGGAGAAAAATGCAAAGGAGGCATTCCTACCAGAAAAAGACGACAGAAGCATGAGCTATCCTCTCCTCTCCCTCACGTTATCATTTCCCCCTCTCCCTGAGTTCATAAATTCAGGGCTGCTTACCAGGACATTAAACAGATTCCCTGCCTGCCGTCTCTGACCCCAAGGCTGCCTGGACTACCACACCACTGACGTAGCCCTGCAGGTGCAGGACGCACTCTCACTTTGTCTCTCCCTCTGACACACACACACACACACCATCCTGTTTGCTTACAAACCACACCGATTCACAAATACACAGAAGGGAAGCCACTAAATCAACTCATAAACACCAGCAGTGATGTAGGTCCCTAGTGAATATCAAAAAATAAAATATTGAGTCTGTGAATGTTGCATTAAACCAGTGTTATTTTGGTATCATTGAGATACTATTATAATTGTATGTTTTATTTTTATTTTATTTTTTTCTGTTTTTAATTTTAGTAAAATTTTAGTAGTTTTTACATTTTATTTTATTTCAGTTAAAGTTTTAGTAAACTTTAAAAAAGTTTTAAAAAGTATTTTTTAAAATGGTTTTAGTTAACTATAATAACCCTGCATTAAACTGAACAATAGAAAATGCCTATTGACAGATTTTCTATTGACAGCACCATTTACTAGCATTAAAGCGCAGACAAAAACAGGAATGGAGTTAAACAGGTTAAACAGGTTACCTGCTGTAAGGAAGGCATTAGCAAGTGCTGGAATTCGTTCATGCAGACAGTGTGTGAAGCTATCTTTAACTTATTAGCTCCAACATGCCATAAAGCTGATCCAGTCTGCAGAGAGAGAGAGGAACAAGTGAAAATGCTTATTGACTCTGGCAAACAAGCAGACACAAGGGTGACTATAGCCAGATCTCCTGACAGATTGCCCTCCGAGGGTTGTTTCAATCTATTCAAGAGGTATTGTAATCCAGGATAAAAGGCAGTAGGGGAGTTGTCAACCTCAGGAGGTGGAAAAGTTTGGATGGATGAGTAACATTTTACGAATCAAAAGAGAATACCACAACAGGTATTTTTAATATAACAGTCAGTTTAAACTCAATTATCCCAGTAAATGCACCTTACTTATATTGTTTGAGGTTATGAATACCATACTATTCAAACAAACAAGGGAAACAGCACAAAAGCTCAGTGAAGCTTATGAAAGCATGTTCCATAAAATAATCAAAAGTGTCATCACTCTGGGTGACTAAATGATGTCTAACATTAGCCAATGGCTAATAAGTTCTTCGATTTTACTCGCCAGTGTGTGTGTTGAAGGCTAAGTATAAGTTTAGCACAGATATATTTTCACTGGCCGAACACAGACTGAGTGCTTGAGAGTTTCGCTCTCCTTCAAATGATCTGTACTTTTTCAATTCAGCTCAATGGACGCACAGCATACCTGTATTTGACGTGCCGTGTGTGAAGGCGCACGACTCGCCGTTTGCTTTGCTGAGAGCACTGTTTCTCACACACACACAAAGAAAGAGAAAGAGAGAGAGAGAGAGAGAGAGAGAGAGAGAGAGAGAGAG
>NW_015666800.1:1876663-1907801 GCF_001515625.1 Sinocyclocheilus rhinocerous
GAGAGAGAGAGAGAGAGAGAGAAATCGCAAATGGCAATCTCATTGGCTGGCGCTCATCTATTACAGTCACTGTTTTGATTTCAGCAAATCAGTTTGAGCGAATGCAGACAATCTGATTCATATTCATGAACCCAGTAACTCATTATTTCTTAGTGTGTTTTATATTGTTATAAGTAGTAGAATTCGTAGCAGCATTATTATCTTATCAGTATTATTGTTCGTTTTTTTCCCCTTTTTTTACAGAAACACTGAATGACCAACAATATCTTAAGTACCACCACCAGTTCTAAGTTCAGTTAAATGACAAATATGCATTCATACATGGTTACCAAGTTTTAATTCTAATTACTAAAGTTCTATCATTAAATAATGCGTGATTACCACATTATCATATTATAATGCTTGACTGACTGATGTTAAAGAGTGTACATTCAGATATTTAAAAAGCTGTGCCATGCTACAAACATTAGCTTTATATATATATATACACACACACACACACACACATATATATATATATATATAGTGTGTCAGTCTGGCGCGTAAACTAAAAAATGTACTAGCCAGTGACGATTATTGCCAAGGTACGTAGAAGGTTGCAAGGACACACTAATTTGATCAAAAGTGACAGTAAAGACATTTATAAAAATCTATTAACAATAAATTCTGTTCTTTTAAAATTTCCATCCATCAAAGAATCCTGTAAAAAAAATATCAAGTTTTCTACAAAAATATTAAGCAGCACAACTGCTACAACATTGATAATAATGAGAAATGTTTCTTGAGGACCAAATCAGCAATTTTTTACATTTTTAAATATATAAAAATAGTAAAGAGTTAAAGATTCGCTATGCAAGACTAGAGGGGAGGGTAAAAGGTCAGTGCTGGACTGGCAATCAAATCAAACCTCCGGCTAACATTCCTAAAAGCATTATGCCTGAAATCCCATAAATGCATGAAAAAGCAAAAATAATAACCTCCTTGGCAAGCCCATCGTAACTCCTGATCCACCTGCTCATCAAATGCTAGCAAGAGAATAATAATTGCAGAATGTTCATATAATTTTATATAGTTGCAAGGTGGTCAGCAGAGATGGCTGGTTTGGAGATGTTCCATGCATGAGCCATGAAAACTGACATAAATATTAGTTTCCATATCCAAAAAGAGAGGGAAACCCCTTGGAAACATTTGGTGATAAAAAGGCCATGTTACTAGGACCATGAGTTAAAGTAAAGTCCACACTGATTAACTCCGTTAACACAATGTGCCTCAACCTCAAGTGAAACCAACACACTGTCTACAGATGGAAAGAGGAATCTTTGTAAGATTATTATGAATTATCAAACAATGTGATACTGTGGGCTATTGAATGCAGCTGGTGGGACAAGCAGAGTGCTTTGCACAGCAGGTTCCAATAAATCAAAACCATCTGGATATCTATCCCTGACACACTGAACATCTCTGTACTTTAAATAGGACTCATCATAAGCAATTTTACTTCTTTTAAAATGATAAAGGGCTTAACAATTTTCTTTTACAATTTAATATATAAAATATCCTTCTCATATTTATTCGTCGTTACACATTCTTCAAGGTCAGACAAGATCACCATTAAGTCTGCTGTGCTTTAGCTGTAAACATGATAATTTGCTATTGAAAGTGGAACATTCAGATAAAAACACCTTTATATAGATAAAATATAAATAACATGTAGGTAACGGTTTCTCTCAAAAATTGGTCTAAAAGCTCTCTAAAAGCAAGATTTCAATTAGACCGTTCCTTGACAATTCCTTGTTAACTGACTAATTTCAGTGCTGTACTATTACCAAGTTATTTGTTCTTCCACTGTAAAGCTTTCATAATAGGAAACAACATGAAACACTTCATGCTCAGCAGGGGACATACAAAATCGGCAAAAACACAGCAAACCTGCTGCCATCCAGTGGTTTAGTCAGTTAACACGGTTAGTGTGCTACGTGAACTGAGGTGATTTAGATGTATCACACATATATGTCAGTATGCCTGTGTCTAACAGGACTCAAATAGAGCTTGATCTTTTTTGGGAGATATATGCCTCAGTTACATGAAAAAGACAATGAACAATTGGCATTTTGAACAGTACTAACTATTAATGAGTAAAGATCATTTAAAAATCCAGATCTTTCAAAATTGACTTAGGGAAGTATGATTGCTTTCTTACACCATGCAATAAAAAGGTTCAATTTGGTATCATTTACACTAAGCTGGTGTACTAAGACTACATAATGTTGAAAAAAAGTCTTCTGATGCCAAATCGGAATTTGCTTCCTTCTACTTTGCTCAGTCAGTGTGCTCGTTCCAATAATACAACACTGTCCCTCATTCTTACAGAACAAACCCATTAAAACAGTAGCACCTGTGCGGGCCCTGGCAGATATAAGAGCCAAGGGAGCCTCTGGCCAGACTGCAGAGCCATTATTGCCGTTATCTCTGGAGAAAAGGGCACAGGTTCTACAATAACAGTGCCGGCGTATGGGCTCTCCGTTTCCCATAAGGAGTCTATTGAGCACAATGCTCAGTGACATTCAGAGCCTGGTGAAAAGCAGCCCTCTTTAAGGTCATCAGCTTGACTGTGTTCTCTCTCCAGGACATCTGCAGTTGGGGCATCTCTTTTTTTCAATAGTTTATGTCAGAAAATAAAAAAGTGCTATATGTACACTGTCATTTAAAAACAGAAAGAAATTAACAGAAAGAAAGGAATGATACTACTTTTATTCAGCAAGGACACATTCAATTGATCAAAATTGACACTAAAGACATTTCTAATGTTACAAAAGATTTGAAATTAAAATAAATGCTCTTCTGAACTAAGAACTTCAAAGAATCCTGAAAAAAAAAATTTCAGTTTCCACAAAAATATTTTCAACAATAATATAATAATAATAACCAAATTAGCATATTAGAATGATTTCTGAAGGATCGTGTGACACTTAAGACTGGAGTAATGATGGTGAAAATTAAGCTTTGCCATCACAGGAATAAATTACATGTTAAAATATATTCAAAGTTATTTTAAACAGTTATTTTAAATTGTAATAATATTTCACAATTTTACTGTATTTTTGATACTTTTTCATCTTTTGATGGTGAGCATAAGAGACTTCTTTCAAAAATATATATATATATTAAAAAAATCTTACCAACCCCAAACTTTTGAACAGTAGTGTAAATCGTTCAAGAATAAGAAAAAAAGAGACGTTGTCACCTTTCTATTTTTGGAGATGGAAAAACAAAGAGGAACTGGGAGACAAGATTTCATAAGTCTGAAATTTGGTGACAACATAAAACGCTTCACTGACAGCCAAACTGCTATGAGAACAACTATAAAAAACATGTGCCATCCAGTAATTCAATGAATCATGAACAAATGATGACTGCCTGGACATGATGCCTTTCAGTAAAACTAAGCTGTCCTGGTAGCGAACATTCATAAACAGCTATATCTGTGGAAAACATGTTCTATAACTGCAATAATCACAAGAGATGACAGAGATTTGAGGTTTCATGCCACAGAAGTTTTTTTTTTCAGGGTCTGTTGTTCAGGTCAACTGGAATTGTTCACTTCAACTTGTCATTTCCTCACCCTCATGTCATTCCAAACCTCTATGACTTTCTTTCTTTCATGGAACACAAAAGAATGTTTTGAACAATTTTACTGGTTATTCTTTCCATGGCATTACAATGAATGGGACTCGACCTTTCGAGCTTCAAAAAAGATGCAAAATCATCATAAAAGTGGTTCACATGACTTGTGCACTTTACTCCAACAGAAAATTTTGTTCTTTTGAGGCAGTTTTTTGGCTCACAAAATGGGCCAGATTTGTTCATGAATAGGATGTTACATCTCTCATGAACTGATCTTTAATAAACTATCTAAGGCCGTTTTCAGTGAAATTTATTCAAATGACAATTCTTTTTTTTTTTTATATGTAGCTCACACACTATCAAATGGCTATAGAAGACTTGAAATATATATTGTTAGTCATATTGACCCATTTTTTATGCTTTAAAATGCTTTTATTAAGCCTGTAAGCTTCAGTCTCCATTCATTGCATGAAAAAATGACCAGTACATTCTTCAAAAAATTTTCTTTTGTGTTCCACAGAAAGAAGTCATACAGGTTGAAATGGCATGATGGTGGGAAATGATGACAACACTTTTATATATTTTTGGTGAACTATCTCAAATGAAAGGAACTAAAAGGTAGAAATAAGAAAGTTGCATCTAAAGTGTCAGTTCTAACATAGTCTTTATGACAAGGCATAATAATCTGAAACAATATTTTTAGTGCTTAACATCTGCTCCTGAGCTACACAGCTTTTCCATGAATTCAATGTGTTAGAAGCTGCCGTCAGGGGAAGAGTGGTGGCCCATAGAGCCATTTTCCACTGGGGTTTTCCTCTTGACGCAGGGCCAAGTGTAAAAAAGGTAGACTCCCGACTGCACTGAACTTTTCTTCATATCCCCTGCATCTGTTGGACTGTGTTATGTCCAATGCTTCAGATAGCTGTGACGCACTCACCCACCTGTGTACCAATCACCACTACACAAATTTGGCTAGTTCCAATAGTTATGTTTATTTATGCCTTGGCAACCAAAACCTAACACAGTTCAGTCTACGATATTCATTTCGCCTCAAGACAGGTTTATTTGGTGCTTGGTCTTAATTATGGAAGTGAAGTCATAGGCTTTGAAGCTGAACAAAACTTAAAAAGATTTAAAGTTTATGCAAACATTGCCTGACATTCAAAATGTAACTTTCAAAAACAATATATATATAGAAACTGCAAAATAAAAAATAAAACAGGCTATGTACATAGCAATGCCAAAGTTATTTATTTATATAGCCTATGCTCAAATGAGGATAAGAATAGAATAGAATAGAATAGAATATGTCATCTTATTTTATATAATATAAAACTTTGAGGGTTTTGTGTGATCTCACTATTTTAACGTGCATTTTTGGCATTGTTGAATCATTGAGTTGATATGTTGAATTGTTGAGTCAGAAAGACAAGTCCTAGACTAGCATGTACTAACTAAGAGGAGCTAAGAGGAAAAATATATTCAAACAATAATAATTTTTCATATATTTTTTTTTACTTAATGGTTTTTTTTTATATAATAAAACACAATTCTGAATATAATATAAAAATATATAAAAATATAAAAATCATTATTTTAAAATATACAATATATTATAATTTAAGGCATCTGCCCCGGCCCAGGCCTCTTGCTGATGAACATGATGCAGGATGACTGACTGCAAAATGTAGCCTTTATATGATCCTAAAATTCAAGACATGATGGCAAAAAATGGGGGTTTTGTCTTATATTTATATGAGCAAGAGCAAGTTTTGTGTTACATTTTGGACATAATATTGTCAGTATTGCCTGTTTTGTTCAATTACACCAACAACAAAAAAATTCCAAACAAAGCCAGAGCAGAACTGTTTTTGAATGAAATGAAAATGAGCCAGTGATTCAGTTTCCAATCATAAAGACAATCACTTGCTTTGATCTGAATTAATCAGCCGTTTAAATAAACGAGCTGAATGACTGAATGACTTGCTCAATTAGACAGCGACTTGCCACCACATACTGGCATTTTAGTTTCATATTTAGAGTATTATATATATATATATATATATGTGTGTGTGTGTGTGTGTGTGTATTTCAATTTTCAATTATTAAATTAAATTAATGCTTAATTAATCTCACAGCATTATTTATGCAATTCTAAATGCAGTGTAAAATGCATTAATGCCACAGTTAGTGTTAATATACCTAAATGCCACTTCAGATGCAGCTTCTGAAAACAACATTATGGCTACACTGTAGCCTTAAAGGTTTGTGTGCAATAAATTATTTGTTGAATCAATATGTTTCTTACTAAAGCTTCGTTTTTGTAATGTCTACTCAATGCTTTTCTCATTTAACACAGCAATTAGGCTACTTTAAATGATCTTTTGGGATAATTTAATTAATTAAATATTGTATATTTAGACTTTTTGCCAAGTGGAAACATTCCGCATCCTACCTGGAATGACAAGGACAAGCATTTTGGGAGGGTTTGGGCCTTTGCTGGCAGCGTGCAGGTCTGTTGGTCCATATTTAAGAAGCTCTGTGATTGCACCTCTGCAGTACACATACTCTACTGAGGCATCCTCTCCAGGTCCCCCCGATCCTGGACTGCACATCACATCAACAATTACTTGCTCCACACAGTTCTGGGCCTAAGAAAAGAAACCAGACAAAAGTGACTGATTATATTATATAAAACTTACTACAATACAGCTAAACCACCAATGAGAGATAAATATCAAAAGGGAAGGTAGCATATGATCTGAAAATATGTATGAAAGCTATTTATTTTCTTAATCAGAAAAACAAGATAAATGTAACTGAGAAGCTTATTACAAGCAACAAAGTCTACTCTGTACAGTACAGATGTTGACGTGAAACAATTAGGTGTTGCCCCAGCGTATCTTAGCAATATGATTACTAAATATGCAAATACAAGTTGCTGATTAAACGTACAGTAAAAGACAGCTGAAAAATGTTGAGTCAGTCCTTTAGTGATTATGGTCACAAGCTGTAGAAATCTGTCCCAGAATCAGTTCACAAAAAGGCAGCAGTTCTGCTGTGTGATTAAAGTCAACCTCTGACATCTAAAGACAGAATGACAGCTTGCAACACACTGAACATTGGAGTTTAGAGTCTGTTATCTTGTTAAGTCCTTTGGTCAGATCATGCAGTTCAGGCTCAACATGCATACATAAACAGCATAAGAGGATAGAATAAAATAGAATAGAATAGAATAGCCAAAGTACGGGTAATTATGGATAACACATTGAACATTGGAGTTGAGTTTGAACATTGTTTTGCATACAAAACAACAGAATAGAATAGAATAGACCAAAGTACAGGTAATTTACATACAAGCATCACTGACAACTTTTGATTATCTAAAATCAAAGCTTGTCATTTGATAATTTCTTATTGACACGTCTACACTGTAAAGGTCTTTAAAACAATCACTACTAAAAACGTATAATGCTCATTCATTAAATCTACCTACGACTTTATACAAAAAGTTCAAAGCTTTAACACGGTTGTGACATTTGAATGACTTCACTGCGTTTCTTACCGACAGAAGATATTCTTTTGCGTGTTTGTGAGCGGAGCAAGTTTGTAAGAAGAGATGTAATGACGTTTACCGGTAATTTTCCCAAAGCAGGTACTGTTAAAACCAAAACCAAGGAGCGAAACACTTCCTACTGTTTCTTCTCCTTGATGTTTCAAAGTCTGAGAACTAACGGAAGCTTATATCGCCACCTATTGTACTGTATGTTCTCATTCATCTACACTAGGAAGGTTAACGTAAATATTTAACATTTTTAAGGAAGCAAAAATAGAGGGGTTTAATTATATTTATGTTTATGGCATTATTTTTTTTTCTTAATTATTTCTATATATATATTTTTTTTTATTTATCATGGGGGATGGGGGTATTTAAATAACATTTAAAACCTGGAAATGATTAGAAATCATATTTTGTCTCAAAAATAAAATTAATTAATTAAAAGCTCTCCGATTAATTCACATTACAGGAAATAGTAACACAGGTGTTTATGAAAGATCTATGGTGGTGTTTGTTGCCATTTAGTGTTATAGAAGAGAACATCTTTATATTTCTACCAAAAAAAAACAAAAAAAAAACTCTATGGTGACTTTAGCCTATTAGTATGTAGTCTTTGTTAGTCTTAAGGGTAAAACACAATGTATATGTTACGTCCCTTTTTGTGTTTTCTTTTGTTTTGGGAGGTGTTTGTGTGCCTCTGTCCAGGAAGAAGACTCCTAGACTCTTAGCTGCCTATAAAAGCATCCTTCGTCACTTCCTCCATCAGCCTTGTGCTCACCTGCTGTGTTTGCTCTGCTTGACCCTGCTAGTTAGTTACAGACGTGTTAGTAAGACTGAGATTATCTTTGTGTGTTCAGTTGAGTGTTTGCCTGTGAGAAATCAATTGTTGTTTGTTAGTTTTAGCCCACTCATTCGTAATACCGACCATGCATGTTCTTTGACCTTGATTCTGGATTGCCCCTATTTGGACCTGTTTGCTCACCTTTGTAAATAATTGTACATAATGTTCAGGGGAAGTAGGGAGACCAACGCCATTTTTGTTGGAACCTTTTATTGATTGTTTTTGGATAGGGAGGTAGAGAAGTAATTGTATTTTCATTTATTTCCTTTTGTGAACGAGGGTAGTTAGAGGTATAAGAATTAGTTGGGTTTTGTTTGTTATTTTCCTCTTATCTCTCCCATTTATTAAATAAAATGTAACCCCATTCAACATTAATTTTGCCCATGTGTGATATTGCATTGATTGTTGTTGATAACAGATTTTGCTGTCCGGTCCTCATAGCACATTCCAATAGTTTGCATCATCTGCACAACTATGCTGGAAAGTCCCCTTTGCCTGCATTAGGTCATCTGTGTATGTGTGAGAAAGAGGGAGGACAAAATGTAGTTTTCCTTGAATTCTTGGGCTGGGGGAGTAAAGAAAACAAAAGATAAGGCACAGAAAAAGATGATGGCATATCCTAGTTTGATAGGAGACATGGACGCATTGCTGGACAACTGGGAATGTTGTTCCAGGCCTTATGAGAAAGTGGGTCTGCTAAATACATATTTACACTGCGCTTTAATTGTGAATTCATGCAACAGCCCCTATCACATTATGCCACTGTCATGACATTATATGACAAACACTCACTTTGACCTCCCAGAACTAGTCAGCTTCAGCAGATGTCCTGAATCACCGCCCTGATGTGAGGACTCAAATCTGCGGGTCATAACGGCCACACACACAGCAGTGCTCTACAAATACATTTACCTTTGGATATCAAATGGAATCTTTATCTAGTCGCATGCTGTGAGCTTTCAGAAAGACGAACGCATAGTAACAGACTAACAGCCCTCTGATGCATGCGTATCCAATAAGTCTCAACTGCAACTGTTTTAAATATCAGTCTTAACCATCATGAGTTCCACAGTGGTATCTGGACATAATCCATTCTCGTACAGAAATATGTTGAATCTGATTTTCTGCCGCTGTAACAGCCAGTAAAATGTCAGCACTAAATCCAAGCAAAGCACAAAAGGTTCCAACACTGGCTTAGGCAATAATCTCAGTATTCTTTCAACACGCTACCACAAAATCATGAGTCAATCACTGAAAGAAATGAACTGATTAAAACAGGTAAAAAATAAAGTATTGGGAGCCAAATGGGGGAACAAAAGTTCCACACACTTTTTATTAGATCAAGATTAGTTTCAGGAAAGAGCATGCAATATGACATTATAACATTGCATGGTACCTGTGTTTTCTCATGTTGGACAGATACTGTGGCACAGGCTTAGATGCAGATTTCTCATACAGCATCAGGTGTCCTGTGAGTTCTCACCTGAAAGTAAACCCATATGTAATCAACAGCCAGATTGATGTGCACATGTAAGCAGACTGAGACAGGGTCACCTAGCAACATGATTTAAAAGGTATTCTGGCAATTTAGCATGAGACAGCTGCATATAACGTGAATGTATAAATAATGAATTTAAATGCTTGTTCGAAGTTATTCAATTTACTAACAAGTAAGAAAAACCTTGTCAAATGTTGGTTCTCACAAGCACACACTTTAATGTATCTTGCATTCTCGCAAAAATGAGTACATAGCCTACTTTCACAAATTACCATTTCAATATATATGAGAAGAAAAAAACTTTGGGAAATGTTCTAATATTCTTTTTTTGTCTTTTAAATCCTCACTTTTAACCATGAATAAACATTGTTTCTCAATTTGAATTTATAAAAGCTGTTTTTTTAGCAACACGCTATACCAATCATAAACTGACCAGCTGCTTGCCTCATTAAATATTTATAACAGTGGGTTGTGAGTGAAGCAAACAACGAAGAATAATTAACAATAACAGTCTTTAATCGATAAATCCACAGGAAACTCACAAAACCACAAAGTACAGACAAGAACGGACCAAAACTAAACGAGAACCGACATTTTATAAGCAAGAACCAAACAAAGGGAACTAATGAGATAATCAGACAACAGGTGAGCAGAATGACTAATTAAACAGACTGGGGAAAACTAGGTCAGACAGGGCAGAACCAAAAACGCACAGAAAACAAAGCATACATGTTACAATATTCATATGCTTCGTATAGTCATAGAAACTTCCATGCGCTGTATTTCCTTTCAGCGTTTGAGGAAAAAAGATATCTTTATTGCAGTTTGAGTGATGAAGCGATCACTTTATTCTTATGGTCTGAAAGGTCTAAATTCAAGACAAAGTTGTAGTCCAATCAACATTTGCACCACAAATATATGCAAATTCGAATGTTAAACCCGCCTTCTCACAGGTGAACGTGTCATCAGAGAATAGAAGAGATGTTGTTTCGAAGGCACACGAATTTAAATAATAATAATAATAATGTGCATGGATAAATCATTTAGAATCAACACTGCAATATTCTATAAAAAATAAGAATTGACGATTTTTATTTCATGGTGATTTTAACCCAGGGTTTACAAATGTAAATATATGTGTGAAAAGCCCTTTTATTTTAAACAGGAGGAAATAAGCTTAACTTGAATATTTTCTGGTGTTAATATTGTCTGATCACCCCTGACCCCAACATACAGTATTTGGTCCTACCCATTCTCAAACATATGCTAATGGCCTTGCTCTAAAGAGCATTGCTTATATACATACTATTTATGCCTGCTGTGAGTATATCAAGAATTCCATGCTTCTGACCTGACATTCTCACATCTCAATCTAATCAATAATAATGATATTTTACTGGAAACACATGTAACGTTTAACCACACACACAGTCAAACACATTTTCACTGAGCTGTTTGAGGACAAAAGGGAATACTTAGTGCACCTGTGAAAACACAGTATCAAAATATTGGTAGAGAGATCTGTTGTTTAAATATGAAAAAAGAGAGATTATAATGTTAAGTATTTCCTGAAAATATCTTGATGCATGACAATGTGAATATCATTCATTCATTAATAAATATATCCATAACACAGCTGTTTTTCTTGGTACGTTCCCTCTTTTTAACTTTTTAACTAAGAGAATTAATCCAAAAGTTTCACAAGACTTTTTTTTTTTTTACTGGAGTTCAGACGTGAGTACAAGAAATTAGCTATATGAGTTCTGGATCATAAATTCATAAACAGACCTTACAGAGACACAGAGAGAAATGTCAGAAATGAATGCAATTTCTAGATCCTATTGTAAATGTGATTTTTATCTAAACAAACTTTGAATGTGAGGAAATAGCTTTGTTTTTTAATCAAAGGCCAAAGCAATGACATTGATTTGTATTGCAAATATATATGAGCATGAAAGGCTGTTCATATTTAATTTGAAGGTTAATCAAATGATTTCAGGATAGAAGGCGGAATGTAATGACAGATGAAGGAAGGAAGTGAAAAAAAAAAGAAATTATTCAGTTGAAGTGTTTCATTTATGTTGTCTCAACAGTCCAGGGATGTTAAAACAGCATATTATCTCAGTCTGCTTCCCTTTTTAATCCAAGGCCACTAATTAGTGATTATTGAATGCAACAGTTGCAATACAAGTTGTGAAAAATCCCTACTGCTAACAAAAAAGCTGATGGTTCAGTCCAAAGATGGTTTAACATAAAAATTGGGTTAACTAATTGAGTTACTAAACTTACAACCCCGATTTACCACTATTGTGCAGCTTGTATCATCATTGGAAGTAAAAAATAATAATAATTAACAAAAAATTATAATAATAATAAATACACAAGTAACCTTAAATATCTTGTTGTATTCAGGATTACCAAAGCATTCATTTAGAGATTTATGCCTCAGGCATTTTTTATTGCTCTGTGACAATTCCATACTGTTAAAATATGATAGAAACATAATCAAACAGCTGAATAAAAACAGCTTTATTTTACATGGAGCACCTCATGCAGACCACCATGTTGGATCAGCCAAGTACAAACCAATTCATCTCAGTAACCGCCATGTTATTAAACAACTTTGCTTGTGAAATCAATTAATCATGGCTCCCTGCAAATAGAGCATTTCTTTAATGTCATTAGTAGCTGAAAATATTTGCGATGCTGCATCCACACCACTAGTTGTCAGACAATTATTGTCCAGTGTGACATACACAAAAATACGGCACATACAGGTGCATCTCAATAAATTAGAATGTCGTGGAAAAGTTCATTTATTTCAGTAATTCAACTCAAATTGTGAAACTCGTGTATTAAATAAATTCAATGCACACAGACTGAAGTAGTTTCATTGCTTTGTTTCAAAGCTGCTTCCACACATCTGACACAGAAATGTCTGGAAATGTTTCAAAATTCCAAGTGCCACACAGAAAGGATTCACTCTGCTGTCATATCTGTAATATGTTGCTCAGTCAGTGACCAGCAGTTGTTTTATGCTCCAGCTTGGTTGTAAATCGTCACAAGATTTAGAGAGACACTTTGAAACCTGCTGGAGTGATTTACATGTATGACAGACCCAACAGGTTGAGGTACATTATCTGAGCTATCAAGGGGGAACTGCTATCCATTAGAGGCACTGCGCAACCCACACACAATCTGTTGCCAAAATGGTTAGAAACAGCTGCATCCAAAATCTTCAAGTGCCCTGTGTGGTTAAAAGTCCATATTAGTGTCTTGCTCCTGTGGGGTCTTAGTACTTTAGAGCATGCCTGTGCCTGTGTGTGTGTGTGTGTGTGTGTGTGTGTACCTGTTTTTCTATTCTGGTGGGGACTTAAACCTGAATACACACAGACTCGTGGGGACTCGTGTCACGGTGGGGACCTAAATTGAGGTCCCCACGGGTAAACAAGCTAATAAATCACACATAAAGTTTTTTGAAAATCTAAAAATGCAGAAAGTTTCCTGTGAGGGGTAGGTTTAGGGGTAGGGTTGGTGTAGGGCACATGTACCTTGTCGTCAAACTTCACGTTTCACAATATCAGTGGTGGGTGAAAGAAAGAGAAAAGGGATTTCTGCAAAAGCAGATATGTTATCAATCTGTTGCATGAGATTTAGATGGAGAAATTAATATTTTAATGTTTCAGGAACACATCATCTAGTGCCATACTACAAAGCTGTTGTCAAAATACTGACAGGAAGTTCCTTAGAAACAGTACAGGTGTTGATGAATGATGAGTGATAAGACATTCTTTGGGTCTAAATGTCACCATACACTCAGGCAATGCTTAGTTTAAAGTGAGTCTAAGGATTTGTGCCTGTCAATTTGGAAGAAAAAAAAAATTATGTACTGCATCCAGGTACCAAAAAGAAAAAAAAAACAGATGAGGCCTACATCCTATCCTTCACACTCCCACTCTGGTGCTGATGACCTCTGACCTTGTCTGAAAAGACTGCTGTGGGAAAAGCAGCACGCACTTGGACACAGCACAGGCCCAGATTCCAAACAGGTGGCAGTCTCTCTGCTTAGCAACATTTGTTTTGGGGCTCTTTTGATGAGGTTATATGAAATATCGGCAGGAGGGAACTGTTCCCCACCAGGTAACCAGGGGCAGTATATGGTGGGAATGTAACCTACTATATTAGACTGGCGTGACCATGCACTGAGTGGAGCGAAACGGCATGGCTGGTTAACCATTTATTATCTTACAAGGTGCCAGAAGTGAAATCCACAGCTGTGCGGTCGTTTGTTGTCAGGGTCTAAATGTCACCATACACTCAGGCAATGCTTAGTTTAAAGTGAGTCTAAGGATTTGTGCCTGTCAATTTGGAAGAAAAAAAAAATTATGTACTGCATCCAGGTACCAAAAAGAAAAAAAAACAGATGAGGCCTACATCCTATCCTTCACACTCCCACTCTGGTGCTGATGACCTCTGACCTTGTCTGAAAAGACTGCTGTGGGAAAAGCAGCACGCACTTGGACACAGCACAGGCCCAGATTCCAAACAGGTGGCAGTCTCTCTGCTTAGCAACATTTGTTTTGGGGCTCTTTTGATGAGGTTATATGAAATATCGGCAGGAGGGAACTGTTCCCCACCAGGTAACCAGGGGCAGTATATGGTGGGAATGTAACCTACTATATTAGACTGGTGTGACCATGCACTGAGTGGAGTGAAATGGCATGGGTGGTTACCCATTTATTGTCTTATGAGGTGCTAGAAATGAAGTCCACGGCCGTGCAGTCGTTTGTTGTCATGAAGACATCGCCCTCTTTTGTCCAAAAGCTGTAAACACTATCACAAATCCAATGGTGTAATATTAATAATGTTGTAGAACTATAAAGGACATTTTTAAGAATTTGTCATCTGTTGTATCTGTTGCAGCAACAACAACCCACAATCTGATGACCTGAGGAATGTTATTCTTTCAACATTTCACTAAAAAGCATGTACAAGCACTCCAAAGTCCTCTGATTATGTAAACACATCCTACACTGCTTTTACTCCAATTTATGTAGTCTTGCAGCTTTTTTAATTTATACATTTCTTTAAATACAATAGTTTCCAAAATCATATTAGCTCAAAACATTGTTCACCAAGGCAGACCTTCGTTACATAAGTATATTATTTATACTTTAATTTGCTACAATTAAATTAAATTAAATACTAAAATGACATACAAAATTCATAAAACACTATTTGAGGAAACACAATAATGGACAGAAGAAAATTAGAGACAAAAAAGTGTTTCTAATGCAGAATTTTAGATAAAAGGTTTATGCCATGCTTGGCCATTCACTAAAAGATTTCCAATAGAAAGGGAGAGGAATATCCACATCCATCTTTTAGTTTGAAACCCGTACATATGGCTCTGTATACGATGGCAATGACTTCATTAACACAATGTAACTCTTTAACAGACTACTGACATACGAATCAATCACCATGAGAAGATCATTTAGATTAGAGATGAGCTTCTCCATTGATATTTCATTGTACAATTCCTGGATTTTAATTTTGCTAAAGTCTTTGAGCTTGGACAAACCTCTTTTAGGCTCCCGCATCCATTCACGTATCTTCTGCATCACTTGTAAGTTCCCTGCCTCTCTGTAAATGCCACTGATGTGAGAGGAAATTTCTTCCAGTTTTTCGGTCTTGAGAGAGTTCAGGAACTCTTCTGCCTTCTGGATGTAAATCTTCACAGAGTTTAACAGGTCCTGGAACACCTTCTCCACTTTGAGGTTTTCCCATCCCTCTATCGCTGGCATTATCTGATCCTTTGCAGATTTCATGGCAGACCTCAGATCCTTCAAAATGTTCTTCCCACTAATAACCTTAGTGGTACCAGGAACAGTAAATGCTATTTTGTTAATGTGACCTGAAACGGTGTCAGCAATGGCTTCTATGAGACTAAAAAACCTTGTAGTAGCTCTATCAATCGCTTTTGAAATGGACTTCCTTATCCTATTGTACAACTCCTGCCCGGTAAGCTTCTCCTCCAGACCTGGCAAGTGGAATTTGGTGTCCCTCAGGAACTTCATGGCAGCATCCAAAAGAACCCGCATGTTTCATTAGCGCTGATGGAGAACCTCCTGCTCAACTCTTGGAGATCAATCTGGGGTAAGTTCTCCAGCATTCTCCTACACAGTCATCCGCGGGATCTCTTGGTAAGCTCTGTCAATGCCATTGGAGAGTGCGTTCTTCAGCTTTAGGGCAGCATGGTTCAAGTCCATGCCAAGGTGATCGACGTGGTACTGGTTGATAAACTTATGAAGAGACGCTATGATGGAAGGAAGTCTGTCTTTAAGGCCATTTATCATCTTTGATAGTCCATTGATATGATAGCCAATCTGAATGCTCAGCTTTTCAGAGTTCTTCAAAGTTTCACCTTGAAACTCATCAGGTCTGTGTCCTTGTCAGGTGTTGACTGAATAAACAATACAGACATTTTATTCGAATATTTTAATAAGCTGTACAAATTGTTGACAAAATCACTCTCTTACCAAATATCTGCTAAACAGTTTCGCATAAAACTGAGATGGTGACCTCCTAGTGAATTGGAACCCGATGAAGCCGGCTGCTGGTGAGGATAGAGATCAATCTGGGGTAAGTTCTCCAGCATTCTCCTACACATCTTATTTCCCTGTTGTTTGAGCTGCTCGACTGAGGTCTGCAGAGCATCAGTCATGCGCGGGATCTCTTGGTAAGCTCTGTCAATGCCATTGGAGAGTGCGTTCTTCAGCTTTAGGGCAGCATGGTTCAAGTCCATGCCAAGGTGATCGACGTGGTACTGGTTGATAAACTTATGAAGAGACGCTATGATGGAAGGAAGTCTGTCTTTAAGGCCATTTATCATCTTTGATAGTCCATTGATATGATAGCCAATCTGAATGCTCAGCTTTTCAGAGTTCTTCAAAGTTTCACCTTGAAACTCATCAGGTCTGTGTCCTTGTCAGGTGTTGACTGAATAAACAATACAGACATTTTATTCGAATATTTTAATAAGCTGTACAAATTGTTGACAAAATCACTCTCTTACCAAATATCTGCTAAACAGTTTCGCATAAAACTGAGATGGTGACCTCCTAGTGAATTGGAACCCGATGAAGCCGGCTGCTGGTGAGGATATCGAGGATGTGATTCCATTGTTGTGCGATGCATAACGAAAGCTCAAGTCAGCAAATGTCTGGCTTGTTACATCAATGCCCAGTGTATGTCATGAGGGACTGTGGAGTAAAAACACATTCACAATAACATTAGTATTGCAATTTTGCAATGTGTAAAGCACAACAAGGCCTATGTAAAACAGAAATTCAAGAGTTTACCTGGAAACTGAAGACTCATCCCGTTTCATTCTGAAGAAACATCAAACATTATTAGGAAATGAAGACAGGAGACTGTATAAATGTGTAGATTTGAGAAAGTGATATGTTGTTCTTACCTTAGATTCTGATGGAGATCATGCTTCCAGTTTATATTCACATCACGATGGGTATAGGTACTTTTTCCATCTAGACCCACAGGTCCATTCTCAAGAAGGATGGTGGCAATCACTAAAAATGGAATGTGAAATGGAACAACTAGAATATTAATATTAATTAATAATAATGTTTGTTAATTAAAGTTATTATAAAGTGCTATTAAATACTCATATGAATGTGTAAGTCTTTTAAGCTTACCATCCAAGTTATACTCCAGGAAAACATGGTGGAAGTGCAGGTGGACTTCAATGTGCAAACAATTCCTGACTCCGTGTTTTCTATATTTCCAGTCCATGTATTGTTATAAATTGGAGAAAACATTTTGACAGTGGCCGACAAGGAACCAAAGGTCGGAAGGAACACACCAGCTGGAAGATGGATTGATATCTCTGGGACTTCGATTTTTTGTTCTTGGATGATAACATTTGGCAATTCAAAATGATATAGTGTTTTTGTGAAGTCATCCAGACTAATTGGATAGTCGCAAATGTCAAATGCTTTGGGAAGGGTAAATGGTGAGATGGTGATTTCATACTGTGGCAAACTGACAAACAAATGAGCCATTTTGTCTTTCAGATATTTAGTTTTTGCATTAATGCTAGGGATTTCCACTTTTGGTAAACCAGGCAAAATGATATCAAAGGGGATTTGTAGATTTGTCAAATCAATGACAAAGGATGGCACATGGAGAGTAGTTAAAGGTACGGTAAACTCTGGAACAGTTATTACTGGTGGTATTGAGATATAATCTGGCAGGTCAGGCTCTTCAAATCGCATATCCACCTCCCTAATCATTTGCAGAAGTTCTTTAAACCAATTAGGAACTCTAACTGTCATTTGCGGAATATTAAACGTTATACCATTTTCAAACTATTTTGTAGGTAGTGCAAATAGTGTTCCCTCCATGCTCTTGGTGTATATCACAACAGTTGAAGCATTGAGGAACTGCAATTGGTCAGTACTGGTCACCTCACCGATTTTAAATATGTCCCATAGACTCTTATGGTAGACTGGCATTTTGATGGTCTTCAGGAATGCAACATTCCCCTCAATGGATTTGGACATTTCCATGCCGATTTCAGACTGATCGTTTTATAGTGTCAGATCAGAGGAATGGATCAGTGTTGCTAGTTGTTCCTTGCCACTCCAAAGTAATTTTTGCTTGTCTGAAGTGATGGACAGATCTGCGTTCTGCACTATGCCAGCATGACCGAGGTTACTCGGCTGTGATACATCAATGCCAAGATTAGCTGACAAAGTTGACAGTGGAACAAACTCAAGCGTCACCCTTACTTTTTGCTTTCCGTTTGTTGAAAACGATGCAATACTAGCTGCATTGGTGCTTGTGTAAGTCATTGTAGCATAAACACGCCGCAGAGAAGCCTCGAAAGCAAGTTTCTTAGTAACGTCCATATTCCAGGAACCAATCTTTTGGTGGTAGACCTTAGAGGTTAGATCAGTTTTCAGTGTGGAACGAAGACCATTGGCGTTCAAATAAATAGTTGCTTCATTATCCAAAGATCCAGCAAGATTTGCACTTTCCGTGATAGTTGCATCTGTTGTTCCTTTCCAAGTGATCTCCAAAGAGAAATAAGATGACAGTGCCTCGAGAGCAAAATTGTGATCAATGCTTCCAGTGCCTTGCATCTCGATTATGGGTAAATTATAAGTGTAGCTAACTTTGATGTTAGAGGCTATATTTGGTTTAGACTTAGTATTACCACGAAGCACTTGATTTAGGTCTAACGTAAAAACTGGGAGCTTAACTTTAGCTAAGTTTGTTAAGGAAGCTTCCATATTCCTCTTGGTAAGGCTCACAGTGCTTTCATGACTACATTCAGCACTCATATGTACCAAGGACAGACTTGTGGCCATCTTCAGACCTCTCCTTTTATTGATGGTGGTACTGCCATCAAGTTTACCTTTGAGGACATCGAACACAGATGTTGACGAGACATCAAACTTATCACAACATCAGACTGATTATACAGGCCACCATTGGCATTCAGAGTTATTACAGAAGATTTGATTGAGAAATCATATGTTATATTTCCAAATGCAGGTATCATTATGTTATTCTGAATTTCTGGTATTGTAAATGTGGGTAGGGTCAATGCTCGAAGGGTCTCAGGGACATGCAAGACTGGTAGCTCCAAAGATGGAAGCACAAGGGTGTATGATGGCACTGAAAACCCCATCAAAGGAACTTTAAAGCTTGGTGTGCTTACCTCCTTGGGTATGAAATAACTGAATGTGGGCAGTTCGGCTCGGAAGGCTGAAACCTCAATGTTTAGTATATGTATTGTGTATCCAGGAACAGTGAAATATATTGGCGGCTGATTTGATGCGTCAATTTTGTACTTTTCATATTGAATTCTGGCTTCATTGTAGGAATTGGTGAGGGCATCCAAAATGTGGTCTCGTCCGAGTTCAAAATGCAAACTCAAGATCTTGGCATTTTCAGTGAAGGCTTTGTAGAATGGCTCAAGGTTTAGGTCAAATGTGTGTTTGTCTGGGTTTTTCTGATACAAGAGCTTGAAATCAATGTCAAATGATTGTTGAGGAGTGGTCAGAAGATCTTTTAAACCATAATCTTCCCAAAGAGAAAACTCTTTGATGTTAGGTGTTTTCATATCTAGATATGGGATTGTAATTTCTGGGATACTGAGTGGAACGGTCAAGAAGTCAAGATTGGCTTCACCATCAACAAAAGCATAGATTCCAGCTTCATTTTCACTGTTATCCAAAAGTAAAGTTGTGTCTGTATTTGTACTGATTGAAGCAAGCCAGACCTACCCAAAAAGCATTTTGTTTATTGGAGTTCAAAGTAAATCCAAAGTCATCTTGGAGATACATTTTTCCAGTCAGCTTCAGGGGCAAGAGAATTTTAGAATTCCCTTTATTTCTGCAATCAAGTGTGACCTCAAATGGTTGAGCCAAGAACTCACATGCGTTGGATATACTTCCACTCACTTTTCCAATGAGCTCAGCATTATGTGAAATTCCTATTTCCATTTGGACATCCTTCATTTGAGCCTTTCCTTTCAGCGTCAAAATACTGCCCTTGATGAAGGGCGCCTCAGTCTCAGCCCTGGCATCAACGGTGATGTGGCTCAAAATGACAGACTCTGCGTTAACCGAATGCTTCATCTTAAGGTTTCTGCTGTTTGTTTCTCCTTTAAAATTAAGATTTACTGTGCCAGCATTGACAATGAACTCCAAATTGCTCTTGTGTGTAATTTCATCAGAATAGTCATCAATGGACTTGGTGTTCCTTGATGGACTTGATGGAGACCACTTTCCACTTCCCACTGTTCCAACTGTCACAGATATTGTCCCAGATTCAAAGCGAGCTTCTGCTGTTTTAGTTATTAAAGCCTGACTGGAAAGATCTATGGTGGGGATGTTCAAATTATGGGTGTAAGTTGTGTCCATATTTGCAGATATTCCATTCTTTAAAGCAATGACTACATTATTAATCAAATCAGCTGTGTATATATCAGTGGTGACTTTGCCAGCTGTCTTGGCTGTTGCTTCGGCTGAAGGACCACTTAAGATGACAGAACCCTCATGGTCAATTCCAAAGGCCATGTGACTGACTTTCATGGTCTTACTAATAACCATTTTTCTCATTTTTGGGAAACTTTCCCTTTGAGTTCAGAGTAGCTTTAAACTGTGGAGATCTGTGTGTTCTTGTTGTGTTCTCAAGAGCTGCTGACGTCATCAATGTATAATGAGGAGAATCTACTTTGAATTCTCCATAAAGTTTGCCAAAAGCTGGTTTAAATGGAATTTCAGGGATTTTGACTTCAGGAATGGGCAACATGGTGATCTCAAAACTCTCCAGTTTAAGTTTTGGAACAATGATCTCTGGGAATTTGATCTCTAAAAGAGTGATCTCTGAGAAAGTAAAATCAGGCAAGTCGGAAAGATAAAGAGCTCGTAAGTCCCCGAAGATGGCCTCAGGATCCACTTCTGGCATCTCTATCTGGCGAACTTTGTCAATGAAATCAATAATGCTCTGTTTGATTTGATCAAAGTCAACTGTGATGGAGGGAAAACGGAACAGGTCCAGAATGGTGAATTCTGGTATTGTTATCATTGCTGGAACTGTAATATCATGTATCCTTGCCATTTTAATCTTAAAGGCAGGAACCTCAAGAGTTGTGAATGGAAAAATAAAGGTGTGTACGTCAATTTCTACCATTTTTAGAGCATTGAGAACTCCCTCCACAGCTTGACTTATTTGATTGAGGGGCTCCTTATTTTCAGCCATCTTCTTAATTTCATTAATGAGTTTTGTGAACTGTGATGAGATGTATTCGATCATGTTGACGTAAGCACCACTCGCTCTTTCCAAGTAAACCGAGATTTCATATCTGACGTCCATGTCACTGATTCTCTGCCTCACATCCTCGATAATGTCTTGGATCTTCAGTTTTATGTCTTTATATGCAGTAGTGTCAATTACATCTATTATATTCCTGCAAACCTCGGCTATCCTTGTATCTTTCAGTTTCTCCAAATAATCAACAACAGTCACCTGCATCTCTTTTATAAACTCGCAGAATTCAGCACTCTCTCTATGTCTTCATATGGAATTTGATCAGATAGTTCTTCCACATATTCAGTCAAGTCAAATGAGATTATATAGTATCTTAGACCCTCAAGTAACATCTTGATGTCAAATGTCTCAACCATCTTCCTTTTCCTGAACTTTGGTTTTAATTTCATATTTTGAATCCAGTTGTTCCAACCAAGCAGCACTGCTGTCCTGCAGCTTTTGTAAATCGATCTGTCTTATTATATCTTCAATACCATCAATGCCTCTGATGATTGTTTTGGTTATTTCATACTTTTCATCAAAATCTTTGAGTTCATCTCCAATCTGCAACAAAATGTCAGAGACAGAATAGGCCCATGATCCACTCTCAATGCCATCTTTGATTTGAATCATCAGATCCCTAATGCTTGTTGCATAATCAATAATATTCTTTTTTGAAGACAGAAAAAATTTCTCAGCATATGCATCAAGGTCATCTATTGATATAGTGTAGTCATGTATGAGGGAAATCAGCTGGTCCTTTACAATGTTAACTTTGTTCTCTAGGTCCATGTCCACTATGATGTCATTCACTTTTTGAGGGAGTTCATCCAACTTGTGCCTAAAATTATCTATCAAACCATTGATATCGAAACTGCTGAGGTAGTTTTGGAGAGATTTGAATTTATGCAGAATTGCATTTTTCATTCTTTCAAAGGCAGCAGGGAAGCTTTCAATTAATGGAAAATAAATAATGTGACAGTCACTGTTCTTATCATACTTGACAAACCCTGAAGCACTAAACTTTTGATTGTCTAATGGAATATCACTAGATTTTGTTTCTGTGTTCAAAAGATTAGTTTGAAGCACTCCATAGAGCGGGACCCCCATCTCGTTTTCTTTGTTGTAAATATTGACATCTTGGTTGTACACGTGATTATTTAGCTTCGACTTAAACGTCCACACCACAGACAGTTCATTAGGTATCAGCAAGCTGTCAAACTTGTTTTCAATGTGCGTTTCAGCTGACTCTCCGTTTGGCAAAATGTGTACAGCAGAAGCTCTGTATTCATGGGACTTAGCAATGGCCAACGGCCCAGCTTTGAAAAGGAACTTACTGTAGAGCTGACCAGTGTGTTTTCCATAAAAATTCACAGTGCCATCACTGTTTAAAATGGCATCGATTGTAAGGCTAAATGGCATGGCCATTGTGCGAATGTTATTTTCAAGACGTAAAGATTCGCAATTTACTTGTGTCTTGCTGTTCATAACAGAAGACAGTCATGCAAAATCCAGGTCAAAGTTGTTACTTATATGGGAATCGAAAACTTTTGCTGTTGTATCGCACTTGATGGTACCAGTCAGATCTGCGTAAGAAAATTGACAGGTGTGCTTAATGTTATCCTCCTCCCCATACTTTCCACTGAGGCTTCCAGCTACATACATCTTAAATGGCTCCATCTTAAGGTGGCCATCACCACTGAGTCCAAAATCAAACATCTCAAGTTCGCTTTTTGCACTTAACGATGTGACAAACGGCCTCATGTTAACCTTAATGCTGTGGCTGTAGGATGCTCCATCACAGATTAAATTGTCAGTTTTGGAGCGAAAAGCTAAGGTCCATAAATTTACAGTCAGGGTATAAGTGCACTCCGATCTCATTTTCTGTAAAGTACCCATCATGGTATTAGACAGACTCAGTCCTTGCTTATTAATACCGAAGTTCATGGTGTTTCTAACAGTTCCATCAAAGGCATTCCCTTTAAAAACACTGGTTAGATACGCTTCTTTGGGTGAAATCTTACCCTCCGCACTGAGCTCAATTGTGTTATCCTGTGCTGATCCTTTTGATACAACAGACATAGAGGCTCCATCACCATCAATACCAGCATTGATGGTATTCTCAAAAGTCAAAGAGCTTCCCTCAACAGTTGTCATGCAACTGGTGGTCAAGCCATCTGCTCCAAAAGTAAGTGTGCCTTTGTGAGTCCCACGTCCATCTTCGAAATTCAGCAAACCTTCTATGTTCATCTCAAGGCCATTACTGTTTAGGGATCCAGTAAGGAGGGAGTATGCACGATGTGTTGCATCATCTGCCTGGGTTTCAACTTTCAGTCTGGCTTCTTCACTCGTGACATCAAATTCAGCTTTACAGCGCAGAGCTTTTCCAAGTGCCGTCGTACTACCATCTGACTTTTTTTCAGACAGCTGGCCTTTCTTGTGCTTTAACTCTGCCACATGCTTCAGAATGTCATTTTGCGCATTTGTTTTGGACAAAAGCGACAGCTCTACATTGACATGAGACCCTTTGATAACATTCTGACACTGGATGATTGAGGAGTCAAACTTCAATGTGGACTCTCCTTTTCCTTCTCTTTTGAGCATATTGTATATATATATGATTGGCTGAAGGTGGAGTTGGCATAGAGAGAACCTATCCTGATAAATCCATCAAAGTTTCCAGTAAACGAAGTAAAACGAATTCCAATAAACTGAAGATGCCATTATGACAATCATCTTTGTAGATTAGCTTAATATGATTTTTGATGACTTGAATACCTTCAATTTTGTATGACATGTGTCACGGGGCAGCTGGCCATCATTTTGTACTTAGCAATGTAACTAGGAACATCAACGGTGTTGTTTCCCCCTAAGATAGAGCCCTCGAAGTCATAAAAATTGCTGTTCATCTTGACAGACACTTCTGCAACACCTAACATGGGTAAGGAGAAGTCCAAAGCTCTGGGAATTGTGAATGATGGAATCTTGTAGTTGTTCTCAGGAATATCCAGGCCAATAAGGGGAATTTGAATCTGTGGGAGTGTGAGGGTGGGAGGGATGTTGAGTTCAGCAGATGACTTTCCTCCCAAGAGAAAAGGAAGTGAAATGGAGATTCTGCCTTTGTTGAACTGGTATCTCATCAAAGCATCACTGAACATAAAAAAGAGAGCAAAGTTTATAGTCAATATCAATGTATATATTATACCTGTATATAAAGATTACCAGTCTAAACTTTGAACACACATCATTGTATTTTCATTATATTACATAAAATGTTAATGTAACTTGTCTTTTGTGACAACATGCCCCAATAGTCATCTACATATAGGCCCTGGGACAATGTTTTCATGTGACACCTAGACCCGGTCTCCCCTATATCTGATGATTGTTTTTTTTTTATTTTTTTTTTTTAATGTAACAAAATTTTTTCAGAATATCACTCACGATTTAAGATATAATTTTTCTGGCAAAGATGGCAAAGTGAGCTCTGGTGTGCTTCTCTTGCTCCTCTGTACGTTCACAAATGTACTGCCTGCCGCTAATTTATCCAGCCAAATATTCACTGCCTATAAACAAAAGGTCAGATTATGAAATGGTAATTTTCAACAAGGCCATTCAAAAATGTAAATGAAAATGGCAAAAGACATGTAATTTAGACGAATCTCAAGCATGATTTCATGCACTTACCTCTAACCCTTTTGAAACAATGTGACGAAGTTTCATGTCAGTCTTGGTGACTTTCTGGTCAAGGACATCATCAATACTCGCCTGAAGCTGGCTACGGTATTCCTCCATATTTGGAAAAAGTTGATCAACTTCAGAGTTTATGTCTAACTTCATTTCAAGTTCAACCTTGTTATTATCTGCAAAATCACCAAGAAACTAGGTAAAAATTCAATGATGACAAATTCATTCCAGGAAAGTTTGCTTCATTAACTATGCGTGCTTCATTACCGTATCTGAGGACGGCTTTCTGCACAGATGTAGTCTCTGGCATGTTAAAGGCTGTTTCAAGCTGCAGGATGAGCCCGTTGTTATTCTTTAGGGTGGCAGTGGCAGAGGTGTCCATCTGTAGTGCTGGCACTGCCAACTTAAGCTCAATCAGACCATCCCTCATAGACTCTAACCTGATCAGAAACACATGTACTGTATACCTAGATTAACAACTGAGACTGCCCATAAAAGTGTCTGTCATTTTAAAATAAAAGTCTCCTAGATATTTTTCCCCACTATTGAGTGTTTACTCTTTTAAAAATATTTTTAAAAATGTTTACTTTACCTGGCATGTCCAACTAGGGAAAGCTGTGGGATGTCTTTGTTAGTTACATCAATTGTAATGCCACGCATCTTTTTTCCTTTAGCACTGCTATCTGTAACTGCCAATTTGATGCCAGCTTCAAGGTCATAATCAGGGATCTGAAGGTCGGTGGTGAGGATGTTTTTATTGCGGTTGTATTTCACAACTGCTGTGGCTTCAGTTGGCTCAGCACCTTAAAATTAGAGGAACTTATTTTAAGACCAATTTCAAATTCTTACACATTAGACAACTCCCATTTACAGAAATGCAAGCAATCTTGACCAAATAAATAAGTTTAAAAGCACATGATTTCCTGACCTGACATATTTTCCACTAAAGGACTAGTTCACTTCCAGAATAAAAATTTCCTGATAATTTACTCACCCACATGTCATTCAAGATGTTCATGTCTTTCTTTCTTCAGTCGCAAAGAAATTAAGGTTTTTGAGGAAAACATTCCAGGATTTTTCTCCATATAATGGACTTCAATGGTGGCCAACGGGCTGAAGGTCCAAATTGCAGTTTCAATGCAGGAAATTTTTATTCTGGAAGTTAACTAATCCTTTAAATAGCCAATTTTAGTTACATCACAGCCATGAACAATGATTTGCTACTTGCAGATGGATTTGATTGGACAAAATCTGTGTAGTGCAAGATGAAACGTTACCTTTACTCCATTTCCAAAAGGTAGAAATGGCAAATTTTTAATGCATGTACACAACCGTTAAAAATTGGGTCTGGTAAAAAAAAAAAAATTTTTTGAAAGAAGTTTCTTATGCTCACTAAAGCTGCATTTATTTGATCAAAAATACAGTAAGAACTGTAATATTGTGAAATATTATTACAATTATTTGGTGCTCAAGAAACATTTGCTTAATATTTTTGTGAAAAGCATTTATTAGAATTTATTAGAAATAGATATCTTTTGTAAGATTATAAATATCTTTACTGACACTTTTGCTGAATAAAAGTATTAATTTCTTACAAAAAAACTTCCTAATATCGGCTAAAAAAAACTTTTGACAACATTTAAAGCTAGTATATATAGAACATATGACCTCTAAGACATAAAAGCCACAAAACATTTGATTTTATGGATCTTAAAGCATAACGATAAATGTTCAACACCACTGTTAGAAATAAAATAAGAAATAAGTAATATCATTAAAATTGTTTGAGGACTTACCCTCAGCCTTGAGAACAATTTTCACAGAGTCGACCTTATGGCGCCCTTCTTTTCCCTTCCTCAGCAATGCATAGGCAATGGTTGCCATATACTCAGACACTTCTCCTGTAGGTTGAAGTTCTACAGCAAGTCTGGAAAGAAAAGATTTATTCCTATTTTTTAGTGCATAAACCTTGGAAGTAAAGAAGTTGTTTGTATACTCTACATCCACCTGTTTCTCACCTTGTCTCTCCTGTGAGAGGATAGTATGGGGCATTATTGGTGGAACTAACATTTGAATAGCGCAAAATAGTGCAGTAATTCATCCCAGGAAAGATGAGATTACACTCTTAGTCTGGAGGGGACGATCTTAGTCTGTGTGGAGGTCACTGAGAGCAACTTGTTTGATAAATGTATTTTTCTATAGAATTTCACAACTGGTTGGGGTAGGCCTAGGCTATGATGTTTAATTATAATTCTAAAAGATGTAACGTAAACAGACCAAATAATTCTTATTTTATTTTATTATGTAGCCTATGATTTTAACTTTTTTTTCTCTCAACAACTTTTGTTTTTATTGTTTTTATTTTTTTGTTACTGTTTTTATTCAGGATCATAAAGCTAGTTCTTAAAACGTTATCACATTACCACGGATAATTATTTTAATTTATTAAAATAATCTATTTTAACCATAGGTTCTTTTTTAATAATAATAAACCTTTAAAAACAAGCTGCTTCATCATCAGTTCAGTAGAAGTACCAGAGTTAATATATATGGGGGACTCTGCATATTGTTAATACAACTGTATTATGTTGATAGTCATTTTCGGTTCATTTTCGGTAGCGCTCACGTCTAACACGTTACTCAAGACGAGCCGGTTACATCAGGGTAGTACAGTCAATGTTGGATCTTTTACTTCAGCCAATACAGGAACTCTGATTTGGAAGTGCAATAGGTGTATTTTTATTTATGTGCCACTGTTGTCAAGAGAGAATGGCATGGAGGAGACTAAATTTGTGAGATAATTTGCCTTTGACAAGTAGTAGATGCTGTTATGGACTATGATTAATTAACACACATATTCTTCTGGTAATGCACAACTAATGAAAACATATACTGTAAATTTATAGGCTTAGGCCAAACGTGTACTGAGAAGTTCTTGATTTTATTCTTTGATATGATGGGTGAAGTAAGTAGAATAATGTTACTGTGGATGTTGAGCCAGTGGAGTGCCTATATTTAGTGTTCTCAATGAGAAGACAGATGTAGGAAAGAAGCATGTTATGAAAGTGCGTTATCAGAATCTGTATTGTTTCTGAAGATTTAATTATTCTTTCGAATGTTGCAAGTGTATTGTATGTGCATAAATGTGATTCAGAAGCACAGTTCTATTCACAGAACTATTCTACACTTTTTTTGTAATTATACCTATGAACAATTTTTTTTATTTAACAGGATTTAGACTTTAAATTGAAAAAAAATGTTGCTATTAAATGTGTAAATTAATGTATTCAAGCTGATGCAGATGAGTTAATAAAAATAAATTAAGACTTGAAATGCTTGCTCATATTGCTAAAACAATTTCAAGCTTGAAATTAACTTTCATTTGTTCACCAATAGGTGACAGCATTGTGTAGGACAACACAAATGACTACATGGAAAATAATTTGCACTTGCATGATATACAGACATATATTATGTATATCATAATAAATAAATTAATGAATAAAAAATACATTATTTAAATGAACTGGTGATAAACACATAATTTGAAGCTAATGAATAATAATAATAATAATAAAAAAAATAATATTTATTTTATTTTATCAAGAGGGCTCTGTGCAGCAAGGTTAAACTAAAAATCTGTATACACGATCAAGGTAAGGATGCAGAGTACTAAAGGCAGTTATTTGTAACTTTCCCACACACAATACTCTCCCTGTTTTGTGTGATGTTTTCTGGGTTGTTCCATTTTTATTAATTAATTATTTGAATCCTCATAGCCATGCCAGGGATTTCCCCACAGGTTCATTTCCAGTCATTTCATCATTATCTCAGATTCACCACTTACACAACCAGTGTTGGGGGTAATATATTACAAGTAACGTAAGTTACGTAATCAGATTACTTTTTTTCAAGTAACTAGTAAAGTAACGCATTACTTTTTAATTTACAAGAGAATATCTGAGTTACTTTTTCAAATAAGTAACGCAAGTTACTTTCTTTTTTCCAATTTATTGATTGACAGCTCTGGTGTTGCCATGGTGACAGAAATCAGAAGATGTTACTGTAGTTCAAAATAAATATGAATATGCATTAATTCATCTCACTCACACAAAAAAAACAACACAGATTCAGTATTCCTCAAAATGGAAAATGGAAAATGGAAAACTCAGAATATGACGCAAACCTGCAATAATTAAATGTTAAAGGGGTCATATGATGCTGCTAAAAAGAACATTATTTTGTGTATTTGGTGTAATGAAATGTGTTTATGCGGTTTAAAGTTAAAAAAACACATTATTTTCCACATACTGTACATTATTGTTTCTCCTCTATGCCCCGCCTTTTTGAAACGCGTCGATTTTTACAAAAAAATAATGTTCTTTTTAGCAGCATCATATGACCCCTTTAAGTCGCCTTGTGTGAGCTACCTACCAACTAGCTTGAGCTGAGTCACAGGAAACTTGCAATCACTCTCTCAATAAAGTTCTTTGATATCACAGATTCAGTCCTGTGAACTCACTTTGTGGGTTGTCAGCTTGATTAGCTCATCCACAAACTCATGTGGGCAGAAAATCTTCAGATCTCCTCTCACACAGTGTAGATGCTCCTTGTCCCAGAGGAACATTTTGTTGTTCAAACATTATTAAAACTGACTTAAATGTTTCTCCTGAAATTCCTAAAGAGAAATAAAGATAATGAGAGACCGGTTGACATTCACTCTCAGAATAAAAGGTACATAAGTTGTTACTGGGGCAGTACCCTTACAAAACTTACACCTTTGTACCTTATTTAACCCTAAAGGGTACATATTGGTACCTTAAAGGTACATACTAATATCTAAAGTCTACATAATATCTAAATGGTAAATATTAGCACTTTTTGAAAAGGTCCCGCCCCAATGATAGCTTTTGCACTTTTTTGTTTTTGAGTGTGTACAGTAAATCATCAAATTAATGTGGAAGCTCTGATAATTTGGTAGTATATTTGCAAATCTCAGTTATTTGTGTGTGTGTGTGTGTGTGTGTGTTAAAATCTGCTCTGAAGCCTTTTTTCCTTTTAACAATTGATTTGAAAGCTCACCAAGCATTTATTTCATCAAAAATATAGTAATGTAATAGTGTAATGTCATTGTAATGTAATATAGTTGTATACTGTGATTTTTTAAAACATTGTATTACAATTTAAAGTAACTTTTCTATTCTAATATATTTTAAAATGTAATTTATTCCTATGATGGCAAATCTGAATTTTCAGCAGTCATTACTCGTCTTTAGTGTCACATGATCCTTCAGAACTCATACCAATTTGATGATTTAATATGTTAATAAGTTAAAAATAACAGCATTTATTTGTCACTTTTGATCAATTTAATGCATCCTTGCTGAATAAATGTATTAATAACAATAGTGTAGTATGCACACCCTCCCAGTAATCTCCATTGGCATTTTCAGTTGTTCCCGATGAAGGCATAGATAAGACAGAAACAAAATAGGACAGTACATTATTTCATAAGTTCAGGGCAAGAGCAGTTGCAAGCGTGTGTTAAGTGCCAGCACACTACACGCTCAGCTGCTTAGATAAATATGTAGCATTTGGCTGTTAAAGCTGAAGAAAAAACTTGAGAGAGTTAAATAAATACAAATATATATATTACACACACACACTACACAGTCAAAAGTCGGGCTTTGTTTTTGCCTGCCGTCTGTGCAGCTGGTAAGTGATGATATGGGGCAGTAAGTAACACCTGCAATAGCAGCCAAGATGTGGGCATGTCTTATAAACTTCAGACACACTCCCCAAGAAGGAGTCATCAGGCCTGGCTGACCAGGTGGAATCCTGAATTGTGCAATTTTGTTCGCATAGGTTATATTGGGATACAGAACAACAAACGAGAGCTTGCCAAAATCAATAAACACATGCCAGAGCATAAAAACATGACTTCCTACAGACAACATGGCAATTCAATAACTTCAGTTTGAGAAATAAACCATTGGTTTACATTTACTCAAGTTCTTTCTAAACATTTTCTGGCTGATTTGCTAATGTTTTCCCACAGGAAAGAAAAATCATAAAGGAGCTTTGT
>NW_015666800.1:1909093-1938544 GCF_001515625.1 Sinocyclocheilus rhinocerous
TACTAATAAGCAAAAATGACTCTAGACAAACATTTGTGTGTCTTTTTTATTGCTGAAGTGTGTTGAAATTTCTTCTTCTGCATTCTACTGTACGGACGTAAATTTACTTTCCCTTCAGTCTGAGGCTTATTCATTTCACTTTTGGTGTGAAAAGGCTTTTATATTTGCCAACAATATAACTTTTTTAATTTAAAATCAAACAAGCAAGCCCTGCCCAGATTTAAAAAGTAACGCAAAAGTAACGTAACGCATTACTTTCCATAAAAAGTAACGAAGTAACGTAATTAGTTACTTTTTTATGGAGTAACGCAATATTGTAATGCATTACTTTTAAAAGTAACTTTCCCCAACACTGTACACAACACACCTCATTACATTCATGTTTCAGGTCTACACATACTGTAGCCAACAGGCACATTGATGGAATGGAATGAGCGTGGCAAAGTCTGTATATGAACTACATTCACCGCAACATACCGTATAGTGCTCTAGTGTACGTCTACGCATGGAAAGCCACCAGATAAGTTTTAGTCATTTGTAAAGTGAATTCAATATCTACACCACTGTTGTTTAACAAAGGGAGGGATGGTAAAAGTCAGCCAACAAGATGGCCATCAGCAAGGAGGGGAGCAGCTGTTACAACGATAAGAATGTTTGAGACTTAAACTGCAATTTTTTATTTATCAGAGGGCGTTGGACAGGGATGCATGGCTGAAATGTTATCTATGGACCAAAGGAGATTAAAGGTTCATGGGTGTATGCAGCTGGCACTCTCCTCCTTACAGGTGCTAGAACTCGACTTAATAGGTGGGCTGTGATCACTCAGTTACAAGATAAGAAAATGCTCTTGTTAGGAGACGCCAGGTCATTCTGCAGTACATGAAGCGAAGAAATTTTCATTTTTATCTACAGACCTAATAATAATACACTCATCACTTAATAATCTAAAAGTCATAATAAAGAACCACAAAAATGTCTGTAAGGAAGTAAAAAAACACAGCAGACATTATATTGAACTCTTTTCATCTTCTATACTCATATTCATCTGCTTCATTTGGGAGGCAACATCTTGCCACCAAGAATAGATCAGCAGTGATTTGAACTAAATATTAAATGCATATTTTTAATCATACAACCTTAATGTCATAAGATTTTTGCATTATTCTTATAGTTTTATATTATTTATGTACTTTTACATTATATACTATATATTTATGTTTTTATGTTTGTATTCTTTGTTAAGCTGAACATAATTTTACACACTGTAGACAATGCAGTTTAAAAAAAAATTTTTAAACTACAAAAAAAAATGTAGTTAAAAAAACACTGCAAAAACATTTGAACAAATCTGTTTTTGTTCCCAAAGCAACTTACTGATGAAGGCAGATTTTCCTGCAAAAATTATATTCTGATTATAATAATATTTTTCAATTTGATCTTATCAAGTTCCCGTTAACATTAAATGTCAAACTAAATCAAGTCAACATCAACGTTTTTTTAAAAAGTCTGCCAGTATTACACACAGCTTTCTGTTGTCTTGCCATTATTTATTAGACCTCCCAAAAGCTGAATTTAGAAAGCTGAATCCAATTAAAAGACATGACAATAGTGTAGTATGCACACCCTCCCAGTAATCTCCATTGGCATTTTCAGTTGTTCCCGATGAAGGCATAGATAAGACAGAAACAAAATAGGACAGTACATTATTTCATAAGTTCAGGGCAAGAGCAGTTGCAAGCGTGTGTTAAGTGCCAGCACACTATACGCTCACCTGCTTAGATAAATATGTAGCATTTGGCTGTTAAAGCTGAAGAAAAAACTTGAGAGAGTTAAATAAATACAAATATATATATTACACACACACACTACACAGTCAAAAGTCGGGCTTTGTTTTTGCCTGCCGTCTGTGCAGCTGGTAAGTGATGATATGGGGCAGTAAGTAACACCTGCAATAGCAGCCAAGATGTGGGCATGTCTTATAAACTTCAGACACACTCCCCAAGAAGGAGTCATCAGGCCTGGCTGACCAGGTGGAATCCTGAATTGTGCAATTTTGTTCGCATAGGTTATATTGGGATACAGAACAACAAACGAGAGCTTGCCAAAATCAATAAACACATGCCAGAGCATAAAAACATGACTTCCTACAGACAACATGGCAATTCAATAACTTCAGTTTGAGAAATAAACCATTGGTTTACATTTACTCAAGTTCTTTCTAAACATTTTCTGCCTCCAGCTCCCTATTCATTTTCAGTTACTGTCAGTTTTCATCATTTAATAAATTTAAGCAAGGTGATTTGTTAGGGATAAAACCAAAAGTCTTGTGGTCTACGATGAGCATGCTCTCTGATAATAAAAAAAAGACAGTTGAGAAATTATTAGAAGCAGAAGGCTGCAATTATTAAAATCTGCCATTCAGTCTTTCCACAGTTTAGCCTTCTGCTGGTCAGCCTGGACTTATGTGGGTTAATATCTGTCATGCATTTGCTGGAAGACACAAAAGGATGCAATGACTTCATCATCTAAATAATCTGACTTTGTCAAAAAATATACTGGGTGCAAATTAAAAATCAGAAATCTTCCCAGCACTTGAAGACATTGACAGATTGTGTTTCATAATGTCACAATCAAACACAGACAGACCGACTCGGTTCCAATAATAACATCTGACCTATAAAGAGGAACAAGGACCAGTGGCCTGGTGGAAGATGCACAGAAGGCCAATACAAGCATCAGCAATTGTTATGATATTTACATTCTGTGTTGCCTCAAATAGAAATTTGAAATATTTTCTAACTTATTGCTACAGAAAGGTCTAAGCAGCCTAATTTGGATAACAGGATATAACTGGCAAAACTGAATATTTTAATAATTAATGTTCAAAAACACTGCTATTTCTATTTTGCCTTGATAAATCTATGAAACAAAAACTATGTCATATAATATTTATATTATATTAATAATATAATTATATTAAGGCTGTCAAAAGACTTAAATGTGCATATATAAAGACTTTCTGCAACTGTGCTCTTACTCCTCTCACTCATACTCATTCAATGCATTCAATAATGTCCTTTTATCCTCGCATCTTTTTTTCCTCATCAAAAGTGCCAATCAAACCAACATCAAACTAAAAGCAGTTATGAAGAAAGAAAAATCATAAAGGAGCTTTGTTTAATCTCTTTGTTACTTCTCTGATTTGCCCTGATAAGATACATGCAGTTAAAGGCACAATATGTAAGATTTTTAAATTAAAATATCCAAAAACCACTAGAACAGTGTTATATATTTTGCTGACTTGTGTACTTACATTATCCCAAATGTTTCGAAGAATGTTTAAATTCAGAGGATTATTATAATAATATTTTCACTTTGATATTATCAAGTTCCCGTTAACATTAAATGTCAAACTAAATCAAGTCAACATCAACGTTTTTTTAAAAAGTCTGCCAGTATTACACACAGCTTTCTGTTGTCTTGCCATTATTTATTAGACCTCCCAAAAGCTGAATTTAGAAAGCTGAATCCAATTAAAAGACATGATGCCACTGATGTTGTCTGATAAATGTGGTATTTACCTCCAGCTCCCTATTCATTTTCAGTTACTGTCAGTTTTCATCATTTAATAAATTTAAGCAAGGTGATTTGTTAGGGATAAAACCAAAAGTCTTGTGGTCTACGATGAGCATGCTCTCTGATAATAAAAAAAAGACAGCTGAGAAATTATTAGAAGCAGAAGGCTGCAATTATTAAAATCTGCCATTCAGTCTTTCCACAGTTTAGCCTTCTGCTGGTCAGCCTGGACTTATGTGGGTTAATATCTGTCATGCATTTGCTGGAAGACACAAAAGGATGCAATGACTTCATCATCTAAATAATCTGACTTTGTCAAAAAATATACTGGGTGCAAATTAAAAATCAGAAATCTTCCCAGCACTTGAAGACATTGACAGATTGTGTTTCATAATGTCACAATCAAACACAGACAGACCGACTCGGTTCCAATAATAACATCTGACCTATAAAGAGGAACAAGGACCAGTGGCCTGGTGGAAGATGCACAGAAGGCCAATACAAGCATCAGCAATTGTTATGATATTTACATTCTGTGTTGCCTCAAATAGAAATTTGAAATATTTTCTAACTTATTGCTACAGAAAGGTCTAAGCAGCCTAATTTGGATAACAGGATATAACTGGCAAAACTGAATATTTTAATAATTAATGTTCAAAAACACTGCTATTTCTATTTTGCCTTGATAAATCTATGAAACAAAAACTATGTCATATAATATTTATATTATATTAATAATATAATTATATTAAGGCTGTCAAAAGACTTAAATGTGCATATATAAAGACTTTCTGCAACTGTGCTCTTACTCCTCTCACTCATACTCATTCAATGCATTCAATAATGTCCTTTTATCCTCGCATCTTTTTTTCCTCATCAAAAGTGCCAATCAAACCAACATCAAACTAAAAGCAGTTATAAAACCACAAATCTTTCATTTCTCAAACTGCTTCAGTTTTACATAAAGCAACTTAGATTTCTATTTATTCTTTTAGCAGACGCTTTTATCCAAATTCTGTACCAAATTCTACCTACTTGGTTTGTCTTTAATTTAGTGTCCATTTTATTCATATTAATCACAGTGCTTAATGAGATCCAGAATACTCTGAGTTTAAACATATAATTCTGGTGTGGTGACAATTCAGGGGTATTGAGCCTTATCGATGAAGTTGTGCAGCTACAAAAGACGTAAAAATATTGTGAAACACTGTGTTAGATTAATCACAGTTCATTCACATTGAAGATTACCACGTTAACAGAGAGCCCAGAACTTAAAAACCTGTTTTCAATTTACTGTTGTGCTTAAGATACACCTGGAAAATCTCTTGAACTGGCTTATTGATCATGGGTGGATGGTGCAGGGGCTCCTATCACGGAGGTCTCTGCTCCGGCTGCCTGAGTCACTGCTTCAGGCACCTTATTAATCAAACTACACCTACACTATCTCCAGCCCTCTGATACATCACTCTCTACAACTGACATTTAGCTATCTGACCACCAATCAAGAGCACTGCTATTTAACCCAGCCCAATTTAACCTCAGCATTTGGGCTCTTGACCATGAGACATTTTGTTGAAGAATGACAACCAAAACAGCAAGTGCTTTACAAGACACATTAGGCTATAATGGTATGATTATAATATAATATATATATAATATGGAGTTAAAAAAAAACATTTAGTAGCATCAGTAGGAAGTACACTACACTAACATGCAGTCAAAAGTTAAGATTTTTAATGTTTGAAATAGTCTTATGCTCACCAAGGCTGCATTAATTTGATCCAAAATACTTTAAAACAGTAATACTGTGAAATATTATAACAGTTTAAAATAATTGTTTTATGTTTTAATATATTTTAAAATGTAATTTATTCCTGTGATGATAAAGCTGAATTTTCAGCAGTCATTACTCCAGTCTCCAGAAACATTTATTATTATCAGTGTTGAAAACGGTTGTTGCTTACTATTGTTGTAGAAATCTGATACATTTTGTTCAGGATTCTCTGATGAAAAGAACAGCAAAAGAACAGCATTTATGTGAAATATAAACCTTTCGTATCATTGTAAATATCATTACTATAACTTTTGTTGAATTTACATCCTTGCTGAATAAAAGTTATTTCTTAAAAAAAAAAAAAAATCTTAATGACCACAAACTTTTGTATGGTATGTATACAGCACTTTTTGTTCATACAGTAGATCATGCAGCTTAGATCCCTTACAGCTTAAAAACGTCAATTACATAAACTGCGTATGAATTCAGGAATGTTATACGATGCTCAGTGAACCGTGAGGTATGCCAGCATACAGGTGTGAATTATTGCTTAATGTGTAGATAACTGGGATTTTATAAGGATTTAATACTCACTTTAGGCCCAAAAACGTGCATCTGGGTCTAGCTGAAGAATGGTTAGACAATGTATTCAGGGTCATCAAAACAACGTTGACTGTATAATTAGAAATGCATACTTCCTGTTTTTTCCCCATCTAGAAATATCTGTTGACAATGCATTAGCAGTTCTACTAAAACCTAGCTTTGCAGTTAAAGGAAATCCATGTCGGAGTCTTTTAATTGATGAAATACAAAATCTCTTAAGACAAGTGTGCCCTTCTCATCCCAGTGAGAGTGGCTAAAGAGAATCAGCCTGTAGTCACTTTGAACCATCAAATGCTTTGCTGTGAGCTTATAGCGGATTAGCCTTAAAGGGGTCATATGATGCGATTTCATTTTTTCCTTTCTCTTTAGAGTGTTACAAGCTCTTGGTGCATAAAGAAGATCTGTAAAGTTGCAAAGACTAAAGTCTCAAATCCAAAGAGATATTCTTTATAAAAGTTAAGAGTTAGCCACACCAGATGTTTTACATACACTCAGTTTGAAAGAGGAGCATCTGAGAAGTCAACAATTAATTGAAACTTAACTATTGTTTACATTCCCATCTTTGAAAGAGCATCCTCTGAGCAATAATTTCTTTCCTTTGGGTTGTTTTGAATGTGAAATACACAGAATGTCTTATATTTGTCTTCAGCTTCTTATTTCAGCTACTGAAATATAACGTGCCATATTGTATATTAAAATATTTGGTTGTATTTCAGTAGGGAGGAAAGGTTTTTAGTCAGTTTTGAGGGTGTGCATTTTAGCAATCACATTTTATAAGCTCTTTTCTCATATTTCATGGTTAATTATCAATAGTGCATTGAGTTTTAGTAAAAAACTCAAAATACTAAAATAATTAACAGAAAGTAAATAAAAACTATAACAGCTGCAAAACACTAGACAAAAAAAAACTCAGTCAAACCATCCATTTGTAATCCTATCTTATCCAAAATTTCAAATACATGTATGTAAAATTTGGAAACTTCTCATTTTTGCCAGTGAAATAAACTCTTAAATCTCTTTCAACATTTTCCTCAAAAGACCTGACTATATGAAGTAAACAGAGGGTTTCCCTGTCTGATTTGCCTTGCAGCTTGGTGTTCCTATGCTTTGATCTCAGAGCAAGAGGGATTCCCTCATGTTCAAAGCTACAGTAACTGCAGATTGGGGACAGCTGAGATCTGAGGTGTGATTGTGACAAAATAAACCCTCGTAACTTGTCCCACGGGTGGAGATTTTCAAAAGCAGTGTGACACACAGCCCACTCTCTCAACACAACCACCCTCTCAGTAAAAGTAGTTTAAGTTACATACATAAAGTGAGTTTTACCCAACTACATATTTACGTTTCTGTTTTGGCCGCAGATAAACACAGCTGTGCTGACACATTTGTCAACTGCAAGATTGTAAATGTGACATTTTTATACAGCAATTAAATAAACAAAAGGTAATGTTGAGTGACTTACATTTTAGGAAAAAAAATGTTCCTAGTTACTGTTTTTGCTCCGCCAACGAAAATAGTTCCAAACAAAGCCACAGCTGAATTGAATCATTGCGTGTATCTCCGAGCAACATACGGTAGTGGTTTTGTTCTTGAATGATTCAAAGTTTTGAAAGAATCAATTTAATGAATGATTCAATGACTCACTCATAAAGACACATTCGCTGCGTCCGAAATCGCATACTTCATAGTATGTGAAAAACAGTATGTGAGCCGAGTAGTATGACCGAATTCATAGTATTGGAAAAACAGTAGGCGAGAAGTACCCCGATGACCTTCCGGCGTGATTCTGAAGTGCTCATACGATGGACACTTTACTATCCCATGAGACCACGGGAGAGAATTTATGAATGGAAGTAAAGCGGCGCAACTGACACTGGTGGGTCACGTGACAGTAGCAACATGGCAGATGTACTTTTACTTTACTTTACTTTTAGTCATTTAGCAGACGCTTTTATCCAAAGCGACTTACAAATAAGAAAAAGTAATTAAAACTAAAAGCTAAAAATCTATAAATACTATATATATACACACATTTAAGAAAATAAAAGAAATTAAATAAAAATGACAAATGCATACAACAACATTTCAAAACTAAAACATTTAAATAAAAACAAAAAAATAAAGCTAAAAACAATTCAAAAATATTAAAAGAACAAAAGGTATGAGTATAATAATGATTCTAACATAACACTAAGCCAAACACCAAAAAACAACTACATATGTGTATGTACAGCCACACACACATACATATACATGTACATATATATAAATACATTAAATATATATATATATATATATTATTTCATTTCCATTTTGTATGTTGAAGTACTGAAATAACTCAAATTAAATAAAAGTAAAACTTAATAAAAAGCCTATATAGACATAATAAAAAAACTAATAAAATGACAACATGACTACAACTGTAACTAAAACTAAAATAGATAACTAATACAAATCAAAGTACATTAGTTCATCAGTAATCCTAAAAAAATAACACTGAGGCAAACACACATGCTAAAATAACAACAACTTACTGACACATAGTAAGAAATAGTTTATAAAAAACTGAAACAGAAGTGGAAAGAGGAGAGATAAAAAGCGATACTTATGTCCTTTGCCGGTGTCCCTGCCCGGTGGAGTCGCACGGTAGAGTCGATGGTCTTTACACTCTTCGGTCTGCACACGACCGCAGCCGCGACCGCTTCCGCGGTAAACTAAGCTTCTTATGTGGGGGCGTGTTAGAACGAGCCGTTTTAGGTAGGCGTGGCTGACTCTTAACTTTTATAAAGAATATCTCTTTGGATTTGAGACTTTAGTCTTTGCAACTTTACAGATCTTCTTTATGCACCAAGAGCTTGTAACACTCCAAAGAGAAAGGAAAACTTGAAATCGCATCATATGACCCCTTTAACGAAATTCAGACAACAGCTTTTTTGCACCTTTGCAGTAATTAACTCAGTAATTTAATGCTGGTTAACAATAAGTTTTACAGGAATAATAGCAAATCGTAAAAGATTATAACAAGAAGTGAGGTTGAACTTCATTCCATAATTTGTGGTCAAAAAGTCATCACAAATTGGTTGCCGATGGCATTTCAATTCCCCCAAACTCACATTCGGGTCTCATTTCACATTTTTACTTTTACTTTTTTACTTTTAGTCATTTAGCAGACGCTTTTATCCAAAGCGACTTACAAATAAGAAAAAGTAATTAAAACTAAAAGCTAAAACTCTATAAATACTATATATATACACACATTTAAGAAAATAAAATAAATTAAATAAAAATGACAAATGCATACAACAACATTTCAAAACTAAAACATTTAAATGAAAACAAAAAAATAAAGCTAAAAACAATTCAAACATACACAAATAAGAAAAAGTAATTAAAACGAAAAGCTAAAAGCTTTTAAGAAAATAAAAGAAATTAAATAAAAATGACAAATGCATACAACAACATTTCAAAACTAAAACATTTAAATGAAAACAAAAAAATAAAGCTAAAAACAATTCAAAAATATTAAAAGAACAAAAGGTATGAGTATAATAATGATTCTAACATAACACTAAGCCAAACACCAAAAAACAACTACATATGTGTACGTACAGCCACACACATATACATATACATGTACATATATATAAATACATTAAATATATATATATATATATATATGATGTAGTAGGCTATGTCCAGATTTCATTCATACTACACTCATTCATACTATATAGAACGTACTTTTTAGCCACTTTTAGCGGTCGTTAAGTAAATTCAATACAGTATACAACAGTACGCGATTACTAAATCGCTAAAAAACAAACAAAAAAAAACTCCCACATATGTTGGAATTTCTATTTGTAAAAAACTGTTATGTCCTCCTAGCTCCTTAAGTTACACACAGACAAGCAGAGATTTGTACAATGAGTGCAGTGCAGCAACCAACTGTATAAAGCAACACATTCTGGAGGGTAAAGTATTTCATGTCTGTCTTCTTCGCATTGTGGAATTATTTTGCCTTATATAAACTTTCAGAGCCACACCACCAGGAGCTGGTTCAAAATCTAATGAATCATTTTCAGCCTCTCCTCAGCTGCAAGGAAACTCTTCCAAGACATAATTTATGAGTGGTATGTAGTATAAATTCAAAGTAACCTTAAGTTTTATCTTTACAGATTGAGTTCAGAGTCTCTTGAAAGTTGGTAAAATAAATCCAAGGAAAAAATTATATTTTGTGCTGTTATAACCTCTCATCTCATTTTAAGTTCACAAAAGCGGGTTTCCCTGTCATATTTTGATGTAGAAGGCAGTGTGAGTGCTCATATTTCTCTTTTGGTAAACCTTCTCTATGTTGATGCTGATTACCTACACAAACAATAAAACAATTTTCCTGACAGCCTCCATTAAGTTAGCCTTCTCATCTCTGTCCTTTCCTCTCGTCAACATCCATATGTTTTCAAGTAAATATTTATTCTAACTGAGCAAAAGATGCTCATCTGTAGTCCAAAGTCTTGAAGAATGAATCCGCTTTTGGACATCACTGAGGAATTTGCTGCACAGACTGCATGAGGCTTTTCATCACAGGATTGCTTGAAGTGTCTTTTCTCTGATGACTTCTAGGGAGTTGTGCACAGATGACCTAAATGTCTGCACGAGGGAGGCGTCAAAATTACTCACACAGAGTGATTTCAGCCTTCACTATTGCTATCTTTCTCAAAAGATTTAGCTGTAGCCTAAGAGACTTATTAGTCTCGCTAAACAACCATACACATTTTTTTTTGTCTTGTGGTGTCTGCATGCTCCTGATGTCATCTTAAAATGATTTAACAATTTAAAGGAATAGTTCACCCAAAAGTGAAAATTTGCTGAAAATTTACTCACCCTTAGGTCATCCAATATGTAGATGAGTTTGTTTCTTCATCGGAACAGATTTGGAGGAATTTAGCATCACATCACTTGCTCTCCAATGGATCCTCTGCAGTGAATGGGTGCCACCACAATGAGAGTCAGAGATGAGATTGTGTGGATTACTTGTGGATTATTATAATGTTTTTATCAGCGGTTTGGACTCTCATTCTGACGGCACCCATTCACTGCAGAGGATCCATTGGAGAGCAAGTGATGTAAGGCTAAATTTCTCCAAATCTGTTCCGATGAAAAACAGACTTAGCTCAAACTTAGCTTATTGGTATATTATACTTTGGTAGCAGAATGTAAAATGAAGTGTGAACCGAGTGTGAATTATTTGAATCATTTGATTCACACTCCTGAGATTTTCCAGTATGTTAATATTGTGTGGATTAAAACAATTGATATGTTTTGAAATACTTAAAACTGCCATTTGTTTTGTGTATGTTTTGATTGAAATACAAATTACAGGATTTTTCATAAAGAATTCAGACATTTCTCAAGCTGTGATCAGTTTGGAACTTTTAAAACTGAAACACAGTAGCAGTACAAAAAAAGTGTAGATAGTAATGGATTTCTCTTCAGAAACTCCAGTATCACTCACCATAGCATGTGTCACATATTTACATGAGTTCATCACAGTGTGTTGGCTAACAAAGACGTGATAATGTGTTATCTCAATAATGGCGGGGATGGAATTCGGAGATCTGGAGTCTCGCTCCAAACACCTGCAATCAAAATATATTGATTTTGGCTCCACATTCTCATGTACGTGTGATTCTTCAGGTAGTGATTTAACACCTGCCAACTTTATGTTTGCATTATGTATCTTAAGTAATCTCAGCACAGAGTTTAAAAAAAGGTTACAAAAGTGTCAGAAAAATGTCTATGTCTATTAGTTATCATTACAGCTTTTGGCAAGGCAAAGAGTGTGTAATGACATTAATGGTCTTAGCTAATGTCATCGTAAAGCTTTCGAAATCCTTGTGAGCTTTCAAAATCCTTAGCAAAGGTATTGTTGTCACTTCCTGAGTTTTTTTTTTTTTACCTGCTTGTAGAGAAATTAATAGAAGAGAAGAGTAATATTTATTTGCAATGCAAACTGAACCAGTGGTTTTTCATCGCCATAAGGTTTCTTGAATTTAATTTGTATGAATGTATGTGATTCTTCAGGTAGTGATTTAACACCTGCCAACTTTAACAATCTCAGCACAGAGTTTAAAAAAAGGTTACAAAAGTGTCAGAAAAATGTCTATGTCTATTAGTTATCATTACAGCTTTTGGCAAGGCAAAGAGTGTGTAATGACATTAATGGTCTTAGCTAATGTCATCGTAAAGCTTTCGAAATCCTTGTGAGCTTTCAAAATCCTTAGCAAAGGTATTGTTGTCACTTCCTGAGTTTTTTTTTTTTTACCTGCTTGTAGAGAAATTAATAGAAGAGAAGAGTAATATTTATTTGCAATGCAAACTGAACCAGTGGTTTTTCATCGCCATAAGGTTTCTTGAATTTAATTTGTATGAATGTACACTTTTTAATGTTTTGTTTTTGTTTTTACAGAGTGAATATCGTGAGGACATAATTAGCAGATAATTTCCCACCAGGTCTGATGGAGGTAAGAGACATTCTTATTGATTATTGTTTGCCAGGTGCTGTGGATAGTAAGTTGCTATACTATTTTCTCTGTTAGCCTCATAAGGATATCCCATCAGACTGGAGCTCAGTCTCTCAGTACATACACCATCATTAATAAATTATCAAAAGGAATTCCCTCTTTTATTTAGGCCGTCAAACTTAAACATCAAAGAGAAATATTAACAGATGACAAAGTACCAGTGTGAGCTTTGAAAGTACAACTGCAAAATGAATCTAAAAATCACACAGTGGTTTTGACTTAAATGATAAATTGAGTAAATTTGCTAAATAAAATTCATACATTTCAGAAATGAATGTGCCATCAGATAAATCTTTAGTATTGACAAAATGCACACAAAGACAGCTTGACAAAATGGTGTCTCTTAAAATGGTGTCTCAATAAAATCTCTTACCATAATATAATATTAACTTAAAAACTAAAACATTTTTAAATAAACTGTCATGGTTGAGTTCTATATAAAAAGCCTTTTTTACAGTATGCCACACTTGTAGAAAGTCATTTGTGTGGTATAAGCCCTCAAGCAATGGTAAATCTTTTTCCACTGTGGTGTCAAATCGACAGCTTATGTTGTGTGAAGATTCTGTGAAATTACTCTTCAAGTAAAGTCGTGTTTTACTAAGGATTTCAGGGTTTTCACAAAGGACTATGAGCTTTCAAAAAAGATAGATGGGTATAAAAATGTATGAATTTGTAATCCTATATATAAACAATAACCACATACTTTTTCTTCAAACCGCTGAATCCTTCCTCCGTCACAGAGGCTTTCACTCTGAAGATTGTTCACAAGCCTCAACATAGAAAAGGTTTATTCCATCAGCACCACAGTGAATCTCTATAGCTGTAGCTGTTAGCAAGACAAAGCTGATGATTAAAGGAATTTTTCACCCCAAAACTAAAATTCTGTCATTATTTACTCACCCTCATGTTGTTCCAAATTTGTTTTATCTCTGCAAAACAGAAAAGGAATTTTAACGAATCTTAATGCAGCTCTTTTCCATTTAACAAATGCTATGAAATTATTGTTTGGAGCTGCCAAGCTCCAAAAAATGGACAGTTAGTCACTGTATGGAAACGAGCTGCATTTTCCATTCTCCAAAAAGAATAACAGCAGAATAACAGGTTTGGAATGATAAAATGGCGAGAAAATAATGACCAAATGTTATTTTTGGATGAACTATTCCTTTAAGATTAAATCTGTTTACATGCATTCTGCTCTTGAATGAGTCATTTCAGAAGTGTCTCTGCTTGCTTGGTCTCTAAGGTTACTGATGACAAACCACATACACGCATCCAGAGAGGGGATAATAGTTTTGCTGGATATATGAGACATGTTCACACGTCTAGAAACACGACAAACGTTTTTGCATTCATGAGTTCAGGTTCCCTTTCAGTCGGTCACTCTCGACGTCACGTCGGATGACCGACGAAATTGGGATCTCGCTTAGAGAGACCAATCTACTTCGAGTGTAAACTAAACGAGCCAATGCACATTGGCATGCGATTATTGCATCCAGCTGCCGCTGATCACAGCGTGAGTATAAGTAGGCAGCAGATGCAGCGCATATTCAGCTTTTCGCTTCGGAGCCGAGCGATCACATCGTTCTGCTCCTGACTACTCTACTGAGAGAAGAAGACTGAACGAGTTCAGCGCGCTCTTGGAGAGCTCTTCGTGTTGGCGGTACGGCGCTTCAGCGGTGGTGGTTTCCCGTGTCGAGTGGGTTGCACACATCAGGCTGCACTACCCCCTGTTTGTGTTGCAGATGATCATCTCCCCTGTGCGCCTCAGCACGCTAAAAGAGGTTTTCCCCCTAAAAGAGCAATATCGGGTGCGTCTTTTTAAAGAGGACGTTGCGTGGCAAACTTGACGTACATTCTATTCATAAAAGAATCCTGAAAAAAAGTATCATAAATTCCACAAAAAATATCAAGCAGCACAACTGTTTTCAACATCGATAATAAGAAGAAATGTTTCTTGAGCAGCAAATGAGCAATTAGAATGATTCCTGAAGTATCATGTGAACCTACTACTTAATTCTCTTGCATATAAGATCTGGTTTAGAATGATAATGTTTGAGCACATACTTGTAGCACAGTTGCCATTTTCATAGTATGTAGTTGGATAATATTTCTTTGAATGTGTGTTGCATTGCATATTCAACAAATGCTACAAAACAGCTTAATGATGCTTATTGTAACTGAGTGGGAAGGGGCATTTTTGTGCACTGTATTCAGATTTTCTTCTAGATTTGTGGTTGTGTGTGGTTGTCTTACTGTTTATCTTACAAGACCTATAGGGGGCAATATACATACATGTTAAAGTACATGATTTTAAATTAAAGGTTGAACTGAGTTCTTATGTATATTGGGAATTGGGATGGTTGTCACATTTGTTTTAAATAATTACAGTATTTGTTGGCCTAACTATATACTGAATCATTTTGAGCTTTAGAATTGGCTTATTGTTTATACTGAACTGACAACCTGTAAATAGTCTATAATATGCTATGCAATGGTAGGTTCCCATTGTGACAAATACCATAGGCTGTTACCAGGGCAGGTTGTCACAAAAGGCTGCATGTTAAATGAACGATACTTTTTCCTTGGTAGAATTGATAAGACCTACCAAAAAAAAAAAAAGAATAAAAAATGTGACAACTCCACTATAGGCCTCCCCTATAAGCTCTAGGTAAACATAAAAAACGTACTCGGTTACAAACGTAACCTCGGTTCCCTGAGATATGGGAACGAGTACTGCATCTGCTAAGATGCTATGGGGAAAACTCCTTTTTCTCAGATGACTGAAGCTTTTTCAATTACGCAGTGTAACTGTGCAGCCATTGGTTCGTGCAGTAAACTAAAAACGAACCAATGGCTCGGCAGCGGAGCTGCACAAGCCTACAGCAATGAAGCCCGCCAGACCCCGCCAATATGGGCGGGGCCATCTGGCTATATAAGCATATAAGCATGTCGCCATAGGATTCTCAGGTTACTTCGACTGAAGCGACGACTGAGTCGTGCAGCTGTATAGCACAGCTAAGTATGCAGTATTTGTTCCCGTATCTCAGGGAACTGAGGTTACATTTGTAACCGAGTACGTTCCCTATCGATACTTTACTCGTACTGCATCTGCTAAGACGCAATGGGGAACCAGTACAATCCTGCCATGTTATGCTTAGAGGAACGACTCATACTTGCCTTAAGCACCACAAGGGGCTCAGAGGAACAAGTAATTTTGCAGGGAACCCTGCAGGAGGCACTAGGGCTAAACTCATAGAGGTCAGTCCAGCCATAAGTAAATGTTCCAGGAATAAAACCTACAGCCTCGGCACTCCTTGAGGACCAAGAGCGCAGGTAGGCAAAGCCTGAGACTGGTTCTGCCCTGAGGTCTGCAAAGTCGGGACGTCCAGATTATAGAACCTGGTGAATGTGGACGGCGGGGCCCAGCCGGCGGCCGCACAGATTCCTGCAATGGACACACCACTAGACCAAGCCCAAGACGAGGCCTCTAGTCGAATGGGCTCTTACTACCATGGGGCAGTGTAGGCCCAAGGAGGAGTAAGCTAGCGCAATAGCATCAACTACCCATTTGGAGAGTCTCTGCTTAGTGACTGGAAGGCCTCTGGTGCGGCCACCAAAGCATTTAAAGAGTTGTTCTGACTGCCTGATTGGGGCGGAACGTTCTATATAGATTTTCAATGCCCTGACTGGGGAGAGTAGTTTTAACTCCTGATCTTCCTCCGAGGGGGAAGTGCCGAATGAGTTATCACCTGTGCTCTGAACGGGGTGGAGAGCACCTTAGGTATGTACCCGAGCCTTGGTTTCAGGACGACCTTAGAATCGTTGGGCCTGAATTCCAGGCAAGAGGGGCTCACAGAGAGCGCCTGTAGATCTCCCATCCGCTTTACCGATGCTAACGCCAGTAGCAGAAAGTCTACTTTACTAGAGTAAAGAGGCACCTCGAGGAGAGTCCTCCCTGGCGATTTATGTAGGACACTACCGTCATGCTGTCCGATCGGACTAGGACATGGTGTCCCCTTAGGTCTGGCAAGAAGGTGCGGAGGCCTAAACACACTGCCAGCATCTCCAGGCAGTTGATGCTCTCGCAGTGACCGTCAGCGGCGTGCAGAGCACGGGGCGGCATTTGCATCAACGCCGCAAAATTTGCTCTTTTAAATTAGCTCTTTTAGATCGCCGGATGGCGGCAGGGGATCTGGAAAACTGGCGCTGCTGCGATGCTGTAGGCAGCTGCGAGAAGCGGCGAGATCGGCCGAGCAGTGAGGCATTTCAACGGCGAAGCTTCAAGTGCCGTAGTCTCAGCGAAGATCGTCATCGTCACTGAAGGAGAAGAAATCTGAGAATACTATGGTGACATGCCCGCTAATATAGCCAGATGGCTCCGTCCATTGGTTCGTTTTTAATTTACTGCACGAACCAATGGCCGTGCAGTTACACTGTGTTATTGAAAAAGCTTCAGTCATCGGAGAAAAAGGAGTTTTCCCCATAAAGTCTTAGTAGACGCAGTGCGAGTGAAGTATCGATAGGGAACATGTGTCATGCATGTGCTGCATAAAGTAGGCTTACTACTTAATTCTCTTGCTTTGATTTAATTCAATAAAATTACAAAATTTAACCACATACTTGTTGCACAATTAGCATTCTCATAATATATTCTGATAACAAGTCTTTGAATGCTTGATGCATATTCAACAAATGCTACAAATGCTAAAAATGTGACATCTAGCCCCAGTCACCCCATATACAGTATACACTCTAGGTAAACATTAAAAAGCTTTCAAAACATCTGAGTCTGCTTTTGGAATAATTACAATGTTTGGAAGGGGATTGTACGGTGGCCGAGAGAGCTCAACGCACTGCAAATAGAAAAAACACCTGCAAATTAAGAAAACAACTTCATAAATTTGACAACACACGTGTTGCACATGGTCACAACACAACCAAATAAAGAAATGCCCTGCAAATAGAAAAAAGCACCTGCAAATTAAGAAAACAACTTTATCAATTTGGGAATTCTGGGAATGTCAATTTACAGTTATTCACTGTAAATTATACGGTCTTTTTCACTTCCAAAAACGGTATACTACTGTAAAAGTACATGTAATGTATCCCCCGTATATAGAAGGGGAATTTACCGTTAACCATTTAACAGGTTTTACTGTAGCATTTTTACAGTCTTTTACCGTTAAATTCACGGTCATTTTTTACAGTGTATGGCTAATTTGTGAAGGGGGGGGGGAGAAGAATAAAGACTACAGGACTGAAAGAATGATAGAGGGGCTGTGGGTGATAAAGGAGAGGGAAAGTGAGCTATTAAAAAATGCAACAATGCATTATTTATTTGGCACAAAAACAGGAGCAATTGTGTGACCTTGATGTGAGAGTGAGTTACACTTCTGTTCTATAAAAATGTTTTCATCATTATTTTATAACTTTAGGTATTTTTCCCTACATTCAATTAGCCTGTCACAATAATTTCTACTCGTTTTTATGAGTTTTTATTGCACTGAACTCATAACTGCATGCTATCACTTTGGAACGACTTGGATTTAAATTAAAACATTTATGAAAGAAATTACATTTACATTTATTAATTTAGCTGATGCTTTTATCCAAAGGGACTTGTAAATGAGGAACATCATAAGCAATTTATCATAAGATGCAAGTAATAAAGTTTTTAAAGTTAAGTTTTCAAGTTTAGTGGGTTACTTGTGTATTTCGTTCCAATTTGTAGGACTTTCTTTCTTTCTTTTGAAATAAAAAACTGTTTTTGTCAATGAGATCCAAAAGAATACAGTATGTATATGAAAACAGTAGTATATAAAGAAAACAATATTGTGTGAAAACAACAGTGTGATTAAATGATGGCAGAATTTAATTTTTTTATTTTAAATCTCAATAATGTACCTTGTAAACATTTCATAACACTCATCAGTCAAACTAACGTATTCACTGTGAGGCACTGTTGAGCTGTGCCTCGACACCGCATCACGTTATCCCAGATAAATCCATGCAACATGCTTAATAATAGTTCCCAAGGTACATAATCCTGATTATCATCAGCTATGGACATGGAAGCGCGCGGCAGAATGGTGTGCAACCCTTATTTAAACCGTTTGCGAGCCAAAGAGGAGGGGAATTAAATATGAGTGATTTTTTTTTCTATACTCAAAGGGAGTGGTATAATGTCGAGATTGAGAACGAAACCAATATTAGAGAAGGCCTCAGTCTTCTCATAGACGCTGCTATGGATAGTCTCCATGATATTCTGCCTTCCCACTCCAGCTCTTACCGTGATGGTTTCTGTTGATATTTTGGGCTAAAAATACAAAACTGCAGCATCCTCTTTGGGGAAACTTTAAAAATAAAGGAGGAGAGAAGCACCGCGCGCACGTACTTCATAAGAAGGTACAAAGAGGCATTAGGACAGAGAAAACACTTCTGGTGAGAATCTTTCTACTAGTGCCAAATTGGACCACTGGAGGATGCGCGTTCCGAGACGGTGATCCAACAAAATTAAAATGCATTTTTTAAGGAGTGCTCTTAACGCGTTTCTAATTAAAGACATGCCGGGTTAATCCACATGGGACAGCTCCTTACGTCTGCAACTGACAATAAAAAGTGAGGAACCCATGCCGGATGATCTGAAGCAACTTTACGCACCGGAGGGGGGAAATAAATAAATAAAAAGCGGCGGAATTTCCACCCACTTCGAGTCAACACGATCAACAGATGACCACGGCTGTCTTTAAACATATAAAAGAGACTCGCTCTCCTTGTGTCATGGTGCGCTAGAGCCTGTGGAAGTACCTTTGGAGAGGCGACGCCAGCGGAGTCTATTTGATGTGTTTTGCGTTAACATTATTAATCTTTAAACAGGCGGGAAGGCTGTCAAACAAGTGTAAACTAAATCTGCATTGAAGAAAAACAGGTAATTTGTTACTTTTTCAAACAAACACTTGTTTCCAAAGGGTCTTTCCGCAAGAGCGTTCGTGCGTAAAAGTGGTGAAAACTCGGGATTCTTGCGTGGATCGGTGTGATGCTGTGATCGCTTAGAGATATCGGACAGTGCCTGAAGCTACATTTACTTGTTTTTAAGTGAATCGAAAACTTGCACGTTAATTTACTGCACATTACAACTTAATATTAAGGGGAGAGAGATAATAGCTGGATATTATTCAATTATTAACAAACCTTAAGCATTTGTCAGGATGTAGTTGACATAAAAATACTTGTGGGAAGTTGACATCCTGCTGTATGTCATCTAAAACTAATTTAAACAGCCTTTTGCTAATTATTTTATCATTATTATTTATGCAGCTTTTACGACCTTATTCATTGAAAACAAGTAACACATTGAATTAAACGCATTGGATTTAATTTTTAAAGTAAAAAAGATTTTTTTTTAACATACTCCAATAATCTGTTTAATTTAAGACTTTATAAGATTTTTTTTTACAATGTATTAACTGAAAGACTCACAGAATATTTGTTAAAAAATATTGTAATATAATAATATAATATAATACAATAATTGTACAAATTCATTTAAGTGTACATTCATATACATTTTAACCTAAAATCTTTCAAAGTTTTTAGAAATTATGTTTCAACTACATATTCATGGCATACTTTAAGCAGATTTATATGAATCAAGTATAAGTGCCAGGGCACTGCAATGATCTTGTTGTGTTTGCAGGGCTATACGACTGGACGCTGGGCAGAGGGGCTCTCTTTGCCCACCTTTCAGCATGAGTGCAGTGCGCACACCTGTCTTCATAGGGCTCCTTTTGCTGATCCTCACCACCAGCTACTGTAGACCAAGAGACAGGGACGACAGCATTCTGCTGGACCTCCTAAGGAACAGAGTGAGACTAGCACAGGAGCATCACAGTGAGGGAAACACACAGCATCCCCTCAAGATCGTTGAGCACTCGGTGGAAACAAAAGACGTTAATAAAGTTACAAAGTCATATCAGCACGAACGCATTCTTGGTAAGCATCACCACATTCACTCACTAATGAGAACTGCTCCATACTTGTAGGAATACAGTAGTGGTTATTTGATCTGTTGGGTCTTGTGACCAACAAATATAAATAATAATCACATTTTTGTACAATAATTTACAACCATTTTAACAGAGGTCTTTCCGAGAGATCTTCGACAGAAGGAGACGTTTTTAAAACATTTAACAGGTGAGCAAGTGTCAGTATCTCTGTGCACTTTCTTCATTATGTTTGTGAACTGACAGCAATTTAAAATCTGTCTTTTGTATATTTGCAGGGCCACTTTATTTTAGTCCCAAATGCAGCAAACACTTTTACAAACTGTATCATAATACCAGGGACTGCACAATACCAGCCTGTGAGTGCCACCTCATTGAATACCATTAGCATGACTACAGAAACTATGGGAGTGTGAGAAATATTTAGCCTAATTTTAATGATTGATCTGAACTCTTTTGCCATGTATTCAGGTGAATGATTTTGCATGCACATTTTTTTTTTTTTGATGATGATGATGTTTTTACTCTATTTTGACTATGATTTTCTATGGTACATGTCTTAAATCTGTCTAACCCTCTTTTGTCTTTTTCTAGATTATAAAAGATGTGCCAGGCTTCTTACAAGACTAGCAGGGAGCCAGCGGTGCTCAGAGGGATAGATGCTGCAGGTGAATAGTTAATGTATACACAGATTTAATAGAAAACTTGTGTCCGCTGTGTGATATATTACTGCTAAAATGTTTGTTATGGAAATATTTGCCTAGAACACACACTAAGTGATCGAATGTCTGGTTTTTATTTTCAAGGAGACAATCAATCCCACCGTTCTTGCCACTACATTCTAAAAAAAGAACATGATAGACAGTTTCTGGTTACACACACAGAGTGAAATCTACGTACAGAAGTATTAAACGTAACTCTACATGAGAAATATTACACCTGTTTTATGACCTTTCTAATATTACGGAGTACACAGATTAGCTTTTACTTCACCTGACTGGAATGAAAGGGTTTTCACGTTTTAGCTAAAAGGCTGTTCTGGTGGAGTTTCTAGTGCAGAGGTTCTCAGAATGTGGTCTGTGAAAGATTCCAGGTGGTCTGTGAGTTGACTGGCTGATAGAAATAGACATAAATACAAATAGATTGTAGAATTATCTAAAATATTTAAGTTAGTTAAATGCTGCAATGTTCCTCTAATTGAACAAAAACACATGAGAAAATCACAAACAGGTCAAACTGTGGCACCAGTACCATCTGTCAAAGAAAGTACATGAATATAATCGGGTATTACATTCTCAATTGACTGTAAAAGGCATGTTAACGATTTGAAGTTTATGAGCCACACTTATGGACAATGGCCCTTTTCTTAACGACACTGCTTTAGTTCTCAGTGTAACATTAAACCTTCAGTCCTTTCCCCATCTGTCTTGCACAATTTGCTCTTCTGTGTTGATTTGCACCCACACTATTGTGCCTTTGAGGAGCATAAACTATATAATCACGAGGTTTATTTTAGATCTTTTTATCCTCTGTCTTGTAAAAACTAATTCTAGCTATAACTTGCATTTATAATTGCTTTGCATACTAAAATAATAACAGGTGCCAGTATTTTTAAATAGACATTTAAATGTAAAAAAAAAAAAAAAGATGTGCAGTCATAAAACATGAGATATCTAGGTGGATAATAAAACATATTATTATTAAACAAACAAATAAATAAATAAATAAATAACATCAGCACTTTCTAATGCCCCCTTTTATTTTTGCATACATCAGTCCTCCAGCATGTATTTCTAGTATGTATTTCAGACATTTTACCAGCATCCCACAGTGTTTCATTAAGGCTTATTGTGTTGAAGTAATTTTTTGCTCATGTCAATCATTGTTTCCTTTTACAGATTTCAACAGACCTGAAGAAATAAAGAGAACCAAGAAAAGTGCCTTGGAGAAAAACAGGGAAATGAAATGAATTCTGAACAATCATATTGAACACGTGAACATAGCTATTTTTATACTGAAATAGAACTCCTCTTTTGACCTTTTCTTCTCACATACAGCTTGTCAGTCTTGTGAGTTGACAAAACTGATGTTAGAACCAAGTTTACTGGCAATGGTCATGGTGAAAATGAAGAAGACGTTTTATGGGAAAAACGAACACAAAAAAAGTCCTGCTGCCAAACGATAAACTCTGGGTGTCACATTCAACTGCATATATATTCTAAGTTGAATTTGCCTTCACAGGTTGCGTGTCCAGTAGTTTTTGGTTGAAGAATAATTTAGATGTTGTTTTGCAGATGTTCAAAGGTGTTTACTGGCTGAACGCAGCCTTTGGTCCAATATTCCTGACAACCTCAAAGTCACATTCCTCAAAGCCAGAGCTAAATCCTTTGATTGAATTATGAATTGCATGATACTTTCTTGCCTTTTTTGTCTTTACAAGACATGTCTTGGCATTGATGAACGCTACTGGTTGCAGTTTATTCTGTGAAAGAAATTAATTGCATTTTGCTAATATTGAATGTCTTATATATTATGTATTTATACATTCAAGCTATTAAATATTGCTATTGTCGATCTTTAAATAAACATGTTTGTTATATAATGTTTAAAGGGTGTTGACGTATGAATTTTAAGTTATTTATTTCTAATAAATGCTATTCTGTTGCTGCTTTTCATAGTTTCCCACTCCATTTTGGCTGTAAACTCATCTTTGAGAGGTATGAGACCCATTTAAGGGTGTGGGAAAGTAGTACTCTGCTCTTAGCTAAGTAATAACAGCACATTTAAGTGACAGTCTTCTGAAATAATATTTGCATTGGCATTCTACTCAAGAAAAAAAGCGAAAGAAAACATTTCAAATTCTTAAGGAAAAAATTGGTGACTTTTTTTTGGTTTGTTTATCAGCAAATTTGATTAGTGTCCATTAAGCAGAGGAAATTTCATCATTATAGCTATTTAGATTCCAATCCAGTCTTTGGGGATATCTACATTTTGGTATTAAGCAGCAGCGCATCAACCTGACTTATAAGTTAACGTAGGTCATAAGTATGCTGTCTGTTAGTGAATCATGGTAAAAACTCTCTATTATCTCTGGTTTACTATTCCAGAGTTCTCCTACTTAATTTGTCCAGTCATGCTAGTGACACTTGTGCTCAAGCTTAAGAACTATTAAATTAATGAATGACAAAATTAAAGGAAATACAAAGATTAATTTGCAGAGATAACCATACAAGCAGATGATGTGTTTAATTGGCGCATGGAAACAAAGATCAGCTAGCCATCTTTAACTCACAAAACAGTGAGTAAAACTAAATGCTCTATACCTTTGCTAAATGCTCTACATTATAGTTCAAACATCCCATAAAATAAAGGCAGAATCACTCAAGTTCAGTAGAAGAAGAGAATTCTTGTTTTGCTGAAAACATGAGTAATCATGTAACCATCTAGCATCCAAGTTCACTGCATAAACTTTCTCTTGTTACGTTCAGCCATATTGCAAGCAATTATATCACTCTGCTGAGGTAATGCCTGTGCATCTCTTTCTTTCTTGCTTAGGAACTCCCACTAGTTACCTGAAGTCAACACTGTGGTTTAGCTGGTCTGACTATAATTTTGGGCAGCAGCCAAGTAAGAGTAAGAGTACAAAGCAACAAATGCTACATTTACCATTATGACTGAAACTGACCATCAAGAGAAGCATACAAAGACTTTGGAATATCTGTAACTTAATAATGCAGGAAATTAAATGCACACTGGTTATACGTATTTGGTTTTTGTCATAGTCATACGGTGTTACATAGCCACTGGTGGCAATGTAAAGTGACACGGATGGGCAGATAGCAGTGATTTAAAACCAAAGATCAGGAACAAAACTGGCCAAATCTGACCTGATGATTATAAATGAACCGTTCAAAATCTGGTGACTCATACCTCCACGTCAGCCTTAACCGCATGCAACGATTGTGACACGAGCAACAGAGCAACAGCACTGCAACATGTATTTGCTTTATAATCAAGCTTTATTTTTAAAATTCTTGATATAATCAGTCTAAAATTCTGTTTGAGCATCCATCTAACAGATTCATCATGCAACCCATTCCATATTACAAACATATATATATATATATATATATATATATATATAAATATGTAAAAAATTGTTAAATATTAATAGTTATTATTAATGGCCAAATATCAAAAACATATTAATGTATGTTTTACCGTATGGGATGTGAAAATCATCATCATATACTGAAATTGTTAAATTTGGCTAATATTTATGGTTTTCCCAAATAAATGCATTCTAGGAATTTTGGCTTTAGCCAAATCATTTCTTTAGATAGACATTTTGTGCTTTGTCATTTACTAAGTTGAAGGACAATTTCTTTGAGACAGCTCTAACAGAAGCCAAAATCATCACTGAGAAGTCTAATTTTGTAAGTTGTCTGGATAGGTGTTCAACAAAAAGCCATTCTAGGCTCTAATGCTTGTTCCCCTTTCCAGCTCCAGTTGGTAATATACTGGAAAAAGTTCCTGGAAAGGTGACATGAAGCATTCAAAGAACTCCATAAGCTGATTACTAGACCTTTGTTGAGCACATGATCTGAGAATGTTCAAAGTAACAATGTATACGCCAAGGAAAGCTCATCAAGCTTGTATATGGCATCAAGGCTGAAGGATGCATGTAAGATCAGGAAAAATAAATTTGCCCATCCTTTCCTTTATAAACAACACCCCGCCATTAACTCCACCAAACTGTTTGGCAAAACTTGCTTTGTTAATGATGAACCTCCAAAGCTTCTACATTGGAATGTCTTTGGAGAAATCTGTACGAAAGGTTGTATTAAACTGTTTTCCAGCCTTGTGCCAGATTCAAATGATCATGTTACAATCAGGACCAAACAAAAATGCCAACCAATAAGTTAATACACCTCAGTTTGAAGCTTATTACTCTAAATTTACATTTAATAATTTGCTGACAGACAGTAAATACCCATAATTGTATATGGATTACATTGAGTCATAAAGTGGGCCAAAGAAAATATTCTTCATAAAAAGAAAAATTACGATTTCTGTCTCTTGTGTGTTTGGATGCTAAGTAATAGAAGTCTGGTTAGTTAAGTTTAAAATGTTACAAATGGTTTGGTTAACCTCTTTAAACAATAATATTGTGAAATATTATTACAATGTAAAGTAACTGTTTTCATTTTTAATATATTTTTTAAATATAATTATTCCTGTAATGGTAATGCTGAATTTTCAGCAGCCATTACGCCAGTCTTCAGATCACATGATCCTTCAGAAATCATTCTAATATGCTGATTTGCCGCTCAAGAAACATCCTATACTATCCTATCCATTGTGATTTTCACATTATTAGGCCCTAAAACATCTAAGCCTATAGAGCATATCTGTGATAATGAAATTACAAAAATAACCCCCGAGAATCTCTTACACTGGTTACGGTCATTGGTCATGCTCAGAACTTAGAGTCAAAATCAATTAGAAGATTTTCCAAACTTCAGTCTTTAATCCTCTAATTTAGGATTTCTACAGAGTCAGAGTTCAAACAGTGGTTCTGCAGACCATTGAATGACAAAGACTTTTGGAAAGCGGTGTTGAACACACCAGACCAGTAACTGTGTTTTGATGTAGTGTATCTGCATAAGGTCTGTTTATGTTTGTTAAATGCCAGAATGCTGTCTGCTACGCAGAGAGGATGAGACACACGTTACATTTCTTACATAGCTGGGTGTGGATGACTGACAACCAAGGGGGTGGTTGTATAAAGCCCAGACGGGAGCAGCGAGCTGCACGTCTTTCTCTCAGCTTCCAAGCAGAGGCAGGGAAAGGAATGTTCTGCCACTGCCATTTGGAAGTCAGAACTTTGCGGGTCATCTCAGGCAAAGGGTCTTAAAATTCACCCTCACTGTATGTGTACATAAGATTGTTTGATCATTTGAGATTGTCAGGGCGCACATGACAAGCTAGCTAGAATGGCTAAGATGATGCGTGAGGATAGCAAGAAAATACAGTCTCTTGTGTTTTCTTAATTTTATGGTAAATACTAACTTTAAAAAAATATATAAATGCAATATAAGGGATATTAAAGAAAAGCCCCTTTCAAGGAAAGTATGTTCACTCTGCCATATTTGCAATGCCTCTGGGCAAATATTTCGGACATCCAAGATAAAGTCCTATCTACCTGAATGGGGGAATCCTGAAATCTCAAAAACTGGTGAAACACATTAAACATTAAAACACATTTTAAACCAGGCTACAAAATTTGACATAAACCTCTCCTATATTGTTTCTTATGCTCAAATATATATATATATATATATATATAAAAGCTTATATTATAGGCTGGTCAGCATATGCAGTCCTAAGCACTTGTCTCAGGACACTGACTGTTTCTATGGCAACCGGAGTGCATTGCATTTTCTCCTATTTGGAGTAGCATGAGAGAACCTTCTTGTGGTTCTCAAAGTGTGGGGCGTGCCCGCCAGTGGGGGCGCACGAGTATTGCAGGGGGGGCGCGGGTCATCAGCAGAAAAAGAAAAGAAATAAAACAGTAAACAGCCAAAGGACGTAACTTAGAATGGGAGATGGATCGGTTTGTGAAAGGGAAGAGAAAAGCCATAGATGAAGTCGCACAGACCCAGGCAGGTGCTGGTCATTTAAAAGCTAAATGCAGAAAATATGACGAGGCATATCTTGCTCCCGGCTTCACTCACCGTGTCTATACCGGACGCTACAGGTGTCGCGTTGCGCCGCAAGTCTGAACTGGACGCGACAAAGCAAATCATTTTAACTTTGTGTCAGTATGTCATAAATAGAACAAGGCATCAGTTTAATGTCGTTAATGTTGTCGAGCTTTCACGAGACATCACGGAGATATTTCTCCGTTATGGGAACTCCTTCCCTTCCAACCTTTCCTGAAGTCCTATTGGCTCCCGCCAGTCCAAATGACTGGCCAATTGACGCGAAGTATGCAAATCGCATGCAAATACTGACGAGCTCGAGCAGTATAAAATGCGGTGCACGCGACAATTACGTCATCCTATGCCTTAGCGGACAGCAAGAAACCCACAAAAAATAAATAAATAACAGAGAGAATAATAATAACAATAACAGTTATTCTCTCCATGCTATTTTTCAATGTTTCAAGTGATGCAGGTGTTTTTTCCCTGTAGGTTTTTTTAATTAAAAAAGCATTCATTTTTCATAATATTTAGTGAAATTAGATTTTAGGCGCCAGATTTTTTTATAGGTTTAAAGGGGCGCGCGACCAAAAAAGTTTGAGAACCACTGGTATATCTAAAGACTTTGATGATTTTAGATAAACTTCAAATGCTTGAAATTTTTACTTTTAACAGTCCTATATATTCATTATTTTTAACTGGAATGGAAAAGCAAATGAAAGATTATTGAAAAAATGATTGAAAATTATATATATATATATATATATATATGTGTGTGTGTGTGTGGAAATTATGTCGTGGACAGTAGTTAGAAAATCATACAGACGCAAAACTGACCATTTGTGTGAAAATATATTCTGAAAAAAGCTAACAGCAAGAACGTCTTCTAATCTAATATTTTCAGAAGTATGTTAAGGACAACATGACCTGGAAATTCTCCAAACACAGGCTAACCCCTTTTTTTTCTTCTTTTTTTTTTGGCACAATAGGAAAGTGCCAGTGGAAGACAAAGATACATTACCAAAATGTAAAACGTTAGTGGCGTTTTTTTTTTAAACAAACATATAAATCTCTTTGCTAAGCCACATAAACATTTTGACCCTCATTTATTAAGTTTTTCTAGGAAACTCTTACCTTTGCTAAAAATAACTGAGCTTTTGAGCTGTTTTAATCAGCGGAGATGGGGTTTTTTTAATCACACATTGATTGCTCCTAATACAAATTTATATAAGCATACTGTCTATTTAAAGACCGTAATATTGCAAAAAATGAGAAATATCAGTCATATCACTCATCACGACCACGTGTCTGTCTGGTTCCCCGCGCGCTACCTGTGACAGTCCAGAACGTGCTTCTGTGTACACGAGAGCGCGCTAGGGGTCCTAATGTTGTCAAACGTCATTTTCTTTGCTGTGTCCCATTGTTGCCTGATTAAAAAATGCTGACAATAACTTTGATCTCTATATAGCTTAAAAATTAATGGTCTATAGTTGTGACATGTTACTTTGTTCACGGCATTTCTTGGAAAATATAATTTACCAAACGAACTGAAATACTTTTATATTTGGCTTTATTTCCTTACGCGTCCTTTAAGACTAAAGTAAACAGGTTTGGCAGGTGTATCGGAAGTGTACACCATCGCTTTTAACTTCTCTTACCTGCACCAGGTGAGACAGCATAAAAGTCAACTTGAAACTTCGAGAAGTCTCCGGTCCTGGCGAATAAAGACCGTTTTTGATAAAAGTAAGTACTAGAGAAGGTTTTTCATGTTTCCCTGTGATGAATCGGTAACTCAACGTGTGATCGAGTCTGTTCATTTCTGTCCTGTGCAGTGCTGGGCTGAAATATTCACACGCACTGTGAGGCGACATTTGTATTACGTTTAGACATTAGACAAGCCCGTGCCAACCTTGGGTTTGTAACTTTTTAAAGTATGAGATCACTGCTAAATAGTTTGTATTTTTTATTTTTTTTAAATACATAAAAGCCTTTCAGATTATTTATTAACAGTCAATGTAAATCGATGATATGGGGCTTGACTGTCCCTTACAGGAACACTGAGAGTAAAATAACAAATCAGTTATTACTTTGTATCCCTTGTAGTCTATATTTTGGCTTAATTTATGAATACAGACGGTAGATTATGACACTTGACACATTTCTTAATTAAAAAAACTTTGTTTTTATGACTATATATATATATATGTATA
>NW_015666800.1:1938716-1945427 GCF_001515625.1 Sinocyclocheilus rhinocerous
ATTTATTTATTTTTTTAAATTTACAATAAGGTGAGTCAGAGTAGATGACGTAAATACCTGCTGCATTATGTGCACTTTATTTCGCGTCACTGCTGCCACACGTGATAATACAGACTTTCTGCGGTCTTGATTGACAAAAGCAATTAATTCAACCCCTGTGGGAAAATAGATGTAATATCTCCACCTTGAAACAGACAACTTGTTATGATTTGGAGTGTCCCTTCGATTTGTTGAATGTGCTTAAAGCTATAATTATAAACGAATTATCACTAAGCGCTAATTCAAGTTGAACTTTTGTTGGAAACAGTTCAAGGTGTCCATCATACTTATTACCATTTTTGGACTCTACTGACATATTTTAGAACCTGTCCATTTGCATTCCTCTTGACCTTTGTATCTGATTTGACCCCTTAAAGGGGTCATATGATGCGATTTCAATTTTTCCTTTCTCTTTGGAGTGTTACAAGCTCTTGGTGCATAAAGAAGATCTGTGAAGTTGCAAAGACTAAAGTCTCAAATCCAAAGAGATATTCTTTATAAAAGTTCAGAGTCAGCCACGCCTACCTAAAACGGCTCGTTCTAACACGCCCCCACATGTCTACCTCACTATGTGGGAAGATTTGCATAACGCCGCCCAAATGTTCACGCAAAGAAAGAAGGCGTAACTTTTATTCTCACTGTAGTATTGTTGACGCTGCAGCCATGTCCTGAAGACGCTGTGTGCTTCGTTGTAAAAGCGAAACTACTTTGTTTGGTCTTCCAAAAGAGGACGATATCCGCTTCGTCATGCCTAGAGCTGATCTGTGCTGGTCGCTGAGGGAATACATCAACTTTCACCGTGGACGAAGCGGAGTCCAGCCCGGGGTCGTCACATGCGGTTGCCGCTCATTTGTCGCATCCGCCGGGCGCGCCGTTCTCGACCCCGCTGCCTCAGGTCACGCTAGCCCGGCCTCAGCGCACGCTAAGCCGGGGCTTCCCCTCACGCTAGGCCGCTGTGTTTTTCGTTGTGAAAGCAAAACTACTTTGTTTGGCCTTCCAAAAATGGACACGACTAGAAATCAGTGGTTAAGTTGTATTTACAACACTGTTCCAGAACACTTCAACCCAAATATTCAGATGTGTCCAGCGCATTTTATGGAATCACTGATGTCAGTCATTTACTTATAAAAAGCACTGAATGAAGATTCTCAAACCTTGCTGATTAAGTTGTTTGTCTGAAGTGTTAAAGCAGCCTCCACTGTAAATGTCAGTGACAAAAGATGTTTGCGCACTCTCTCTTTCTGGATTGATGTTGCATCCGTAATTATTCATTATCTCCTCCAACTACAAATTAAGATATAATTGCACTGTACCAGGTATTTGCATTTTACATGCTTTATTTTGCCATGTTAATCAGGTATTGACTAATTATCTGCGTAAGCAGTAATTATTTGTACAGTAGTAATCATAAAAATCGTATTCTCATTGTTATGTTTAATATGACAGCTGCATTTATTAGTCCACCCCCTCTGTATGACAGCTCAGGTTTTACAGGCATGAGGACCCGGGTAGAAAACAATATCATCCATTATTACCTGGGGACAGTAATAAGCCTTAGTAAGATGCCCCCAAAAAAGCTTTGTTGCTACGTTCCTTGACCGATCTGGGGGACGATTACTGCATGCCGATTTTGTGCTGATTATATGGTAATGGTTATTATAATCTGCTGATTATATGGTTAGTTGCAGGGCTCAGACAAAAAGGATGATTTGCTGACCCCGGGCCCAGTGTGACAGAGTTTTGGTCCAGCTGACAAAACACTTTTGCCCTTTCAGGTGCCCATTTTGGGGCAGTACTGTATACATTAATTGATCTTGTAGATAAATTTGTATGCCTTGTAAAATTAAATTCTTTTTTTTTCTCTGATGGTTGTTGCAAGTTCTGCTGATTTGTCACCTATATAATTTTTTCTAGCTAGCTCAAATAGAAGAGGTTTTATTCAAATCATAAAAATGACTTTTGATAGACTTGAATACATCATTATCATATGCCATCATTTTTCAGCAGAAGTGTGTTCATGAGTTCAACTAGCTATAATTTCCATCTTGTTGCATATTTTCTTTTTGTAAAGAAAAAAATGATTTTAGTAAAACAAACAAACAAAACAAAACAAAAAACTCAGACAAAAGTTTGTGCTGCTTAATATTTTTGTGGAAACTGTGATACATTTTAGAGATTACATAATTCCTAAAAGGATATCATTAAACAAACTATTGGGTTATGGTTGAGATTGCTTATTGACTATGTTTTGTTTTGGTTTGTTAACTGCATTGAATGTATTTGGGTTATATTTTCTTTTATATTATGTAGTTTTGCTCATGGTTTTTGTGAATGAGTGTATCTCATGCAATCTAGTCCTGTTGGCATGCCGATTTTGTGCTGATTATATGGTAATGGTTATTATAATCTGCTGATTATATGGTTAGTTGCAGGACTCAGACAAAAAGGATGATTTGCTGACCCCGGGCCCAGTGTGACAGAGTTTTGGTCCAGCTGACAAAACACTTTTGCCCTTTCAGGTGCCCATTTTGGGGCAGTACTGTATACATTAATTGATCTTGTAGATAAATTTGTATGCCTTGTAAAATTAAATTCTTTTTTTTTCTCTGATGGTTGTTGCAAGTTCTGCTGATTTGTCACCTATATAATTTTTTCTAGCTAGCTCAAATAGAAGAGGTTTTGTTCAAATCATACATAAAACAAATGATTACTTTTCGTTAAAATCTTTATTGATGCCAAAAATGCTTACATTTATGTGTCTTTTTGTTCGCTCGGGCAGCCATGTTGCCCCTGAAGCCGGTTTACGCTGAGATAATTCATACCCCTTCGTTTGAAGTGTGGTCCCGAAAAATCTTCGTTTGAAGGGCTGTCTGGCCCTTCCCCTACCCCTACCCCTCCAACCAAAAGAGAATTGAGACACCCCTACCCCTTCACGTGAACGCGCGAAACGGAGGGGTAGGGGAAAGGGGAAGGGCTAAGGGGTAGAATTGGGATTGGGCCTTAATGGTTTGTAGGCACTTTAAGCGGTACAAAAACAGAACATGACCTTGGTCCTCTTTTTTGCTTTGGAAATAATCTGTAGCAACTGTGAAGGAGTTCTTTGTTAGTCATCTGCTTTTTCATGTGATGTCCTGATCTTGGGGTAGTTTTTATGTGAAGGCAAAAGAATCTGTGTTACTATTACTCAGACTTAGGGTTAGGAACTTGAACAAAGCGTAACCTTATATTAAACTGTGGTGTGTAACTCATCCTGCAACTTCATGCTAGGGATATGAATGAGCCATATGGATTTTTGACCCTTTTTGAACCGAACACTTTTATAAATTAAGATTCCAAATGGGGTTTTGAAGTGATGCCATGGAAGAACCATTTTTTGGTTCCCCAAAGAACTTTTCTTAAAAGAACCTTTTTTTTTGTTTTGTTTGAAGAACATTTTGAAAAATATTTTAAAACCCTTTTTCCAATGTAAAGAACCTTTGAATGGAACATTTAACATCCATAGAATGCTTCATCTTGTATTCATAGATTCCAATAAAGAACCTTTATTTTTAAAAGTTTAGTGACCCTTATGTAAAAGTAGTACTGTATGTAGCGGAAGAGGTTTAGGAATATTTCTGAAGTAACCTTAAGTGATTAATTTATAGTTGTTCATAATTAACATTTTTACTATTTCAAGAATGCTAAGTTGCAACAGCCCTTGTCAGCTGGTTACTTTCTACCTACTTTGTAGCTAAACTCATTACTTATCATTGGTTATTGAGTTGACAAAAGTCAAAGTCTCTTCAAAAATGTAGTTTTAAGTGTTAGCTGGACAGAATGGCCTAATTGGTGGCAGTTCTGGTATTACTGTATTAAAATATTGAAGTAGGTCACAGGAGAATCGTCCTGTTGATGTGGCTGGTTTTGAAAGAATTCTCCAACTGGAAAGACTGCGTTGAAAGTGACACTTTGCAAGCACCTCCCTGAGTAAACCACAGAAAGCGTGCACCTGCCAAAAGCAACTCTCATCTGTAGCAGAAGGATGCTTGATCATCCCAAGATATCCAGTGATTCATCCTTGAAAAATTATTTCGCAGAACGTGATGCATCTGTGTTACAAAATGAGGGTGTGGTGGTATTTAAAAGGAATGCTAGAATACATCGATGAAGTGACATGACACTCAGCTTTTATATAGATCTAATCATTTATTCTAAAATGCTTTAAAAATGTCATGCATGCAGTGACCTGAATTACATCCCCTTTTAGATGAACGTGCTTGTAAGTTTCATGCGTGTGATTCATTTTTATACATATTTTTTCGCATAGAATCAAAAATGTCTTAAAATATATTTAAAAAGTGTTTATTAATACTTTTTACTTGTTACAACACATGACATTTTTAGTAATCACTGACTGCATGGCTAATATAATTAGTGCAATTATCAATGAGATGAAAAAAAAAACACCAATTTGGTTATGCTGACATTCAATGTGTTACTGAATTGTTAAGAGTTTGTCATATTAAAATGGAGAGACTTTATAACAGACGAACAGGTCACTGTGGTGGTTTCATATCTAGTTTGTCAACAACAAGTGGTTAAATTTAGCCTATAGCCTTTAAATCATTTTGACATTTGAAATGTATTGCAGGTTCAAGTAACATAGATTCCACAAGAGAATTGTTTTAGCATAGTAGAATTTAAAGCATGCAGGAAGTTGCAAATCATCAGACAAATTTGGTCTAACAGTCATTTGATGTTTCAGATTGTTGGAATGTGATGCAGAACAAGAGAAAATTAGGCTTCTTCTGACGTTTCTTTTACAGTGAATAACCCTATTCCTGCTAACCTAAAGTCTGAGGCCAAGAAGGCCGGCAAGATCCTCAGAGAGTTCACAGAAATATCCAACAGAATGGGGCCTGACAAACTTATTCCAGGTATTCTTATTCTTATTCCTGGTCTCTGCTCTCATAAAGACAGCAATGGAAAAACATTTGTCTTTTAGAATTAATTAAATTAATTGAGTTCAAATGATTCCTCTTTTCTAATCTCTCTAAGTCAGACAAAATGGGGATGAGTACCATATTAGTACCTTATTTGTTCTTGGAAAACCATAAAAGCACTGAGAGATTCATGAAAGAGTCACTTTTGATTTAATTAATTTATGATGAATGCCAAATGTTCATTTTAGGGAAATTTTATGTGTGAATCATTACATTAATCATTAAAAAGCATCAAATTATAATTAGATTAATTGCTCCTTCTTACCCATATGAAAATTACATATTTTTTCTGTCATCGGAACAATTCAAACAGCAGCAGAATTAATTTAATGCCTTTCAAAATGTTATTTTCATTTTCATTATTTTTCAATAAATCTTAATGTGATTATTTGTAGTTAACATAATGTATTAATACATCAGTACAGTAGGAGTAATATTTTTCTTATTTACACAATACAGTGGACCCACAAAGTATTTGGACCCTTACAGTAAGTAACACTTAGAAACGTCAATGCATTAAATAAGAACATATCAAACCAAGTGGCATCTGCACACAAATTATTCTAGACCACAGCCATTTGTACAAAAACGTAACCAGTGGTCTCAAGGTGAAGTCAGTTCCCCCAAAGTATCCACCCGTGTAGTTCATCACATTAACTATGGACATGCTCTTCATTTTGAATATGTTTCTGTTGTTTTATCATTTAAACAAACATCTTTTTTTATGAAATCTTTTAAAAGTGTGTTGTGCCAAAAAATAAATGCCACATTGATACATTGATATCTCTATGCATTGACATGGATACATTTTTATTTGTGTCAAAATACTTCTTGGGGCCACAGTTCCTCATGCTTTAGGAGCGTAGACTAATCCTGATGCAGTAATAGCACCCATGCCAGACATGTAAGTGTTATTATTAACTGCTGAAAGTTAGCATTTCTGTTGACTGATGTCATCTGTGTGCATGACTAGCAGTCTTTCTGCAAGTCCATTGCCAAGTATCTGTTCATGCATGTCTTCAGAAAGTGACATGAATGCAACTCGCTCAGTGACTTCACCATATCTGTGCAACCTGTGCATAAACACAATGAACCAATCAACTCTGCCTACCTGTTTCATCTTGCATTTGCAGATTGATTAATTTTTTTTTGTTGTTGTTCACATTTCAGCACTTGTATTTAGATGCAGAACAGTTGTGTCTGCACAAGTCCAATTGTAGTATCTCATATTCATTTACCTCTATCTTTTCCACCACCTGACACCAGCCCATGTCATTGCCAAGGCTCAGGGACTGGCCATCCTGTCAGTCTTCAAAGCGGGTTTCATGATCACTGCGAGGGGCGGCAGTGGGATAGTGATCGCAAGACTCGCTGATGGAAGTAAGTGTGTTTTATTGACGTCCTTTTTGACAGATTTATCCTCAGTGCATAATGTATATTTGCTTGGTGAGATCAGGAGATTATATAACGTTACGAGTTTGTGATTTATATTATATATATGAAGTTTTCATTTGCAAAAACCGATAAACGCCACTTTTACTACACTTTAAGCTACAATGGTGAGGGAAAAGCTCTGTGTGTTGCGTGTAATCACATCCATACAGTTTATGATCACAACAACGTTTGTCAGGCATCTGCATTGTCATCTGAGGAGATTACAAAGATTAACAAGTGTTTTTTTTAAACTCTT
>NW_015666800.1:1947240-1973133 GCF_001515625.1 Sinocyclocheilus rhinocerous
TATTGTTGCTGCCGCCATGTTGTGAAGGCGCTGTGTGTTTCGTTGTGAAAGCGAAACTACTTTGTTTGGGCTTCCAAAAATGGACACGACTAGGAATCAGTGGTTAAGTTGTATTTACAACACTGTTCCAGAACAGTTTAACCCAAATATTCAGATGTGTGCAGTGCATTTTATGGAGGACTGTTTCCTGATCCTGGTAGAGTAGACTACAATGCCGGCTGTTCTGACTCACAGCCTGTAAGTACGTTTTTTATATTTAAAGAGTTTTTATATTTTATATATTTAAAGCGAGTTTTTTGGGCAGTGTAGAGTAGTGCTTGTTGTTTGTCATTTCTCAAATGCAGACATGGTTTTATGTTTACGTGGCGCGATGCAACGCAACGCGTAAAAAGACAGTATGAGTCATTATAATCAGTAATTATGTCCCCACTGGATGCTACAAATGCCTCGTTTGTAATGGGTTTTCATGTTTTTGAATCATCGCTCCCGCCTGACAGGGCATCATCACAGTATGGTAGGGGCGTAACATTTCCGTCACATGCTTGAGGTATTCGGCCAATCACAACGCAGTGGATAGCTGGCCAATCACAGCACACCTCGCTTTTCAGAACGATTAGCTTTGTAAAAATCGACGCGTTTCAGAAAGGCGGGGCATAGAGGAGAAACAATAATATACAGTATGTGGAAAATAATGTGTTTTTTGAACCTTAAACCGCATAAACAGATTTCATTACACCAAATACACAAAATAATGTTCTTTTTAGCAACATCATATGACCCCTTTAAAAGTTCAATCCTAATTTTTCTTCCTGTCTAAACCAAAACTATTACAGCAAAATGTACCGATTTGAGTAATTAGGGAGGTTTCATGGGATTGGAGTAATTGATATCTGGTAGCTGCCTTAGCAACGTTCAAAACTGAATAAACAAAACACTCCTTAAAGCTGCAGTCCTTAAGTTTTGCCTCTTTGTCACCATATCTGTTTGAAAACCTGGAATTGCAGCTGTGTGTGGAATTATCTAGCTTGCGTAGGTTGTGAGTCGGCATGGCTCCAGCGCGGATGAATCTAATGTTCTGAAGAGTATGTGTGGCAGTCAGTCACTGCACCGGTGTGGATATTTACTGTACTTCACAATCACAGATTCTAGCCTACGTCTTGGAATATGACCCAAATAAGAATTTTCACCGTATATTGCCATCTGAACAAGTAAGTAACAAGTCTGCCACGTTTGTTCTGACCAACTGAGGAAAAAAGAATTGCCATAAATCTCGCTACCAATGGTGATTAAATCTAAAGATCGGTTACCTCATATCACATCAAACCGTTCAAATTATTATTATTGTTATACTTTATTCTCAAATCATTAATGTTAACAACATCAGCATTGGTGACTATGACTATAGTGTGTATTAGCGTGTAGATTTCAATTTCTGCACAGTCTAATCTAATTGTCATACTCTTCGAATTTCATATTAAGAAATTCTTTTAACCCAAAAAGCAAATTATGCTCCCTTCGAACTGGTTTTCTTTAAAATACAAATCTTTGTAATCCCAGGCTATCTGTAATCAGAAGCACATTTATAACTGGCATATAATTTAATTTCATTCACATGTGTTTCATAAACACATAATCCTTTATGGATTACAATCCGCCATCAAAATGATACATTTAATTATTCTGGCTGCTGTGAGAAAAGGCTATAAACGATCCGCCACCTGCAGGATCCTCACATGTGATAGCCTACTAGCTGGGACAACTTCTTTGTTTGCAGACGTGACGTAATGACGCAGTGCCATGCTCGAATTTCCTGCGAAAACCTACCCGTACCACTCAAATTAGAAAACATTATTATAAGCTAACCGTTGTGAATCGGGCTAAAGTAAGGCGATAGTTTTGAACACTGGCTGGTTATGTACTTGCTCAAATATTGATTTCAGATCATTTTTAACCAAAAAAAAGTTACGGACTGCAGCTTTAAGGTCATTTAGAGCTTCATTGACTATGTATGTTAGTGTTTCTTTGTTTTTACTCATTGAATTTTGACATTAAGCAGAGCTAAAACACATTTAGAGGAGTTTTTGAGGCCTTTAGCTTTTTGAGTAGTGTAATCATTATTTTGATATGGGATTACTATATGTATTTAATTAACATTAATATATGATTTGATTTAAACTTCAGTAATAGTTATAATAATGGACAATGGGCTCATGTTTTGGGCACTATATATTTTAATCTTGAAAAGATGTTTCAAGGTTCGCCATTTTGGAAAGTTACATTAACAGGTTGGTATCAGGATTGTCTGTTGTACTTAAAAATCTAAACAAATTCTACAGTAGGACATCCCAAACTAAAGTTTTTTATATGTATATTGTGATGTGATCTCTATTTCCTGTGCTGAAGGATGGTCTGCTCCTTCAGCCATTGGCATTGCTGGACTTGGTGGAGGATTTGAAATTGGCCTGGAGGTAAGATGTTTTTCTGTTCTAAAAAACAACCAATTTGTCATAATTAAAGAAGTTTATGGTATACCAGGTATATATTGGGTTAACTATGAGAAGCTATGAGAAGGTCTTTTTGTCAAAATTCCTCTTGGCTTTTTTGGTATGTTTTTGATAGTTATTTTTTTAATTATAAAAAGATAATGAATGATCATCTTATGGCATCTAAAATTAAGTGTTGACACATTTTATAGGCTTAACCCTAGGTAAGGTAGTAGATGTAAAAAAAAAATCTGTGCTGAGTCAGGTGTTCAAGAACAGTTATGCAGCAGGTTTATTCATGTATCAGATGAACATTCTGGACTACACTATGCTATAATATGCCTATGGATTATGTTTTATATGTAGACATATATGTGCTTCATCAGGGTATAATTTCTAAATTACTTCACTTGCAATGTCATGCAAAAAATATGTTTTCTTTCTGTCAAGATTGTCTGAGTCATGCATAGACAAGAACAACAAGACATTGAAATATTTGCCCTCTCTGACTTGGCTGTCTTGTTTTGTATTTCTTTTTCGTTCCATCATCTCCTTAAGAAAACGTGTTATTAGAGATGTCAATCAATTAGATTTTTGAATTAGGAATAATCTCATAGTTTTAACTATGAAGAAAACCAATAAATGTTCTTAAATAAAAATAAAAAAATAGATCTTTGTGTAATTTGTAACTTTGGCGGGGAAAAAACATAATTAAGCAACTGTCTCCAAACTTTATTCATCTTGTAAAAAAGTTTTTGTGGTTGATCTGCAAATGACTTTATTTTGTTATTTTGTTAAATAAATTACCTGTAAAGAGGGTCCATCATTTACTAATAAACAGGTGCTCCCCATAATAATTATAAATTTTCTTTTTGATTTTAAGTAAAGTCACATTAGCAGTAAGTTTACTATGAATCTTACATGGTGTTGTGCTAAAGCATGACAATAATGAATTACTCATCACAACCTTTTTCCTAAATCAGAGGTCAGCCTTTTGTCTGGAGCTGTTTGTATCTCAAGTGCTGGCTTCATCATTTTTCAGTGCATAAAGTGGATCCTTCTATCCCTGGCACAGGAAATCACTGTGCTTGTGTCCAGTTGAGGTCATTTGTCAGCATCAGGCAGAAGTTGCACTTTTTTTTCCGCTGACCTTGGGTTGTAGCTCGGATGAGTCATTTGTGTACCGAGCGCCTGTGCATCTTGACAGTCTTGATTAATTTCTCAAGTAGCCTTCAGGCACAGTGGTTAGCTCTGCGGTGTCTGTCTCTCAGTAAGTAGCGACGCACCTGATAAGTAGCAAGGGAGTACAGGAAGTATCGATTTTATCTTTAGGCATTAAAACCAGAGCATGTCTGAAAGCGGTCCAAATGTTTCGACACCAACCAGAATTTAAAAAGCATAAAAACTATTGCTGAATATAGTGCTACTTTTTAATGTTTTGCTGGTGACAGATGAACAATAGTTGGCAGGGTGCTTATCAGAGTGCTGTATAGCTAGATTGTGCATGAAGGACAGACTTGACTAATAACTAACATCACATGGTCTGGTGCTTAAAAAAAAAAAACCTAATCTGATTTTGTAAATAGTGAGAGAAAATCACTAAAAGAGTGATATCAGTTGTGAGACTTGAATAGGCAGTTCTGAGTATCTGGTGAAATGTGTGAGTGTTTTAGGGCTGGGTGGTATGATGGAACTGCATACAGTATATCATGCAACAGTGGAAATATGCCGTAGAGATTCTGCTATATTTTTTTGGCACAATTTTAAAAATCCTACAAGCAGAAAACCCTACAAAGTTGATTAAATTAACTGATTATAATTATTTCATTTTTATTTCTATTTAGGTGAAGGAACAGATTAAGTGATGCCCAACTTGTAATAACAATAAAAAAACTAATAAAAATATTAATTAAATATTACATTGAATTTAATATAAGACTTTCTTTGAAAATTTAATTTAATTTACCTTTCTAGCTTAGACTTTCTTTGAAATGACAGCCCCTGGTTACTCTTCACTTTCATTCTAATGTTAAAAAAATAAAATAAAAATCTTGTTGTGTAAAAGTCATTTTTGGGTGAACCGTCCTTTTAAGGCTTCACACAAAACATGACATATGTTTTCTTTTTTCATCTCCAGGCATCAGATTTTGTCATCATCCTGAATCAGAGGAGAGCTGTGGATGCTTTTAGTAAAGGGGGCAATCTTACACTTGGAGGAAACTGCACTGTGGCTGTTGGGCCTCTTGGCAGGTATGCAAGTTGATGTTACAGTGTAGTACCAAATTCTGTTGCCAGGGGACAGAAGAGAGGCAATAACGTAGAGTGAAGTTTTGGAAACTTGGGTGCTTTGAGCAAATGTCCACTGTTAAGTATCAGTGTTGTAATATGAAATGACACTTTTATTACTAAAGTGTTTTATTTTTTTTGTGTCTGGATGCATCAGTGTCACTTGGCTGACTTTTGATTAAAATCAAAGGTTATGGCTTAAGGGAGAAAGGTTTGATTTATGTTCAGCAATTGATATTATGATAGTTTTTTTTTTATGTTACTGTAAGTGCTGCCAGGGCTATGTGGACATGAATGAGAAAAGGATTGTGCAGTCCTTGAGCTCTTGTGAGCTTCATTATGTTTCATTCATTTGTAAATAGACTGTTGATGCCCATTTCTTTGGAGAGAGTTTTTAAAGTGTTTACATAGGTGATGGAGGGCTTTCACAACATTAATTTAAGGTATAAATAAGCTTTCTAATGTTTTTAAACTGTAGTTTTGGTGCATTTATGAATGGCAATGAAGGAAAACCTTTTCCTTTTGCTGAAAGCTAAATATAAAATCAACAGAATAGAAAAGCCATATACTTTTTCTCTGATGATATGTTTATACAAAAAAATGTATACAGTTGTCAGCTGCCAGTTTCAGCTTTCACCTACAACACAGTCATTCATAATTTGACAAGCATGAGCCTGTGCGGAAAATACTGCGCAAATTATAGATAATGACAGGTGTCCATGCTGTACATTAGGAGCCATTCAAAAGTGCTAGTTTAAATGACAGCTGCATTGTTCTAAGGTGAATCAGTGATTTTACTCTTTATTGATGGATTCTGCTGTGTTTGTGCTTGGAAAGTCCTTTTTTATTCTCACTGCTTTAAATGTTGTTAATGGATCTTGCCGGAATAGACCTGTAAGCGATATTGTACTGAATGGTTGCCAGCTGCACTACAGTAGCTTTGAAAACTAGGACTGAAGATTCCACTTAATGTGGATGTGTTTGATTTGTTGGCTTAGATTAGATGGGGTTTGGATTTGGTTTGGCAGCAATGACTGCAGGGTGTATGTGCTCTTTGAAATTAGTTATTTTTGGAATAGAACCTTCTTACCACCTACTATAAGACATTTTATATAAATGTCACATCTCATTATTTTAATAAAATAAACGTTTGCATCAAAATCAAGATCTCTTTTAAGAACATAGTTATTAATTGGACAATGGAACTTGGACATTTTATAAACATTTTAAAGGGGTTTGTGTAATATTTGTGAAATAAAAAAATTTATGGAATACTGTTAATTTTACAACTGAAAATAATTTCATTGGTTCGTAAGCTTAGTTTATTGAAATTAAGCTACTTTGGCCATTCCTTTGGCTTGATCTTCATAGTTTGTGAGGGATGTTTGAACATGGAAATGGTAATGAAATTAAATGGCAATTAAATATTAAATTAATCCAAAGTAACAATAAAGACACAGTAGGGTTGTTACAAAAGATTTCTGTTTCAAATAAATCCTGTTCTTTTGAACTTTCTGTTAAATTAAACAAAAATAATAATTCACTGTTTCCACAAAAATATTAAGCAGCACAACTGTTTTCTGCTGAAAATAAAGCTTTGCCATCACAGGAATAAATTATTATTTTTTAAATATAATCAAATAGAAAGCTATTATTTTAAATTGTAATAATATTTCACAATATTACTGTTTTTGCTGTGTTTTTATTAAATAAATTCAGCCTTGGCATAAAGTGGATCCTTCTATCCCTGGCACAGGAAATCACTGTGCTTGTGTCCAGTTGAGGTCATTTGTCAGCATCAGGCAGAAGTTGCACTTTTTTTTCCGCTGACCTTGGGTTGTAGCTCGGATGAGTCATTTGTGTACCGAGCGCCTGTGCATCTTGACAGTCTTGATTAATTTCTCGAGTAGCCTTCAGGCACAGTGGTTAGCTCTGCGGTGTCTGTCTCTCAGTAAGTAGCGACGCACCTGATAAGTAGCAAGGGAGTACAGGAAGTATCGATTTTATCTTTAGGCATTAAAACCAGAGCATGTCTGAAAGCGGTCCAAATGTTTCGACACCAACCAGAATTTAAAAAGCATAAAAACTATTGCTGAATATAGTGCTACTTTTTAATGTTTTGCTGGTGACAGATGAACAATAGTTGGCAGGGTGCTTATCAGAGTGCTGTATAGCTAGATTGTGCATGAAGGACAGACTTGACTAATAACTAACATCACATGGTCTGGTGCTTAAAAAAAAAAAACCTAATCTGATTTTGTAAATAGTGAGAGAAAATCACTAAAAGAGTGATATCAGTTGTGAGACTTGAATAGGCAGTTCTGAGTATCTGGTGAAATGTGTGAGTGTTTTAGGGCTGGGTGGTATGATGGAACTGCATACAGTATATCATGCAACAGTGGAAATATGCCGTAGAGATTCTGCTATATTTTTTTGGCACAATTTTAAAAATCCTACAAGCAGAAAACCCTACAAAGTTGATTAAATTAACTGATTATAATTATTTAATTTTTATTTCTATTTAGGTGAAGGAACAGATTAAGTGATGCCCAACTTGTAATAACAATAAAAAAACTAATAAAAATATTAATTAAATATTACATTGAATTTAATATAAGACTTTCTTTGAAAATTTAATTTAATTTACCTTTCTAGCTTAGACTTTCTTTGAAATGACAGCCCCTGGTTACTCTTCACTTTCATTCTAATGTTAAAAAAATAAAATAAAAATCTTGTTGTGTAAAAGTCATTTTTGGGTGAACCGTCCTTTTAAGGCTTCACACAAAACATGACATATGTTTTCTTTTTTCATCTCCAGGCATCAGATTTTGTCATCATCCTGAATCAGAGGAGAGCTGTGGATGCTTTTAGTAAAGGGGGCAATCTTACACTTGGAGGAAACTGCACTGTGGCTGTTGGGCCTCTTGGCAGGTATGCAAGTTGATGTTACAGTGTAGTACCAAATTCTGTTGCCAGGGGACAGAAGAGAGGCAATAACGTAGAGTGAAGTTTTGGAAACTTGGGTGCTTTGAGCAAATGTCCACTGTTAAGTATCAGTGTTGTAATATGAAATGACACTTTTATTACTAAAGTGTTTTATTTTTTTTGTGTCTGGATGCATCAGTGTCACTTGGCTGACTTTTGATTAAAATCAAAGGTTATGGCTTAAGGGAGAAAGGTTTGATTTATGTTCAGCAATTGATATTATGATAGTTTTTTTTTTATGTTACTGTAAGTGCTGCCAGGGCTATGTGGACATGAATGAGAAAAGGATTGTGCAGTCCTTGAGCTCTTGTGAGCTTCATTATGTTTCATTCATTTGTAAATAGACTGTTGATGCCCATTTCTTTGGAGAGAGTTTTTAAAGTGTTTACATAGGTGATGGAGGGCTTTCACAACATTAATTTAAGGTATAAATAAGCTTTCTAATGTTTTTAAACTGTAGTTTTGGTGCATTTATGAATGGCAATGAAGGAAAACCTTTTCCTTTTGCTGAAAGCTAAATATAAAATCAACAGAATAGAAAAGCCATATACTTTTTCTCTGATGATATGTTTATACAAAAAAATGTATACAGTTGTCAGCTGCCAGTTTCAGCTTTCACCTACAACACAGTCATTCATAATTTGACAAGCATGAGCCTGTGCGGAAAATACTGCGCAAATTATAGATAATGACAGGTGTCCATGCTGTACATTAGGAGCCATTCAAAAGTGCTAGTTTAAATGACAGCTGCATTGTTCTAAGGTGAATCAGTGATTTTACTCTTTATTGATGGATTCTGCTGTGTTTGTGCTTGGAAAGTCCTTTTTTATTCTCACTGCTTTAAATGTTGTTAATGGATCTTGCCGGAATAGACCTGTAAGCGATATTGTACTGAATGGTTGCCAGCTGCACTACAGTAGCTTTGAAAACTAGGACTGAAGATTCCACTTAATGTGGATGTGTTTGATTTGTTGGCTTAGATTAGATGGGGTTTGGATTTGGTTTGGCAGCAATGACTGCAGGGTGTATGTGCTCTTTGAAATTAGTTATTTTTGGAATAGAACCTTCTTACCACCTACTATAAGACATTTTATATAAATGTCACATCTCATTATTTTAATAAAATAAACGTTTGCATCAAAATCAAGATCTCTTTTAAGAACATAGTTATTAATTGGACAATGGAACTTGGACATTTTATAAACATTTTAAAGGGGTTTGTGTAATATTTGTGAAATAAAAAAATTTATGGAATACTGTTAATTTTACAACTGAAAATAATTTCATTGGTTCGTAAGCTTAGTTTATTGAAATTAAGCTACTTTGGCCATTCCTTTGGCTTGATCTTCATAGTTTGTGAGGGATGTTTGAACATGGAAATGGTAATGAAATTAAATGGCAATTAAATATTAAATTAATCCAAAGTAACAATAAAGACACAGTAGGGTTGTTACAAAAGATTTCTGTTTCAAATAAATCCTGTTCTTTTGAACTTTCTGTTAAATTAAACAAAAATAATAATTCACTGTTTCCACAAAAATATTAAGCAGCACAACTGTTTTCTGCTGAAAATAAAGCTTTGCCATCACAGGAATAAATTATTATTTTTTAAATATAATCAAATAGAAAGCTATTATTTTAAATTGTAATAATATTTCACAATATTACTGTTTTTGCTGTGTTTTTATTAAATAAATTCAGCCTTGGAGCCTTTAAAAAAAAAAAAACATTTGTAAATAATTGAAACTATAGGCCTAATAGAAAAAAATGGCCCTATTGTATGTATTTCTTTAAATGAGGATTCCCAACAAATACCAGTTGTTATAACACTGAAAATTGTGCATAGTTTCATCTTCACAGTCGATTTTACTATGAGCTTTGTCTGTGTAGTGTTTATTCCTTGCATATATACAAGTCTGACTAAGCATCTTTGACAGGAATTTGGAGGCAGATGTGGCGTTTCGCAGTACAGCGGCTGTCTACTCATACTGCAAATCTCGTGGCCTTTATGCTGGAGTGTCTCTTGTTGGTTCTTACCTCATCGAACGCAAAGAAACCAACCGAAAGTAAGCACGTTGCAGTGTTACAGGTTAAAGAGTTTAATTGTTACATTAAAGCCCTCGGGCACTGATGTTACCTCGCATGCTGACCTACTTTGTGTTTTCATTGTGTTACAGTTTCAATATCTAATGTGGGCTTTACTTTTGATTAGGTTTTATGGCCAAGACATTCGTGCTTCTGCTATTCTCAATGGAGATGTGGAACCCCCACCAGAAGCATATGATTTGTACACCATTTTGCAGGACTACACAGAGAAATACACCACCGACTGGCAGAACAAACACATGCAAGCCTCAAGCAAGGTCAATGTCTGTGTACTACTGCCCCATGTTGGGAAAACATATTTGAAACCAAAGCTTACTGAGCTACAAGCTATGCTACTCATAATTTTGTAGCACTACACAATAATGCCCCATTAACGTTAGTAAATGCATTAACTAATATTAATTAACTATGAGCAATACATGTGTTACAGTATTTATTAATCGTAGTTAACATTAGTTAATAAAAATACAACCGTTCGTTGTTAGTTCACCTCACATCCATTAATTAACATTAACAGATACAACTTTTGAGTTCAATTATTTATTAGTAAATATTGGGATTACCATTAACTAAGATTAATACATTTGTATTTGTACTTTTTTATTGTTAGTTTAACAAATGTAGTTAAGAAATGTTAACAAATAAAACTTTATTGTAAAGTGTTACCCATAATTTACAGTAGTTTAAAAACAGTTCTGCTACTCTTTTGAAAAAAACTGCAAGATACTACATCATTAAATCTATGAACTATATATCTATAAAATAAAATAATGTAAAATATCTGGTGATTTTTAACATTACGTTTTAATTTAATCAGAGTTGTACATTTTGAACTTCAATGTGTACATTTACAATAAATACATAAAAAATAGTGATGAAGAGTGGCATTTAACCAAATACTTCACTTTCACTAAATATTTTCAATAAATATTCTAAAAAGCAGGACAGGCACTCGAAACATGAATTGTTTATGAACTGTGAACAATTTCTTATCATTTAATCTTGTCATTTACATGAACTGTGTCTGAACAAACTGATTCACTAGAGTGAATCAAAGTAGATGAATCAGTATGAATGACTTTACAGCTGAAAGAGAGAGGTCACGGTTTAGTCACAAATTCCCAACATTTTATCAAATTTAGAAGAATTTTCGACATCATGTTGAATTTAAATATTTGTTTTTTCAAGATCATAGTGTACAGCAATGAAGGATTTAATGAAAACATTTCCAAATAGCACACTGTTGAAATATTCTTACAGGACAATTACACCACTAATTTGCATCAACAGATTAGCAACAAAAATAAATATTCCTCACCCATTCAGTTACTCTTTTGCTCTGTTTAAATTGCATGTGCGATTTGCCATTGCATGCTGAAATATCACATTAATTTGACTGACAACATCACTCATCTTTTCAAGATTACTTAAAGCTACTACAACATAGTTACTATAACCTCATTGTACTTGATGGGATTTTAATTCACACTTATTTTCCGCTTACTCAAATCTTTTTTCCGCAGGCAAATTAGCAAATCTTATGACTATTTTGTTCATTTGAGTCGGTGATACACAAATTGCAAATAGGAAGTAACCCTTCTAGTGGCAAACATTAAAGTACAAACTTCCTTCACAAGAATGAGGTAGTTTGGAATAAATAAATAAAGCATGAGAGGTATAATCTGTTGACAAAATCTTTCAGCACATTAGAAGGTGATAGTGAGTTTCATTTGATGGCTACTATAAATCAGACTACCATAAAACACTGTAGATGACAGTAATATAGGCTTTCCACTTGTGGTCTCATGAAATCAGATCAAAACAACTCAAGGGATTCCCTATCATAATATCGAGTATGAAATTCCCGTTAGATTATAAATTCAAATGAAGCAAAATGAATAGTTACAGTGCATATAATGTTTTGAGATCTCAAAGGTCTGTATGTGTATGGCACAATATGACACTATTAGAAATGCAGTGCATGTTCAGCTTTTACTGCAATTCAGTTCATATTTAAGGTGCAAACTGAGTTAACATACTGATTCAGATTTACAAAAAAAAAACTTGACTTGAACTAATAGAATTTTTTTTTACGGCATCAGTGCCAGTCTCTGTTTATCAAGTTCGCTGGGTGAGAGACAAGTCTGTTGATGTATTTTCGGGTGTCTTTGTTTTCGCAGATGAGTTCAGCACCAGCTAGACCAAGGCCTCCCTCACAGAGAGCTGCCTCCTCTTACATACCCAAGGCACAAGGTAAGACCCCGAGTGACCTCTCAAATCCTCACACCATTCATCTTTTAGAGTAGAAATTACTGACTGAACTTGTGCTGTTGTAATATTGGAGGAAAGTTGCAATATCCTTGCCTCTGACATTGAGAGACTTGTTTATGTTTGTGTTGATAAAAAGTCATATTTTCACAGCTTCTGCAGCTGTGAAGCCAGTTCTATATCCAAGCTTAGACAACTGGGATACCGAAAGCTCAGGTGAGTGCATTTTATTTTATTTTTTTTATTTTATATTTAATTTTTTTTGTATTTATTTTATTTTTTATATTTTTACATTTTATTTCAGGTCAAGTCCTTAAGAAAATATAATTAAAAGGTTTCTGTCAAGAACAAAATAGTTTGTTTATTTCTGTTAACACAAGCCTCCCACACAGCTAATAAAACCATGAGAAGTCTTGAAGTATGTTTTTCCCTCCTTAAATGGAATTATGCTTATTGTTAAAAAAGAGACTTCACACCTGCAACTATGGTAATAAACTAACAGAGGAGGAATTTGCTGTATGTTTTGTATCCCACCCTGCGTGTTCAAGCGTATTATCAAGCCGAATATCCGAACAAAAGGGTTTATTCCTTCTGTATATGATGAGGTTAATCAGACACTTTTTAAAACAACAAGAAATACCTTTGAGAATAAAGATGACAATGTGGTCATGCATTTCAGTTGACACTGATAAATTATAAAGTGGATTAAAACAGCTAGATTAGCAACGGCTAATTAAATAGCAGAAATGCACGAGAAGAAACACCCAGTGCTGTGTGAGATCCTTTCATTAATCAGCTCAGCCTTTGGGCTGGAGGATGATTTGTGTTGTCGTCAATTCAACTCCACTAACAGTCTCATTTATTTTCATTAGGTTCCTAAAGGCCCGTGTTTAAAGTTGAATTATAGGGATTAGATAAAATCATGCTATGGAGTGGCTTCGCCTGCCTTGTTTCGAGAAAAGCCACTCTGACTGGCTGGGAAGATTTCAAAAGGAGCCATGAACTGGAGACTGGCTGTTTTTCCATCTTCCTGTACTCCGGAAGGGCCTCGATGCTCTTTGCCATGTCACAAGTCAGCTACGCAGCAAACATATTCTTTCCCACAGCGAGATGACATTATCATCCGTGAGGGGAGAGATTTTAAAGGCCACTTGCTATGTGTGTGTTTGTGAATTGATTCTGGACTGATGGATTTTGTCACATACACACCCAAGCATCAAAAGATTTGGCAGCCTCCCTGTCCTTTAAATAGGAAAAACTTGGAGGAGGCGATGTCTTGGATCTCCGCAAGTCCTTAAGGCTATTTTATTGCTAACAGTACATTTTATTCCCAACTAAACAGCAGAAGGGTCCTTTAGTGTGGCAGCATCTTTAGTGCACAAGTATAAATGACAGCAATGATTGATCATGAGAACATTATAATAATAACATTACACACTGACTTTATGTTCAGGGCAGCCAACAACAGCACTCAACACTCGAGGGAGATTATAGTGGGTTCTGCTCGTACAGGACAACTGAAACGAATTAAATGCTTGTCTCTAAACTGTTAATTAAAAGAACCTTCTCATAACCCTCTGAAAAAACCATCTTCAACCAACCTGAGTTGATTTTGTTGGTCTTATTTCGCCTTTCAGCCTTGTTATGCTGGTTTGTTGGCTGGTTTTAGAAGAGTTTGGGCACTTTTCAGGCAGTCAGGCTGAGAGCTAGACCAGATAAAAACCATCCTTAAAATATTGTCAAGACCGGAATGCATCCAGTCTGAGGATATGAAACTTGTTTGATATTTTGAGCCGATTTTAGAATTTTTAATTGGTCATGCATCTACTAGCAAAAAAGGTGCATGTTTTGTTGTATTTCGAATGCTTGAACCTCTGGAAGTTTGCGATGCTCAGTCTTTTAGTGTATGATGCCTAGTTTTTCTCTGTAACCATTTACAAAGTCGGCAAGTGTATGAAGCCTAGTGTTTTAAAATCTGTTCATATTTTAAAAGTATGTATTCCAGTCTTTTCAACAGGAAAAAGTCATTGAGCTATACTGGTCGTGTTGACCAGTACAACTCGACAGTAAAGTTTATTGCAGTTGTTCGGTGGTACGTAGCCTTTTATTGTATTTTATTTACAACGTTTTGGTTGTGATGTTGAATATTCCAATTAATAACTGAGGGCTATAACTTAAGTATACAACTGTTTCAGTCCATCGTGGCCATTGCAAGCTGGAGGGAAAACTGTGTGAATATACTTGTATGTGTTTGTGATGGTGTCAGGGGTCTTCTTGGGTCCTTCATGGTCAGAAAGAAACCCCACAAGAAAAGCAGGAGTGCCTTCAGAACATTGCATCTCTCTTAGAAGTCCATGTTGAGAGGTTGTTTTTGCTTCTGGTGTCCCTGACTTGTGCAACTGCAGTTCATTCAGTGTGAGCGAATGACGCTATGAGAGAGGGCAATCAAGCGTTCAAAGGCTAACATAAACTAAAGACACATTCTGTGATCGTAGATAAATGACGTGGGGTTTGTTGTGCCAGGTAAAGTCGTTCTTGAATGCATGGATGCCAACAGTCAAACATATCGCCTTTGCCACTAAAAAAGTTGGCTGTACATTTGCCTTCTTTTTAATTGCTTAAATGAGTGATACTTAATTCACTTGCACATTAATTGAAACAGTAATTCCTTGTCAAAATGCACACAAGTTGACTCGTTGAAAATAGCTAAAATTAGATTGAAAACTAAATTGATATGTGCATTTTAATATCATCTTCGCTTCTCTCACTCAAAACGGCAGATTGAAGCATGCGTTAGAATGATTAGCTGATATCCCTCATTTCCTGTGTTTACTCTTTAATTAATTTAGATGCTATTATGGTGCATTTATTCGTTATTTTTAACTCTGTTGATTCAGATGTGTAAATGAAGTTAATTGATTGAAATGTGCGCGTGCCTCAGCATGATTCAGACAGTTAGAGACTGCTGTAGACAAGGTTTCATTGTTCGTGTCTCCTTCAGGTGGGAATAGGTTTCCAGTTCCCCTCTGTGATGTTTAATTACCGGATTTTGTCAAATTACATGTTAATATTCTACTAGTTGATAACAGTCATTCAAAATCAATAATTGCCTGGCAACCTAAATAATGTGTCGAGTTTCAACTGTCAACTGCATAAGACACCAAACCATCAGCCAACAGCAATCTTTTGGCTAGATGTGGATGTGTAAGAGAGCCAGGTGAATTATACAGGGACTAGATATTGTTAGCCAACTACTTGACATGTCTTTCAACAGCCAGTTGTCGTTGCTTAATTCTGGATAAGTAGACAGGTACATCTGTTGTATGTCAAAGCATGGCATTGGATGACTTCATCAAAATCAGGACAACAGATGCCACTCTTTTTATTTTGTTAACTTATATTGGCACAGAAAAACCGTATAGACCAATGCAAATGCGGAGAGTACTACGGATTAAGGGGCCGTTCATAAATATTTTTTATTTTATTTTTTATTTTTTGCTTTGAAGACAAGACATGCAGTAATTGGGAAAAACCATGAGTTCTCAAAACTATTTTTTTTAAAACTTATTTTATTTTAAATGTAACTTATTTTAACTTGAGCATTTGCATCTTTAGAACACAGAATCTTGTGCGAGTCAACGCAAAATAGGCGAGGTCAAACGTGTCCATCTAGTATGTGTTGAAAAGTAGGAAAGTAGTGCATGGAATGGAAGAACGCATTTAGCCCTAATTTTGGTGGTTGTTTTTAACAAGTGTTTCCCAAACACTTCCGCTGTCTGCCATTGGTCGAACAAACAGATATCCCCACCCCAAACTCCTGTTGACCCAATGTTGCTGTTGTCGGGGTGGGTGGGATGTTTTGAAAGTGCCTCAGAGACACAGTATTTACACTTTCAGTAGAATAAACATACAAATGACTTACTTTTAAGTTGTCCTTGAATTTTAAAGGGATAGTTCAGAAAAAAATCTAAATCTAATCTAAAAATTAATTCTGTTATCATTTACTTTACCCTAATTTTATTTGTGTTCCACAAAAGAAAGAAAGTCAGGTTTGTTATAATTTCTTTCTTCTGTGGAACACAATAGATATAAAAAACAAAATTGTCCCAGTGTCTGCCATTGGTCAAACAAACTGACGGCACCGCCCCAAACTCATGCCATTGGTTGTGCCAGTGTTGCACTTGTCTGGCTGGTTGAAATGTTGAAAAAAAAACAAAAAAAAAACAGTGTTTACACATTAAGTGAAATAAACATACAAATATCTTACTTTTAAGTTGTGTGTGCATAGTAAAGGGATAATACAGCTAAAATGGTTTCTGTTATCATTTACTCCCCCTTATATCATTTTATGATTTCATGTCCAGTGTTGTTTCGGACCCCATTGACATTGTATTGACTGAGAAAAATGCCTACGGGTTTGGAAATATGTTTTTGGGTGAACTATCCTTTTAACCTTGGATAGAATTGGATTTTAACATTGGGGAAAAACACTTTAATTAAATGGTTTGGAGGGAACTACTTTTGTTTTGATATGCGTTCTGTCCACTTTCGTAAAAGTTGCAGATGTGTTACTAAAAAGACTCCATCATGATATGATAAAGCTGACTACAGTCTTTCGATGATGAGTCAAGGAGATACTCAACTGTATTGTTACAAGCTGGAAAAAAAACTCCTTGGGTGTGTGTTCACATTGCTTGTTATTTTACTGGCAGACATTTCTCTCCCCCTAATTATCATGATATCATTTGTGAAAAATGAGACCTGGAAAACTCTCACTCCTCACTGTTTCATTAACACTCCTTCCCCTGAAGATCATTATAGCTGTAAATAATATTTAGATGGATCCCTGGCCTTAGGAAAAGGTGGTTAGAGAGCCACCCTGATTTCTAAAGACTCTTTTTGTCTCTAAAGGGAAACTGTTTTATGAGGTTTTGATTTGTTAAGTGTAATGGCACATTGAGCAGCTGTTGTACAGGTTTCTCTGATACATCCCGCTTTCCTTTTGGAATGAAAAGTGAATCCAGATTGTCAATTGTTAATCAGGTCTTTTGTACTCCACCATAACCAGGTGCCAGCGATTATCTATGGTTACATCAATTGGATTTGTTCACTGTATACCTGATAGGACTTAGCTAACCCTCCAATCTGAGATTTATAGCAGCAGAGAGGAGAAATGGCAGGCCCTCCTTCCTGTCATGAGCTGTCACTTTTTCAGGTATTGCGTGTGCAAGTAGAAAACCGCATAGCTCAGATGTCACCACTCTGCCAAAATACACAGCCCTTCCAGATCTGAAGAAACTCTCTGGATTGTATTGCTGTCTTGCGCCCGGCTTGTCATGTCTTGCACTTGTGGTAGCGGGAATGAACATTATGTTGAATGGATGCAGTTATTTTAGGATACAAGTCAAAAGCATTTAGTGTGAAAAACGGCTCGACTGAAGCTTTTGGCAACGCCTGAGGTTTATTTGGAGTCAGGAGATTTCAGAGCAGGTGCCAACAGTGTGAAACCACATTCCACTTCTGTCTGATTCCCTGCTCCTCTCTCATATGTCTTCTTCACTCATGAAAACCCCTTGCCACCCGTTTCCCCCCATTTTCCCAGCAAAGTTAATCGTATCATTCAGTGAAGCTCGATGCATGTTGAATGTCACTCTGCTTATATTGATACATGAATGATAGACTGAAACCACATTGGAAATCTGGAATTCAAAATCTGTTTTAAATATATAAAGTTGTGTCATATATCTGAGTGAAACTGATTATGGACAAGAAAAATGTAGTCTCTGGGGACTTTGTTTTGTCCATCGGTTGTTGGATCTGAATGCAAGCTTGCAGTTGATTGTAAAAAAGGGATGGGGTTTAATCGGATGAATTATTGGAGAAGTCCGATATACATAACCGGAAGATTAGGTCATGACATTTTGATTAAAAATTACAAGACCTAATTAATTAATTAATTGATTAAACATGCACGGATGAATTCTTTACATTAACATGCATTTAGTAAGGGTGCAGCTTTAAGCAACCCTATGTAGTTTTGTGTAATTTTGCGACTTTGGTGCCCCCTGCAGTTAAGTGGGTGGAATTCACTGTCGTATTTACAGATAGCTGTACACCTGCATTTGTTGCTGCGGTAAAGCAATCCATGGAATTTCGTAGCAGTCCACCAAATTTACATACAGTACTTCCAGAAAAGGCATGGGGGAAGCATGGGAACAGGGTTGCCAAATCCACGTTGTTGTTGTTTTCGCAGAATTGGGCTACTTTTACACTGTTTGCCACAAATGTCAAATGTATTTTTTTTCTTTTCTCTTACTTTTAATTGGCTAAGAAATACACTGCTGGACAATAACCAGTCATTTGTATTCTATAATATTTTTTCCTGTATTTAATGACAATTTTATGATTGGTTTATATACTACAAACACTTTTTTCCATTTTTATCACAGATTAAGGCAGAAATATATTTGTTATTTTCTAGACTACTGTAATAAATGATATGTCAATTAGCACCGCATTATTCATATACATTATATATTTATTACCTAGAGATGACTTGAAAAACACACATAAACCATGTATTGTCGCAATCATGTGTTTATTGTCTTCACGTTTCATCAGTCAAAACATTTCTGCTTTTTATGCTCAGCTACAGCCATAGTTGGATGCCTTCGTCCATTTTAGGGATTTCCTGGCACGTCATAAGTTATTACTTCTATGAGTATGTTTTGGACTTTCCCTCCGGCTTAGAGTATGAATAAAACATACACTGTGGGGCAGGGGCGTAGCCATCATTTCAGAAGTGAGGGGGACAGAAATGTTATATATATATACTCTTTGAATTTAAATCTATATTTATTCACACCTGCTCTTGAAAACCTCTATGCGAACACACTTGCCCGAAAAAGTGCGGGGGACGAATTTACGTGATATTAAAAGTGGGGGGGGGCACGTCCCCCGCGTAATATACGCCCCTGCTGTGGGGACGAATTTACGTTTTATTAAAAGTGCCCAGCATATTCTACAGCCATGCGCGGGATAAAACTCCCCCTCCCCCTCCCAATTTTGGCCTAGTTTTGATGGCTGGTTTTGTTTCGCACACCTGGCAACCCTGCATGGGAAAGAAACAAAAACCATTCGCCTTAGTAGAGTGTACATCAGAATGAATTTGAAGCTAATATTTCAAGATAAGAACGTACATACAGTTGCTTTCAAACTCTGCACTGTTTGTAGGCCAGGTCACTAATCAAATTGTCACTGGCTCTTACACTTTTGTATTTAACCACGCATCAAGAATAAAGTGTTTTATCGTCTGTTTGATTACGTCTTTAATTGATTTTTCCATACATTTCTGCCATAAGTACATTAACTGACAATCACCACTGATAAGCTACTACTAAATATATTGCAGAAATGTCATTTTTATCATGAAAAGCGCTAAACAAATAAACTTGAATTGAAACTTGAATTTTACATTTTGGTTAAACATATATTGTTTTTCAAAAGACCTCTAAAGGAAGGAATAAAACCGCTTACTGTAAATCTTTCAATTCCACGAACAAAGTGCATTTATTCCTGCTCAATGTGTTAAAACACATAGTCAAGAGTTTCAGTAATTGAAGGTTTACATTTGCTGTTTGTTAACCTGACAGCAGAAATGATTGCACAGTTGTTTATATGCTGATAGACAGATAAAGAAAAGGGTTTTGCCCCTGGCTGACAGATTCTATCTGCAGATGTTAATACTGCACCACAATCTATTAGAGTACCAGCTGGAAAGTTTTGTGCTGTTCGAAGTACAACACAATGTGGGTTTGAGAGAGAGAGTGTCAATTAACTGAGCCAAAGTAGGCTTATCTGTTTTAAGAGTACATGCTGCTCTCTAGTGTTTACAATTTGGTATTACAATGTTATATAGCATTATAGGCACGTTTTAAATTAATATTTATTCATTTGTATTCATTGTTAATGTCACTGTAAGTATGTGCAACATTTATACATTTAAAGTAATTATTTATTAAACTACCTTGCAAATAAGGAAAAGCACAAGAAATGCATCATACAGTTTAATTAAATATCCCTATTCATAATATTACATATTGTTCCAAAGCAGTGCTGAAATACAATTCAGGATCAATTTAAAATAAATCAAATAAATTTCAACAGTAAAGATGTGCAAAAGCAAATGCACACTACATGTTAATACTGAAGTTTTTTATTATTTAATTTAATTTAATAATAAATTAATGAATATGTTTTGCTAAATGTTTTATTGTCTTTAATAATGTGGTATCCGTGTTATTTTAGTGTCACTGAGATACTATTGTAGTTTTTATTATTATTTTGATTCATTTTAATTTTAAAGTTTTAGTAATTTTGTTATATGTTTGTGTAATTTTTATTGTTTAGTTTTATATATGCTGTATATTTTTTATTCATTTTATTTCAGTTTTATTTTTAGTTGTTTTAGTACAAGTTAAACTAAATTAAAATGAGAAATGCTGCCTTGACAACTAGCTGAAATAAAATGTTTTTTATATATTTTTTAAGGTCTTAATTTTAGTTTCAGTTTTAGATAACTATAATGGTTACTATTATTATTATTATTATTAATGTGTATTATTAATTACCATTTGGGAATCATTCTGTATATTATTATGCTTTAAATGACCTTCACACTGATTTGTAACTAGAATTAAATGCTACAATAACAAATAACTTTTTTAAAGTCTAATTTTTAATTTAAGTATTTTTATGCATTTATTTATATATTTTTAATACATTTATGAATGTTTTACTAAATGTTTTATTGTCTTTAATAATGAGGAATTACAGTTTGGGCATCATTCTGTATGTTACTAAGCTTTAAATTATCTGTACACTGATTTGTAGTTTCAAAAATGCTCCAATAACTAAAGTGTTTTCAACCAAACATTGATCTCTCCTCTCTAATGTGTTCTAGATCAAGCATCAGGTGGCACTTTAGTGGTCACAGCAGTGCATCCGTTCACCGGTCAGCAGCCTGGAGATCTGAGCTTTGTTGCAGGAGATCGCATCAATGTTATCACCAAAACCGACTCGCAGTATGACTGGTGGGAAGGAGAACTAAGAGGGCAGGTTGGGATCTTCCCAGCTAATTTTGTGTCCTATAGCTGAAAGTGCTAAAAACGGCCATAAAAATCGCAAATTGGTGACAAATGATGTCTGGCATTGAAGGGTCCTTTTCTTTTGCACAGTTTGAAATGACGTTTATGATGAAGGTGTATATTTTTAGGAGCACTTGGGGTCAGTGTTCCTCTTAAAGGCTGTATTAAGGGATGACAAGGGGTGTGTTTTCAATGTTACTGGCATTGGTGAAATATTTTCTTTTCATTTTGGCCGTTCAGTTATCGGTATGTGGGTTGACTACTAAAGGGTTCCCGTTTTATTAGTTATCAGTCCATTTTTAGTTATGCTATGGTTTAGAAACAAACTAGAATACAATTATGCTTTTTTATGCGTACACGAAGACACAGAGTGACACTGTGGTATTTTAAGTAAAGTTGCTCCAGGTATTTGAAATATGATAGCACAGTAGTTCGCCATCTGCAAAAACACAGTGGCACACGGCTTCTTGGTGTGCCATTTTTTTTTTCTCTGATAATAACTGCACAGCTGTTACAAACAAATGTTAATACAAATGATAAGCTACATTGTTTAAAACAAGCCTTATTTATGGTTTTATGAACTATTAACTTTTATTTAACCTCACATCTGTCTTGTACTGTTGCTCTGAAAAAAAAATGGAAAATGGTGGTTTTTTTTAAGGAAGTGTTTGAATGCTCTCTTTGCTTTCATTTATTGCTGTTTGCACACATGAATGATTGTTTTCCTACTGGTTTTAAATGAAATGTATATCAGTTCTAATAAAGATTATTTCCTACATTTGTTAACTTGATAATAATTTGTCTGTAGTGCTGGTTTAAGATTTGATTTTTCTTATTGTAATATAAATGAGTAATAAGTTAAAATATATCACATTGACACTTGCTCATACTTAATGTAGTATAATGAACGGTAGTTTTATTTGCTTAGACAATTGACAGTTGCTACACTCCTTGCCCACAAGGTGTCATACAAGCTAGTTTCTGCACTGCTGTTAAAAATTCTCTTTAAATAAGCAAATTATATTCTGTAATGGGCAACATGTCAATTCTTTTTACAGCTATTAAGAAAAACAACTACAGTAATTTTGCAGCAGAGGTATACATAGATAAATGTGTATATATAAATTACTGTATATGTGTTGAGAATTGTTCCTGCTGAAAGGAAATACTTTAATACATATGGGAGACGTTAATTGCTCATCTTAAATGATTGCCGTACTTGGATCTTAATAAATGATCACTTTGTTAAAGTTTCCTAAAGAAAATGTAAACGTTCATAAATCACAAGTCTAATACTGATAGTTGTCATTTTAAGAAGCAGCTGGATTGGAATAATATAATGAAATGGTAGAAAAGTTTAAGACACATAATTCAATTCCAGCAACTATTCTATTCCACTTCAGCAAACACAACAGAATGCAGTATGTCTGATATCAAGAAAATAAGACTATTCATTTCTTAGTGAAAAAAGTTAATAATCTAAAGAACCTTTTGTGCAATGGAAAGCATAAATGCAAATAAATATCCTTTATTTAAAAAAAATTTATTTTAATAGAAGGTGCATATTAACTCTAGTTGAAGACTTCCCATACAAAAACATTTTGTTTTTGTTTTTTTGCATGGCATATATACAAGCGGTTCAAAACAATGATTTAACCCGCTGTCTATTTCATTACGAATTACACAAGACTTTGCCCCCAAGTGTTTGTGAAGGTAAAAATGTTACTTTGGAAATCCAAGAGTACAGCAAAAGGTTAGAAAATCAGTTTGTCAATAAACCTTTAAAAAATACTTACATATTCAAAGCAGAAAACATATAAAAATGTGTGTGTGTGTGTTTTTGAACTGAAGAACTCCTATATAAAAATATCTACAATAGCAGCACTGAATCATTCCAGCATTAAATGAAATCTTGTTAGATATTCCAGTATCATAATCATACAGAAGTAAAATTCATTATAAACATATCCAAAACTCCATTACATAGTATTACTCCTTGAAATAGATTTTGAAAGGTACGTTTTGAAATGTTGACATCCCAAGGCATAAAAAAGACATTAAAGGGGTCATATGATGCGATTTCAAGTTTTCCTTTCTCTTTGGAGTGTTACAAGCTGATTGTGCATAGATAAGATCCCTGAAGTTGCAAAGACTAAAGTCTCAAAACCAAAGAGATATTCTTTATCAAAGTTAAGACTCTGCCACGCCCCCCTAAAACGGCTCGTTCTAACACGCCCCCATAAAAAATAATATGAAAAAGTCAATTTCTGCCATGTTCCTCTTGTTGATTATGCTGAGAAGGGGCTGCTTTCCGCTTGGTTCTTCATGTTCTTCTCCTTGGTAAAAGAAGCATCCGACTCCTGTTTAGGCTTCGTAGGCCAACCGACATTAAAACAAAAACATTTTTTTAATTAGTCCATAATACATACACTTCTTATTAAAATATTGATTATTTGGCTGCGGCTAACCAGCATTTATATCTTTAAACAAGTATTTGGTTATAGATAATGATATAGATGGCATGCTGATGAAAAAAATGCTGTCATGGCATGACATTTACTGTTAAGCTTCACACTAGTTTACAACACAAGTCTGACAGATTGTCCCATTGACCTCCCTGGAATTCAAAATATTCCATACATGTTCATATTTGTTTAGCCTGATACATTTTAATACTTACTTAAATAATATATGTAATTGCATATATTACACGATATATTAAATAATATTTTTAAAAATATTTTTTCCGTGTACTGTATCTCACCATGCACAGCATGGGAGCTTCAGTCTGGGCTGTTTCTCACAGTCTTGTACAGTGTCTGGTAAAGGGATGCCACTGGTCTCTGGAAGAAGCAGGCACAGGGCTGCACCAATGATCGGCCCACTGCTGTAACAGATCATAGCTGGTAGAGGGATCCTTCCGTCAGGGGTCGCCACAGCATTTATAATACAGGCCACTCGGTAACAAAGACTAACCAGGCCGAGACACTTCTGCCTGCATAGTGTAAAATGTTTTGTTAGTGAGAAAGAGATGCACATTTCATGAACAATAAGGTTTTTGGTGGAAAATCATTTATTACGTCTACAACTTTTTTCTATCCCAGCTTTATATGCAGACAGCTTCACTGTCCTCCTATAGGCAAAAGAAAGTAACTACGCATTTTGAGTTCTGACTGAAATCTCTCTTAGACTATGATCTGTCTTGTGATAAATGGGATTAGATCAACTATGCTCAGATTTAGGGAAAACTAAGTGTGATATATCAATCAACCAATATATCAATCAACTTTTCTACCAACTCAGTTTCAGTGTTGGTGTAAAAATGTGTGCGACAACTACTTATCTGTACATTCAGATTAAGTGTGGGAACATTTGATCTCTTATTGTCTATTACTGTGCTGTTAGCTTACATACTTAGTACTGCAACACTGCACACAATGTTATGTAACTCATGGGAAAAAAAAGTGTTTTATAATCTCTACAATGATTCAACATATTTATTGTCTACCTGCACGAATGTCTTCCACTGTGGATCAACAATCCAATATCTCTCTAACAGTGCCAGAAATGCCACAAATGTTACATGAAGTATATCTCAAGCTCTTTTGATTTGTGATTAGTGATGAATACTCTTACACATCAGCACATGCTCATACATTTTAAAATATTTTTTGAAAAGTGAGCTGTGATATAGATACTTTTTGAAATGTTAAAATTACTCCAAATTACATTTAATTTCACACAAACAAAGATGCTTTCTAGTCGTCTGAACCTGCACATTTTATGATTGACAGATCAAACACGGTTGACTCTAAGGTGTGTTTTGAACTTGGAGACTAGTTATCTAATTATCTGACCAATAATGTGTTTTATCAGGTAGGCCTGTTTGGATATTGTGTACCGTATTACAGTTGGGAACAGCTCAATCCCATAGAGCACAGAGACACAGTAGGTGTACTGCATACACAGCTTGCCCATCAGTGCCAGAGTCATAACAAGGGCAGGCATGTCTGTTCGGAAAGGATTGCATATCATTAGTTGTAAGAGTGATATTCTTCAAATAAAAATACACCTATGTAACTCACATCTACACTAAGCAATATCAGACCATGATCAGTCTGTGCTCATGTACTGTATTTCAATGACTGTGTCCCTCACCGCAGAACTTGGAAACAAGGAGGGACAGCATACAGGAAATGCCACTGAGGAACAGCGACCCCATGCTGAACGGCCTGCGGCCACATCGCTTCACCAGAAATGGAAGCAGCAAAGAGGGAGCCTCTGAAAGCCCAGAGAAAAACTGCGCCAGATAGATATTTACACCGAAACTTCCCACACTGAAACAGATCCCATAATAAGTGAGAGCAGATGCAAAACTGTAAAAAAACACAAACAAACAAAAAACACATTAAAACAATCTTTTTTAGGTAGGTTCATATAAGCAGCAAACTGTTTGGATAAAAAAGATATATTGATATATATAATATATAATTGATATATATAATATAAAGATATATTGATATATATAATATATATATTTATATATATAATAATAATAATTTTATATATATATACAGTGGGTACGGAAAGTATTCAGACCCCCTTAAATTTTTCACTCT
>NW_015666800.1:1973417-1985826 GCF_001515625.1 Sinocyclocheilus rhinocerous
TGTATATATATATATATATATATATATATATATAAAATTTGTTCAGATATTGCCAATAGTTACAGAGGAAATAAGTCTCTAACTTGAGAAGACAAACTTGCCACTGGGTTTATATATATATATATATATATACTGTATATAACAGCCCCTCAAAGTTACATCATTCAGGCAAGCTATTTACTTTGAGCTTTGAAAACGATCTCAAGTAAGACATTCCTTAAGGTGCAAGGTCACCTCCCTTTGTGCCACATACTTAAAATCCTCAAAATCTGCAAAAAAAACACCAGTGCTGTGTCAAAATACAGCACATACATTCAAAAGTACCTTCATAAAGTGAGAATAAAATGTTTTAGAAAAAATACACTTGTTAAACTTCCCTACCCAATGTAACTCATGATAAACAGACGCAGGAGTATAGTAGGTGATGTAAAGTTGGTGAAATTAGACTCTGTTTTAGTGGAGGTCTTCTCTGAGAGGGGCTTCTGGATTTCATTGTCCACTGAATCCAAAAGCTGTCAAAGGAATGTACAATTCATGTTAGCACAAAGTATGCTGAAATGGCATGTCTCTCCACTTTCCACAAACATTTGAACAATTCTAGAGTATGACTTTGCATCTTACAAGACTCAAGTAGTGCTTGTCCTCAGGACTTCTGTTCTGATAGCCCTCTAGTGTTTTCATCCTCTTATTTAGAAGCAGCCATCTAGGCGATTCTGGAAGAAAGCTAATAATTGCAAGAAAAATAAATTAGTAAATAAATCAATAAATAACTAAACACTTTTTTTTTAATTATGCAACACACTTTAACACGCATTGAAAATTTGTGTTTGTTCTACTTACAAATAAAGAGGTAGAAAGAGGATCTGAGGGATGCCCAGTGCCAGATGAAACTGCATCCAACCACTGGCCAAGAAAGCTATGGCCGGCAATCCCATCATTCCCAGACTGAAGATGAAGGAAAACAGGGTGGGTGGCCAGATACGATACTTGGGCAGGCTCCATTCAACACCTGAGAAATCAGAAGCACTTTTAAATTAATTTATTATGCATTATAAATTAATTTGTGTTATAATCTAAAATGAATCTTTGTTGTGCGCATTATATATATGTATATATATATATATATATATATATAAAATTCTTTTTGATCGCTGTGTGTGTGTGTTTGTGTATGTATATATATATATATATATATAATTTTTTGTTTATATAATACATTCTGCAATAGCAATAAAAATGTTTAATATGTTAGTTCAAGTAAAGTAGCTCTGCAGGAGCAAGACTAGGCAAGTTACCATCGTTGTTCTAGTTTATTTTACAAGGTAGAAGAAAAACAACTGCCTTGCTACTAAAATTGTTTATTTGTTGTCCTACAGTGTTCATACAGAATAAGAAGACACGCATAAGCTTAACTGTACCTAAACTGTAGGTGCAGATGTGAATGGCACAGCAGGCTGCTCCACTGATGCCGCGGGCAGTCAAGTACACGGGCACATACGGCAGAAATGCCACTACAACAGTAGCAACTGCGTGGACCGCTGAGCAGCAGATTAGAAGTAATTTCTTTCCATACCTTATCAGAGGGAGAAAATACACGTTACTCTTTAGTAGCAACAAAGTCTGACGTCGAAAACAGAAAAGGGGCAAAAATACCAACTTGTCAGATACAGCGCCACCGAATACAGAGCCGATAAGTAAACCCGTCATGTACGTCGCTTGCCCGTGAGCAAAACGATTCGCCTCGTGACACTCGAGGCTCTGCTGCAAAACAGATACAGTGTGTAATGCACTGAATACGTGCTGGGCTTTAAATAGGCTATATGTTGTGCAATATTTGTTACTCACATGTGTGAGTTCGCTGTGATTGCCTGTCCAACTTGTTGAGATGTTGAAGGTATTACCGGTAGTGTCCACTGTTTGGTTCAAAGACTTGCTCGCTATATTCTCACTGCAAGGCGTAATGTGTAACGTAAAGACATCCACGAAAAATGTAAAGGCTGTGAAAAAGATCGGTAAAGTAAGGATAAAATAGACATGTCTTTGTAGTGGACGAACAAACCGACGAAATGCGCCGTCCGTGTTCATTTCGCCTGCTTCTATGAAGTACCTAGCTATCTAGCTAGTATACTGTATCCCGAAATAAACTTGCAGTAAGAACGAGCACTGATCTTTCACTGAGGTTTAATGTCCGCATTTGTAACGTGTTACTGCCATCACGACTGAGACTTCTGAAGACGTCTTCTCTCCACCCCCAGTAAGTCTTTATGTAAATATCAGAGTTGTTGGTTTGGACTCCTGGAGTTCGAGTCAGACACCAGTGACGCGAAAGAGTCAATAAGGCACAGCAGGAACTGTCACACTTCGTCTGGCATAGCCTAGGCCAGTGTTTCCCAACCTTTTTTTAGTCGCGGCACCCTTTGGAAATTTTAACAAACTGTTTTTTAATAAAAATCCTGACAGCCTGACAAGATGAGGTAAAATTACATTAGGCCTATTTATTACATTACATTATATGTTTTCTGATTTCCGTAGGTTGTGTTTACCTCATAAGATGTTAATTATTATTAGCATTCAGAGAAATTCATTGCATTACAGGAACTATAATGATTCTACAGATGAATCACAGATCAAAAGTCAACCACAAATCCTGCATAGGCCTATAGTTAGCAACTCATCCCTTAGTTGCTAGTGAGTGGGTACATATAAATAAATAGTTTATATACACTGCTGGTCAAAAGTTGGGGATCAGTAAGTTTTGTAATGCGTTTTAAAGAAGTCTTCTGCATTTATTTGACCAAAAATACAGAAAATACAGTAATATTGTAAAATTACCATTTAAAATACTGGTACAGACATCCGTTTCGACATCTCACTGAGAGAAGATGTGGGAAAAACTCTCTCACTTTCTCACCTATCATTTTCATCCACTTCCTTCCCCTCACCCATCTCCCTTCACTTAGCTCACTCAGAATGGTCAACAGCAAAATATAATGTTCTACATGAATGCAAGTGATATTCACAGTCATGTTTGGCATCATATGAATTGTCTCTGCAACTGGTACAACAGTCTCAATCTTACAAGAAGTAGATTAAAAGGTAATACAGAACCTTATATTCTGTATAAGGTTATTTTGCCTATTTTGCTCACTGTGGGTGTGCCATTTCCCAGTGTCTTTCATGCAAATTACCATCTGTCCCCAAAAGGTTTAAACTCTCCATAGGACTTGATCAATGCAAATTCTAAGTTAGTTCGTTTTTTGTTTTTTTTTCTGGACTGCTTTTTGATGGTTAAATTACATTTTATTAATCAAAAAGCATGTCTAATTAATTAAAATCATGAAACTTAAACAATTTAACATCAATTTATTAAAAGTTTAACAAATATTACATGTTTAGGGCCCTATGAAATGTTTTATTTTTTCCAACCTTATGTTTTATTGTAACCAAATTCTGTTTTAGCATGTCTAATTATTTGAAAGCATAAAACAAGTTTCATTTATTCTTACAATAGCCTTATGATTTTTTGCTCAGAAATTCTGTGTTGTGAATTTAAATTTTTTTAAAGGCATAAAACATTCATTTAATCCATCTTTTAAGTAATGAAAATTAAACAAATTTTATTTTTTGGAAAATAAAGGTAATTTAATATTACAATTAAAACATTTAAGAAATATTGTATGCTATTCCTTAAAAATAAGGTTTTAATAATTTTAGTAGTAGTAGTAAGCAGTTACGTACATTCTACTCAACAATAGTAATATGTTTCTGCCAATGCCCTCAAGTTAAACCGAACGTTTATTTTGACGGGTTGCCTTTACATTTCTGTGTGTGTATGACATGATGGTAGTTTTACTCAAATGAAACGGTCAAATGCTCATGAAGTGACTCTCAGAGCAGTTCTGGAGATGTTGTTCATGTATTTATGTCCTCATTCAGTGAGAGGCAGACGCTAAAATCACCGGAAGCGTCACTGAGCGTTTCAGTACGAGTACAACACAAAACCGCGCGTCTGCGCCATTCATTAACACAGAGACACGCAGAATTCATATTTAAATATGAATCGTTTTGCGGCTTAATATTTACAAATACTAGTGGGAGTGGGCTCACTTGTGTGTGTGTGTGTGTGCGCGCGCGTATAGGGCGGAACTCCGCTGTGCGTGATGCAGAGAGCGCGACCATAACGTAGAGACCGAAATGACATGCCGTCGTGTAAATAAGATAAATAACATAAGGCTATTTAATTTGCTTAATAAAAGAACAAGGTATATACCTGTTCTATAGGAAAGGTAACTTTAAATGACTTCTGTTGTGATCTGGCGCTATAGAGAAAATATCATTAAATAAAATTAACTTTATTTAAAAGCCGCCCCCCTAATATAATGGCTGGGGAAACACATGCACTTGGAGGATGTTTGTCTTGGTCTGAATACTTAAGTGAATGTTGCAAGAAGATCGGGGCTCTTCTGTCTTCACACACTCCCTATGGCTTTTCCTGCAGTCAGGTATGCATCTTTTACTCTTAGATTTATCTTTGAGAATTTTATGTCTTTGTATTGATTTGATTTGATATCTCTGAACTGACTATGTAATTGTCATAATACATATTTACCTGACTGATAATAAATTGTTACCTTTGATTTTATTCTGAATTACTCTGAAAATATTTTCTCAAGTAGATTAAGTGAAGGCATATGTTTCCGCAAATCTGCGTCCAGGGTTAAGTAGATCTCAGGTTAGATGGAGCATGGGGCACAGCAGGTGAGATAACTGCTTGACTTTAATTAAGTTGGTATGCAGTTGCATTAACTATGGGGGGCTAGACAAAATACTATTGGAGTACTATGGTTCGGCATACTTCATAGCCATAACCTCTGGTTATTGTCTTATCTTTATTCAAGTTGTCATATAGTTAGATTAACTATAGGGGGCTAGATAAAAACACTATTTAAGTATCAGCATATTTCATAGTGCTAGCCATAACCTCTGATTATTCTTTGATCTTTAACTAAGTTGTTACATGACTGTAGGGGGCTAAATAGAACCACTATTTAAAGAATGTGGTGAAAAACAGCGTTTATTTAAAATAGAAATCTTTTCTAACAATGTAAGTCTTCATTATCACTTTTTATCAATTTAACACATCCTTGCTGACTAAAAACATTCATTTCTTTCAACAAAAAAAAAAAAGAGAAAAAAAATTACTGACCACAAACTTTTGAACGGTAGTGTATATTGTTACAAAAGATTTCTATTTTGAATAAATGCTGTTTTTTTTAAACTTTTTATTCATTAAAGAATCCTGAAAAAAGTATCACAGGTTCCAAAAAACATGAAGCAGCAAAACTGTTTCCAACATTGATAATAAAGCATATTAGAATGATTTCTGAAGGATCATGTGACACTGAAGACTAATGATGCTGAAAATTCAGCTTTAATCACAGCAATAAATTATATTTTAAAGTATTTTAAAATAGAAAACCATTATTTTAAATTGCAATAATGATTCACAGTATTACTTTTTTCTGTATTTCTGATCAAATAAATGCAGCCATGATGAGAATAGACTTTAAAAAAACATTAAAAATCTTACTGATCCCAAACTTTTGAACGCCAGTATATAAAACATAATTGTATGAGATCGTTCTATTAGCTAAAATCACAAGAAATGCTTAAAACATAAAATGTCACATTTATTTGTCACGTTTAACAATTCAACCATTCAACAACACAGTCCTTAAATAAGAATAAAGCAGGTATTCCATTCCATCCCATCCCTGTACATGTACTAGCTTTCTAGTATAAACGACTCATTACTGACACCAAGTGGTATCTCTAAAACAATTCAATTCTCAATAGTACAGCAATTAGAAAACCATACAATCTCCGTTTTCAGTAACACAATAAGGTTACGTGTAGGCTATAATCTTAGACGAAGACCTCCGTCCTTACATCACATTTACCTTTACTGAGTGATTTACCAATGAGACTCCGTTCATCAGCGACCGTTACTGACATTAAATGACAAACAATTCCCGCCAAATGCGCTGCAACAAGCCCGCGTGAGCTGCGCCTCTGCATCAGCGCGCTCCAGGTGAGGGGGGGCTGAGCTGCACGTGGAATGTTTGGCTTTTCCGGTGGATGTTAACGGATGGAAGATGAGTGGCCATTCTGCTGGCATCCGCCGTCGGTTCCTTAAACCGCAAGACTTGGGTTAAAGCTGTCTTCAGTCCTGCCACAGTTTTTGTGTAGGGGAACAACCTTGTGAGAATTTCCATTTATGTTTGCTGGGGGTTTGTCCTAGGGGTTAAATTAGAATTGAAAAATTAGTTAACAAGAACAAAACAACAGGTAAAAAAAAAACACTTAATGTGTGTTGCCTAAAAACTTAAAATATAGTTGCCTAAATACAGTCTAATAAGAAATAAAAGCTACAATAGGCCTACTTTTTATTCATATATATATAGATCAGTGGAAATTACGCATTTCGAGGAATGGGTTCCTTTAATCCTCTGATGTAGTTCGGTCATTTTAGATTGGAGAATTTTTTTTTTTTTTAAATCGCTACTTCATCTGAATGGAAACTAGGCTATTACTTTTATGGCAGTCCTATGTGACCAAAAAAGAAAGAAAAAGAATCGTGGACTTGATTCGAAAAAGCTAAACGGTAGTAAAAAAATAAAAATAGTCACATGCACTTGTGTTGTTCGCTGCCAAAAATGAACTGTTGACAGTTCTGAATGACTGTTATTTCAAACAATAACATTTGAGATTTCATTTGACTGTTTATTATTTATAGAGAATTAGCTTAGCCTACAGATGGATGAGGACACAATTTAAATCTTCCCATGTGCAGGCCTTAACCTTGCTAACTCTAAAAACATGTCTAAAATAATGAGAGATAAAATGCTAAAGTCTTTTCACTTTGGCTTGTAACTATTTATGTATGTAAGAATAAGATGTTAAGATGTTTTATAATGTAATATAAATGTTTTATATTTAAAAGCAAATATTAAAAAAGTTTTGCAGAGTAGGCCTAACAAATGTTTTGGTCTGGGCAAATCTCATATAGAGCTTTCTCAAGTGCCAATTACATTAAGAAATCTTACCTGAAAAGAAGTAACTTTAAAAGTAAAAGTTAATAATTGCGCTATTGAATTTAGCTGTTTTAAAGCTACTCCCTTATTTGGATTGCTAAGACATGTAAATACTCAGTTTGTCAAGTTAAAGTTATTACAGCACAGTAACTTACCTGTTAGTATAGGGTCTTGTCAGGTTGAAAACTCAGGTGTGCAAATAGGCCTATATGTATAGCCAATAAAATTGTGTTTAAGCAATATTATTAAATCTCCCTTGCTACTAATAGAATAAACGTCCTCCTGTTAAAATGTATAAAACAACCCTGATTCAGTTGCTCCGCATCCATCAACATCAGTGATCGCTCTGTCTGAGGACTAAGGGTGTTTCATCCAAAGGCAGATTTAATTGCGTAAGAGATCACATGTCTACATGTCTGCGGCTTATTTGCATCACTGGCCGACAGCCCACATGTACTGACATTTGGAGAAGTGCTGAAATGCAGTTTAATGTGCTAAAGTGCAATTACCCTGCAAATAAATAAATAATTTAATTGGTAATCCATATTAAAAACTCACTGTTTCATACTCTGGCCATTCATATAGCAATTTCACAGGTTTTATGTAGTTATACAGTAGTTTAATGGTTAAAAACAGCATCACAGTAAACTACTAACATCATTGCAGCAATGTGGACATTTTTGTGCTGGAGCAGAATGTAGATTGTCCTATATTTGGCCAGGCAAGAACTTAAATCTCAGTTAAATCTCAGCAAGGTTAATGGCAATCAGATGTGATTAACCTTTATTACGTCAATGGAGTGTGTCATCCTAATGTAGTCACTGCTGTAAATATAAAGCTCTGATAAAGTAGATCAAAAATAATATGCAGGTATTTCACAGAAAACAAGTGATTGTTTATGATTAATGCCATATTTTATTTCTTTCACAGAAACACTTGCATCTCACACTGCCTTTTACCATTTCTCTATTCTGCTGGTGTTCAGTACTATGGGAAGAAGAACATTCAGGTGCACGTAGTACTAGTAAACAGACTAAACGGTACCCCCCTTTGTAAATAAGAAATATAAAAATGTACAAATTGACATATTGGGTAAATGTGAGACAGACAAATGCAAGAAATTTCTCAGCTTTTAAAGAATAAAGAGACCTAAATAGACACTTTGAGTTTCTATAAATGAAACAGAATGGTTGGTAACTGTTTTTTGTAAAGGCTGGATTATTTACACTGTTAAAGTATAGAGAACTATTATTATTGTCTAACTGTAAACAGATAAAAATCTATTTTAGTTAGTTTAAATTGGCTTGCATTAACTGAATAACGTTCTGTTAAGATAGAGTCCCATCTCTCTCATTGCTCTAACTGAAGATTGTTAGACACAACTGAAAAGAAATGAAAAATGTAAAGGTGCGTAAAATATACATATTTTAAATCAGTCTCTCTAAGCACTTCTTAAAATCTCCATGTCATCTCCACACTCACTCTTTAGCAACTTCAGCGTAACCATACAGTCAGTGCCAATACTTAATTGACACCACCTCTTCCACGAATGTGATCTGGATGTGGGTTCTGTGAATTTAGAGTTTAAGTGCTCACTTTGGTCGGGTACTTCCATTGTCACAGAGGCAGAAACACATCAGCATGGACCATTCGATACAAAATCCCTCAATGATGTTCTGCTTCCATTCATTCATCCCTCAACTTACCACCAAGAAGGTAATGTACATTTCCTTATTCTCCTAACCTGCATACAGCGAGCTAAGAACATTCGATTCATCAAAACCAGTAACCCTCTGTTAATATCACATTTTTTGAGAACACTAATATTTTATGAAAGAAGCTTTCACTCCCGGAAAAGAGCAAAACTACAGTTACAGAATTACAGAAACTTCCCCCATTCCTTCGTCTCCCTTATTCTTTGGGGAATGCTATCGGCCAGCACAAGCATGGCTTTCCAGCCAGAGTTTAGACCTCTGCGGTCTTCATAAAAAGAGCAAAACTACGGTTACAGAATTACAGAAACTTCCCCCATTCCTTCGTCTCCCTTATTCTTTGGGGAATGCTATCGGCCAGCACAAGCATGGCTTTCCAGCCAGAGTTTAGACCTCTGCGGTCTTCATACTGAATGGACAGCTATCTTTTACAAGCCGTTAGGGTTTAGTTGACAGCCCTAAGTGCTGCCTTGAGCACAGACCATGCTGCTGGTGGATATGGGCAGGGCAAAATGACTCTCAGCGCTAATGCAGCAATCTGTAGACTCGACCGTCTCTCCCTCTTTTTCGCAGATGGCAGTCATTGGCCCACTGGGAATGCGGCTATGGCTGTTGTACCGGCAAACAGGTTTAGGGGGCGGGACTATTAGATGTTCATCCAATGGCAGATAGAGGGAGTACTTGGGAGACCTGTTTGAAAACAGTCATTTTCACAATTCAGATGATAGAAATTGTGCTTTTCATATTTAAAGATTAAAAAGAAAGATACTACTACTGTCTACTAGATACGACAGAACTAGATACTACTACTTTATTGCTTTTATTATCTTGTATGAGTTATGATAAATACTTTTTGTATTCTGCTATACCCTTAGAAAATAACTTTGCATTTAAATACTTCCACATCTATCGCCTTGTTTTGGCCTTTGTTTTGGCCGCAGAAGCATGGTAGCGGGCTTTGTCTTGAACGCACTTCATTCCACGAAACGTTTATTCCTTCTTCTTGTTTATTTAGGTAAATAACTGACCAACAAAAAACAAATTACAATTAAGATACAAATTATACCAAACGAAACTCGTTCCAAAAAAGGGATTCTACAAACAAAAACGTATGAAGTGGTCAAAAAATTATGTCTGACCCACTTCCTTTCTTCCGGCGTACTGCCGTCCGTATGACGTTTACAATTTTCTTTCTTAATTAACAAATTGAACAAAACAAAACACAAACAAATAATATTTAAACATAAATAATATAAACTAAAAATACACATTCTTAAATGGCTACAACACGCCATGTTTCCTTAAGATTCAGGACATCATGTTCCCTTAAGGCTGTATAATCGGAGCACTTGGATGTTAGCTCTTTCTAGGCATTAAACTTTGATTCACAGAAATTAATAATGACAAAACTTCTAAGAATAACAGTGCATCATGTGCTTTTTAGTTCTGTCCTAAAACACTATGACAGTCATACCAGAATAATCTTCCCAGCTCTGTGTTTGCTTACTTTCAGGTTGGTTGAAATACACAGTCCATTTAACTTTTAACCTAACTAAAGGTGTGACACCACAATACAAACACTGTGAAGCAGAGCTTGGGGATTAGAGAGGGCAAAAAAGAGGATAATCAATTCTTACTGGAGCTACTGGATTATGGGTGTAATCTGACCCTAGCCAAACTACAGGGAGACAACACCAGCCAATGACTTGATTACTTGCCAGTCCAATCCCCACCTGTAATTGGATGTTCATGTTCTGTCTACGTAGACTGCTCCAGACGACACATTTAGACAAATGATTCAACAAAAACGCATGAACACATGATACAACTCTAATAACATTAAAATTGAATGTTTAAAAGATTGTCATAAAAGTCGGTATAATAAACGTTGTCCAGACCATCCAAAATACCAGGGTCATGGATATTATAAATTAATAATATTTCAATACAAAGAGATACTAAAAGGCATACTATAGAACTTTGATGCACCACACAAACAAATAAATGTAAAAATGTGTTTGTATAAATGGAAAATTTCTATATTAATTTATTATTTCTTAAAAATATATTGTATTATTAAATGTATTATTATTCATTTCATATTGATTCTGATGAGAGAATGAATAGACTGATTCATCTGTTGTCAGGGTTGTGCACATTAAAATTAAATTTGAATTTAAAGAAGTATTAAAGCTGAATTAAAATGTAATAATTACTGTAATTGTACATAGAGTTGACTAAAAGTATAGTTTTTAATAATGCATTTAGTTTTTCAGTATGAATAACCCATAAACATAACATCTATAAACATACACACTATATGGACTAATATTTATTTTGAGATGTTCTGTGGCATAAATAAAAATCAGTTTGATGGCCAAATTTGACTTTATGAGGAAAAAAAGACATAGTTAAATCCTCTTCCTGTAATGATTAGCCAGTTCTAAAATTCTGAAGTTTGCTCAACCCTGTTTATTAGACAAAAACAAAGTTCTTTTTGATGATCTGTTCACTAATCTTCTTGAAATGAATTGGGACAACAGAATGAGTGAGGATTAAATATTCTGACACTTCCTGAATAAACTATGTCCGGTGTTTATACAGGTCAATACAAATATAATACAATAATACTTTTTATGCAAATGTATAAAACTTTCATTCATGTTGAGTTGTGCAAGAGAAACTAACTAACAGTTTGAAGCTTTTTTTATTATATATATATTCATATATACACATAAAGTAAATTATCCATTGTGATCATACATATTATGATCTTGTAAACCTTTTAACCTGCATTGCCTTTTTAAGCACAGTAGTTTTTATGCTTATATTTATCCAAATAACATTTTTACTTCTTATGCATAATGCAGGCTTTACTGACTAAATAAATGAAAACATCACATTACCTATGAATGGCAGCAAAGAGGTCCTCTGTAGTACGGGGACGGACAGGCGTCACCATCTCCTCCACAGCCTCTCCGTTAGTGTTAGCGCTAGATGCGCTTTCAGTGCTCGAGTCAAACACGGCACCTACAACCCACACATAAACACTCAGCTTACCTCTCAAAGTGAGAAGAAACAATGGAGACTGAGCCTACACTGACTGAAAATCAGAAAGGCACAAAACCCATGTGGCAACAGACATTTTCTGCTCCTTAAATTATTCACACTCCTTTGGTAGTCCTGCTGTTGTGCAATAACTGCACTTTAGTGAGCACTGCAGTGGCTTGAGAATATTATAGTCTAAACCCGCTAACCATCACACACTCAAGGGCTCTCATTCAACTTTCTTAGCTCATTCAAGGGTAACTAGTTATGTAACATAGAGTTGCAGTCAATCCTGCAGCATGTAAAACAAGACCTGTGTGGGTGGTAATGAAGAACATCCACTGCCTTCACTCACAAGGGGGGATGCATGGGAGGGTTGGAGGTGTGTTGATAGAAGTATATTAAAGGGGTCATATGATGTTGCTAAAAAGAATATTATTTTGTGTATTTGGTGTAATGAAATGTGTTTATGCGGTTTAAGGTTCAAAAAACATTATTTTCCACATACTGTACATTATTGTTTCTCCTCTATGCCCCGCCTTTCTGAAACGCGTC
>NW_015666800.1:1986338-2011374 GCF_001515625.1 Sinocyclocheilus rhinocerous
GGCAGTGTAGAGTAGCACTTGTTGTTTGTCATTTCTCCAATCACAAATGTAGACATGGTTTTATGTTACGCTCCGGCCTGATAGGGCATCACAGTATGGTAAGGGTCTTAACATTTCCGTCTCACGCTTGAGGTATTCGGACAATCACAACGCACTGGATAGCTGGCCAATCAGAGCACACCTCGCTTTTCAGACCGATGAGCTTTGTAAAAATCGACGCGTTTCAGAAAGGCGGGGCATAGAGGAGAAACAAAAATGTACAGTATGTGGAAAATAATGTGTTTTTTGAACCTTAAACCGCATAAACACATTTCATTACACCAAATACACAAAAAAATGTTCTTTTTAGCAACATCATATGACCCCTTTAAACCAATTTACTTTTAACTTTTTTGGGAGAAGGAAAGTGATAATGATCATTGAGGCTAGGAAATACAGAGCGCTTTCTGACCCATAACCTAATAAAAACAATATTATTTAGTAATTCATGGAAAAAAAAATGCAGCTTTGCAGATGGATGTAAAGCTGATCGTAAATTTGAATGCATGATCAAATGGCACAATCATTTATTCTGCACACTAGAGTGATCCTCCATACACAGAAACTTTCTCACTTTTAGGCAGGTAATAAAAAAGCCCTTACCATTTTCCTCATGTTCATCCTCTTTAAAGCTGATGGATCCAGAGCTGCTGCTTGAACCATCATCTGATGTACTTTTATCATCACAGAGTCCAAAGTCTTTGTCACTCAGGCCGAGGTCATGCTCATTAAGAATGAGATCAGAGAGTTTCAGCTCTTGCAGACTGCTTGATGACAACTCACTGCTGAGAGACAGTCTGCTTTTGACCACAGGGGTTGAAGAGTCTGAGTCACTCTCCTCCTTCACCTCAAAGTCTAAAGAAATTGCTTGCAAATTAACTGTGTTTGTCAAGGTTGTGCCATTCATTTGCCCTGACTCAAGTGTCTTTTCTGCATCATGAACCTGTTGAAGCTTGAGTCCATTAGAGACAGGTAGGTGCATGATGGGTGGTATAATAAGGGAAAGATTGGGCTTCTTAGGTGATATAGGAGGCTTCTGTTTCAGCTGAGAACTTTGAGGAGAAGCTGAGGAGTTTGTGCATTGCAGAAGCTCATGGGAAGATAAAACTGGAGATGTCTCAGAAAGTTGCACTGAAACATTCTGCCCAGTATTGCTGACATGTTCATCTGGGCCAGGAGGTAAAGAACCAGTTGATGCCTCAGGAAAATCTTGTATAAATTTGTTCACTAAATATTCATGTTCAGATGTATCCGTGCCATTTTCGGACTGACTAACACAGATAGCATTCACTGTTTGCGCTGTAGTCTCACTTTCCAGGGACTTTCCTGAGTTTGTTTGAAAATGGTTGTGTGCTTGGTCATCAAAATCATCAAAACTGACTGCTGTAAAAATATCTTCTATTTGCTTGAACTTGACAGGTCGTAGCTGCACCATCTGAAGAGCTTGGGCAGTAATTATTGGTCTCTGAGTCTTTTCTTGCTCTCCAGTGTGGTTGATGTTTAGTGCTTTTTCAATTTCCACAGCCTTCTTAGGTGTAAGACAACTCTCTGTGTTCAAAATGGCTGCTGTCTGAAGACTCATCTCCGGTAATGATGGAGGAGGTGGAGGAGGAGGAGATGGAATGAACAGTGAAGGTTTGGGAGGAAGAAGTGAAGGAGGTGGAGGACTATTTGTACCTTCATTTCTTGACAGAGATTCAAAAACCTTTGGTGGGGGAGGGGGGAAATCAATACAGGCACACTTTTCAGATGTTGTGGATGAATCTGAAAGTGAATTATGTCTCTCTTCCAAGTCAGGTAGAAGAGGAAGAGGTGAGGCTGAGTCTACCATAGCTGCTGTTGGAGAGCAGTAAGTGGGGCTGGTTGATCCACATGATGTAATGGTCATATCAGGTAGAGGTGGAGGTAGCGGTATGTTTCTGATGGAATCTGAGGTGTTAGAGGACAAAGATGTAGAGGAGGACGACACAGAAGACCGCAGGGAGGACTTTCTTTCGGGCACTTTTGGTTTTGGCCTCCCTGCAGGAGATTTTGCTCTTATTAGAGAAGTAACTGGGGTGCCTGCAGTTGGAGTGTTGGACTGACTTGAATAACCACTTGATGGTGATGTCAGACGATGAACCTTGTCAGGTGATGAGGCCAGTTTTGACTGAATCCCACTACTGTTGCAGTGGGACGATGGAAATCCGATGTTGTAGGATGCATTGACCATGTTTACTTGATTCTCCTCAGCACTATCAGATCTTGTGATTTGGGAGGAGAGATCCTGGTCAGACCGTGGACCTTGGTAATCCATGTAGAAGTCCCACGACTCTGCATAGTCTGAGCGCTGACTGCTACAATCACTGTGTGTGGGTGTGACCGGACAAACAGCAGCTGGTGCAGACATCCCACTGCTTGCTGCACTTGTGGTGCTCTGGCTTCTGGGTCGAAGTACCCAAGGGTCTTCAAACCCACTGCAGGGTGCCTGTTCAGAGCAAGATGCACTATGAGTTTTTAGGTTAAGCTCTAAGGACTGTTGGAGGCTGCAGATCAACTGCTCACTAAGGACTGAGCCATTTTGATAAGGCTTCCTCTGAGGTTTGCGCCTTAATGAATCAGTCCTCGCTGGAGGGAGTGGGGGCTTCTTGGCTTTCCGCAGGGAAATGCTGCGAGTCAGGGAGCGGTTGCTGTGCAGACTTGCATTATCCCCTTGACTGTGGTGGTCCTTGCACTCATATAAACTGTGCTTTGCATCTCCTGCTTTATTGATGGAGCCATGACTATGTGACTTTAAACCAGAGTCCAGGCGCATTGAGGTGTAGTAACCTTCGTTTTCAACAGAGAACAATGAGCTTGAGTCCGTCTTGCTGGGAGAATGTTCCTCACTGTTGTATATATGGCTGACAGGTGAGGAGAAACTTGAGGTGACATTGTCCTTTGAAGATACATCATATGTCCACTGGTCAGTGGTTAGAGTGCTGCAGCTTTGATTGCTGCTCTCCGAGAAGTTGGAATCCCTGCGGACACAGTTATGACTGCCGCAGTTTCTGCCATCAAGTGTGCTGCACTGGGACTCAGTCTCTGTATGGGTCCCGGTACAGAGGGAGGTTGTGGATTCGTAACAGGAGGAGACAGCCGACAACAAGGCATCAGCAGTATTAAGCAACTGGGCTGAGGAATGAGGTGATTGCATCTGGTTATCCTCTGTCCTTTTGTGTCCGTAAAGAATGGAGTTCTGTAGTGCACCACTGAGACTGAACAAGCTTGGGCTATTATTTTGGTCAGAGCCTTGGTAATTTGGATTTTCAGCAAGCTTGGGGCTGTTTAATGTACTGCTTCTGGAATCGGACAGCATATGCAGTGACGATGAGGAACCATGCTGCATGTCAAACTGGTAGGACAAGGAGCTTGTAGAGCCATAATTTATCCTGTAGGGGGAGCTGTTGTACTTTGGTTCACAGTGTTGATGTTGGATGTGAGAACCTTGTCGTGGCAAACTGTGAAAGCTCTGACCACTGTCATTAAGCTGAGTGTAGCTAATTCCATTACAGTCACTCATGGTGGAAATGCTGCTTGAGGAGGAGACGCTGGCCATTTGGGCGGCAATTCCGTGGCCTCTTTGTGCTCTGATTCTGCGTACTGAGGGAGGAACAATCTTCACCTCTTCTGTTTGGCAGCTGGAGTCACGGGTGTCTGAGCGTCTGAGGGTGGAGTTTACGCTGCCCACTCGACTGAGGGTGGAGTACTGATCTGCCATACACATCGAGTGAATACTGTCATCTTGTTCTTTATTTGCTGTAAGACAATAAGGAATGGGAATTATAGATATAAGGTGTATGTTTGCCCTTGATTGTCTTTCCTAATGATTTTATAGTTATCAAAAATAATTGTAGTTAAAATATATAAAAAAAAATATATACAGAATATAGTAAAATATAAAAAATAATCAGTAAAATAAATAATAATTCACTAAAATCAATTAAATAATAATTCAGATTTAAAAGTATATACTATCTAACTTCAGCCTCCCACATGTATTAAAGATGCATTCAGTAATTTTATCTTTATTTTGCGTTAACATGGCAGTCATCTTGGACTACACCGACACCTAGTGGCCTAAATGCAATATCATGCTGAAAAAGAAAACTTTTTTAAATTACCAATGCCATTGCACAAATGCTATACTAGCAGTCAGATTAATGCATTTCCACCAACAAAATGTCCAACAATGGGTCATGGCAGCCCTAGGAGGTGACACTCAATGTAAAATAAAACAGCTTTTATTAGACTACTGATATGACTGGACAGATTTTTGGTTTGGGGATATATATTTATTTAATTAAAGTACTCTTCATTCCTTCATGTATAAAACTTCTAATTTCTGAATGCTAAAAAATTACGGAGTGCAACTTTAAATTGTTTGAGAGGGGTGCAAAGTACTGTATAGGACTGCAACAATGAATAGGAATCATACCTAGTTCAGTCTGGATGTTATCAATAACTCCTGTTATTGTCTTTCTTCTTTGCACCCTCTTGGGTCTTCGTATCATGGTATCAGTGTTTGCTGCGGAGCGACGGAAGCTGGCCTGACTGTCAAAGTTCTCACCTAAAGATGTCAAAACACAGAAAACCATTGCTTATTAATAGCATGCCTCATGCTAAGACATGAGCACAACACTACAACGCAGTTAGGGATGCACGTAATATCACCAAACAAAATGCATGATATATCTACAAATAATACAGACAGATTTCTTTTAATTTATCAGTTTTTGTCCATATTGGGTATATTTAATATTGGGTGTATATATATATATATATATACTTTTAAAGGCGCTATATAAAATAAATGTATTATTATTATTATTTGTGTCAATATTGGCTATTTAATTGTACATGCTCATTTTCCCTATTTTTACATTTAGATTACCTTTGTCATCTTATGCTCACACTAACAATTTAAAAACACTATTAAATGTAATTTTGAGCAGATCTGAAATTAATATCTATTTGACTTATTATAACATGAAAATTATAACAATTATAACATGAAAATTATTATTGGCTTATTGGCCAGAGTTTTTAATATTGTTGCATCCCTAATTGTAGCTGAAAAGAACTGAAATAATTAGAGGAACCCACTGAAATTATTATTAACCCACTGTCCACATGAACTGTTTAGTGAAAAAAATATGTGATTAACCACAGAGAAGTTAAGGCCACTGCTCTAAAAACTTCAAGCTTCAAGTGATATTTCATGATTTAACAATGGATGTACCTGTAATGTTGATGGGAATGATATTAGTGGCCACCGACTGGGCCTGTAGTCTCATCTTCTGCTCAGGAGTGGGCAAAGGTAGACAGCTGGTCCAGCTTCTCTGGATGTCCGGGTCATGCTCCAGCAGAGGGGTCTGAGGCGGCATCGAGTACACAAGCTTCTCCTCTTCATTAGGTGACTCTGAAGCCTGGACACAACACAAACAGGCTGATTTAATGAGGTCAGGCTTCGGTGAATGATAGCCTAGCCAGTGCCCAGTGATAGGCATTGTCTGATATTTCGTCATTTCTACTGATAAATCACTTTAGTGCTTTTCAAAATGAGCAAAGTAAAAAAAGATTCTTGGAGTGCATTTCCCTCCAGTAACTTCGGGTGACTGAAATATTTCTCTGAGCAATAAGCCCAGGGGAGCCCTGAATGGAGGAGAGCTACTCTCTAAATTATTCATGCTAATTTGAGATCAGTGTTACAGTCAGTGTATTCAACCATAATGTGTCTCGATAATCTTTTATGTTATTTATTTATTTTTTTGGCAAAAAGACAAATTGGATTCTATTGTTCTGCTTTGCATAACCAGTTCTTATAAATTTGCAAGATTGCTTGAGGGAAATACACAATCTAATTATGTATTAATGTCTAATTTGTGTAATCTACCATACTCAACTAAGTCTTTGAGGTGAAAACACACTCACGGCGGGTGACTAGCACTAGTAGGTTTTGTATGAAGATGCTATGAGGACTTGTTAGGATCTGAAACCACCCTTCACAATGTACAGCGCTACCACTGACTAGCAACTGCAGCAAAAGCTGTACCTTTTTTTTCCAAGGTCTCAAATGACAGCAGAGAGAGAGGCAAGACTGTGATAGGCAGTCTAGGACTTTAAACCGCTTGGTGAGAGGAAAGAAAAATTTTAAACAAAAGAAGACATTACCTTTATTTAGGATTACAGAATGTGGAACAAATATTTTCTAGTTCTACTCATTTATTATAGTGCTATACTTCACTGCTAGCATGCATACAGCCACTAGTGGGCAGTGCAAAACAAGTGACCCAAACATGAGTTCATTTCAAGTATTTAGGAAAAAAGGCCTTTGTCTGTTTCATGAACATATGAGCATTTAATAGATTTCATTATAATACAATATAACAATTAATCAATTCTTGGACTACATAATTAAAAGCCATTCCACTGACAGGATTTTGGTGATTAATATGGTGAAATTGATTATAAATGGCATGACATATTGCATAGCCAAACAAAATTAAAGTTTTTTTTTTCTCTAGCAACAGCATGTATGTGAATGTAAAGAGAAGTACTGTGTTTAAATTTGTGTTCGGTTAGGTTTACCTTCTTTTTCTTCTCCGTCTTCTCCTCATCCAGGTGTACATTTTCACAAAGGCTGGTTGCAGAGAATGCAGGGCTTTGGGAGTAGTACTGGGAACTGTGGAATCCATCTTTCCTGAGCTTGTCGCACTCTGGAAAGGTAAGCATAACCATCCAATCAAATAACAATTTGTAGTGTTAATGAGTATGTAAAGACTACTAAACACAGACCACAGGCCTATAGCAAGAATTTGAACATCAATTCATGCTACATTGTTGTGCACACTGCACAGGCAGTTCAAATAAATATTTTATTAATCAGACAGGCTATAAAATCAAATATTTATTTTCTTCAGGCAAAAATCACCCTGTGGAGAACTAAATGAAGCAATAAAAAGCAAAGTAAAAAAATCTCTTAGAAAAAAAAACAGCTGCAGTGCACATGTTCTATAAGTGGAAGAACTACTCATCAACAGAATTTAAATAAATGAAACACATAACTGTTTTTGAGAACAAATGAGAATGATTAAAGTATTTTTAGCCAGCATAGAATGCATCGTGATAAGCACACTGCAGAGAAGATATTTCACATAAAGGCTAATGACTCTTGTATCACACTCAGCAAATTACTGAACAGCTGCAGAGCCACAGTGTCCTTTTGCCCTCAGTGCAGAGAGGGCAATTACACAATGAAAGACAGTAGTGGTCTTATGCTCTAGGAACGAAAGAATGATAGATAGAACGATAGATATAATGATACATAGATAGATTTCTGTCACTAAGACATCCAGCCAAATAAAAGAGTAGTGTCTGTTTTTACTGTAGTTCAACCTGAAAATGGGAAAAAGGGGAAAACAGACATTTGGTGTGCCACCTGCTGCCCCGGCTGGAGCCAAGACATCTCACAAACACACACTGGTATATTAGCATTCCAGAGCACCTCGGAGGACTAGTTATTTAGGAAATAGCAAGGTCAAATGAGAGAATTTAAGAGGAGTCATCAAAGTAAAATGTATCTGGTTTTCAGATACAAAGGGAAGTGATGTTGTTCACTGGTATAAGATAATATACCCAAGTGCAGCAGAAGGTCAAATGACGAGGACATATGCCATTAGGCTCTACTGAAGCTGGTTTGGGAAGGTATTTAAAAATCCCTGTGGGGAGTGTATTGATACAAGGTAACATGAACCAGAAAACAGGCAAAGACACAAAACCAGGAAGATTCAGAAACAGAGAGCGTAAAGTCGACAGGAAACATCATTCACGATCCATTTTACTTCCATTATGTCAAATATTTCCAAGTGGAACAAATGGACATAGACATTAAGTGTTCATGTGTATGGTGGTACTTCATGGAATCATTTGGTAATTGGTTCATATTTTTAACCACTATTTCAAACATCTCTCCAAAATTGTGTGTCTAATTTTGTGGAGGACATGCATTTGTTTACAGTATATTAGAGACAATTTGTGTTCTGTGCTCCTGTGCAAGAACTTTTTGCAGTTTTGCAGTCAGATTGCAGTTGAAAGTGGAAAATGACCATTTCCTGCCGACCCTCCCTACTAATGCTTCTTTTTCAAATGTATTGTTACTATTGTCAAAAACTTTATTGAATTAACATTAACTGGCAATAAGTTGGCTTTCAAAAGATTTTAGAAATGTTTCATTACAGTAGTCTAAAACAGTGGTTTTCAGTCCACAACAGTGCACATTTTTATGTCTTTATTATTAACACACTTGATTCAGATCATCAGCTTATTAGAACTCAGCTAATGCCAGGTATAGCCTACACTACATGATTTTAGGCCCGATTTTCACTTGCCGACATGCTTTTTTGGAGATCACAGATGAAAGCCCAAAATCTGAGGCAAATCTGTGCTCCTTCATGTGAGTGACAATCACATAGTGTGAATTATCAAAGATGCGATCTGAGTGAAGCACCAATGCGTTGCCTATGCCTGAGAAATATTTAGCAGGCTAAATATCTGGACCTGTCTGCAATTCAGAGTGTTGCATTGTGAAATGTGTTTTGGCTGGAAATGACATTGGCGACAACCTACAGCTAACGAGAGAGTAAGAGACAGGGCAATGCGTTTATGCGTGTATACGTTTTGTAAATGAGACAGAGTTGTCGGGGATTCTTCCTAGTGAAATATTGCGTAATGTATGACCCCCAGTCACTGATCCATCGTGTAATGTGCAATCCACAGCAACTTTATGATACCCAAAACAGCCTTGATCTGACAATCGTGTAGTATATGAGCGGCATAAGAGAGACATTCAAGATGTGCAGTGCTATGGGTCTGCAGGACCGGGATTACAAAACACTGACCTAAAACAATGCCTAAATAGCTATTTTGTGGAGTTGAAGCAGGGTTATAACATTTGCATCACAGGCAGTATACTGTCAAAATGCTCTGCTTCATTACAGGGTAAAATGGTTGTGCAATGGAACTTTCTGCACAGTGGTAATGTTATCTTCATTATAATGGTCAGTGGTCTGTAACACAGAAATCACATATCCTTCTGCAGGGCATTTTGTATTTGCTGATTATATGAAGCAATTATGATGAATCTTATCTTCTAATGAGTCACTGCTTGTACTGTTGAGAGTATAATTGTGTTTTGCATTTTTTTAAAATTAAGAGAAAAAAGTAGTGTAGTTTTTGTCTCTGACCTCTGAGGACTGTTTTCAGGTTGACTTTGGCCTGACGGTGAAGGTCCTCGACGCAGGCTGGTCTGGATCCTGGCAGGAAGACATTCTCCTGTTGGTGCCAGGGGGCTGTGTAGTGCACCGACCACTTGCTCTCCTCATCTAGACTGGACACCGCTATAAGAAACAAGGACACATTAAAATTCAACATGTTTAAAGGAAGAAGGTCAGTGGTTTGTGTAAAAGTGCATTGCAGCTGCTTAGGTTTACAGGTAGACTGATGAAAATTGTATATATAAAAAGATTTACAGTGTCTTTCTTGTAAATAACAAATGGGAGACATTAAATGAAAGTGCACTAAACTTTGGTGTTGCTCTACCCTGCTGAAAGACCAGCTTTGTCCAGAATGAGCTTCCATTGATGGTCCAGGTTGGTTTATGCTCATTAGTGTCGGTTAAACTGGTAGACTGGGCAGTGTTGGGAAGGTTACTTTGGAAATGTAATAGGTTACAGATTACGGCAGGAAGTTCTTTGTGGTGAAGCTACAGTAGTTAACCATGGAAATGTTAAGACGCACATTAAGGACACAACATATGTGACCAGAAATGTGCGTCTTTTCAATGAAAAAACCTGAGTAACATTGTCTTTTAGGACTATTTAGGGGTGCATAATTATACAGTACAGGTACCTTGCTGATAATAGTGATATTTGTTATTTAGTTTTACATATAAATTACCTTTGACATCATTTAACACTCAAAGTTAACCTTCAGTAAATAGTAATATATTAGTAAATCTCAAAATGAAAATTCAGCCTTCATATTTTCATCTATAATTTTGCCTACGTTCACTTAATTAGCATTTAATTATTTTGTTTATTTTTTGTGTATTGTGTCTTTATTTACTTATATACTATACATAAAACAGTACAATTATATTATAATATACAATTATATTATATTAGTGCAATTATAATATTGGACATAACAACAAAATAATTACTGGCTTACTGGTATTAGCCAGAATTTTAAGATTAGTTTCAATTCTAATCAACTCAATCCAGATGTCAGCATGAGGAGATATAATTCAGACAGAAAGAAAAACTCCGCCTGTGGCTGCTGCCGTTGGGCACATGAGATTTGGGAGCTGCAGTCATGTGCGGTCTCTTAGGCTCCCTCAGAGACAACACATGAAAAACTGCACGAGGGGCCGGGCCAATCTAACACTTCTGCACCACTGCGTCTAAAGACACTGGAGACATACTTGTCTCTGGCTGGTGCCTTGACAACCCACATTAAACGATCGATGGGCAAATGTGCAAACAAGTGCAGTACAGATGTAATCTAAAATTAGATGTACATTAGATGTACATTTACAACAATGCGTTTTTATACTGTATATAATAATCTACACATACACACACATACATATAATCTGCATCATTTGGTGAACACTTAAGGTAGAATATATAAAAAATGACCGAAATAGGGCATCACAGCATTACATCACCAATAAAATTCACTTAAAGTTGCAGAACAAGGCCACTATAAGGAGACCAGTGCCCTGCTATAAAAGGAAACTCACAAACAAATGTAGCACAGCGCTCCGAATCAGATGCATGCAACCCACAGCAGCAGTGATGAATAACCCCACACCCCAAACTACTTGAGTCTACTTGACCTTGAGCTGCACAAGCAATAAGATAAACCAGAACGGGCAGAGTACATGATGAGAGGAGCTTACCCTTCTTTTTGAAGTACTTAATGACAGATTTAAGAGTGGTCGCGATGAACACCATTGTGATGGGTGATCGATCCCCTGAGAGATGTGCGCATAAGGATGTATTAGTCTACCATCGGAGCGAATGAGTGTGAGGAAGAGAAAGGGGGGAAAAACCCACCACTACCCATACGACACTCTCTCTTTACTTATTTTACGCTGACTGGCACAGCATGCAACACTCCCCCTCCTCTTCTATCTCTCTCTCTCTTTCTCTATCACTCTCTCTCACACACATTAGCCCACCGCAGAGGATATTCAGTTGCTGTTTGAGTTGTACTCTCTCTCTCTCTCTCTCTCTCTCTCTGCATCCACCTTCATCAATTGTGCGTCTCTCCTCCCCTCATGTCTCTAGCTATAGAGCATGTCTCTCTGTCGCATTGCATAGGTTTAAGTCTCTCTCACCTTGCCTTTACTGCTGTGGAGGTATAACCAACTTGGATCCGTGCCATACACTATGGATCACTGACAATCAGTCTATTGTGTTTCTCTACACCGCTGCAGCCCCTGCCAGTCCTCCTTTCGCTCTGTCCTTTTTCTTTTGAGCTGGGGGGCCCAGGACGAGTTTGAAAAGCATCCTAGAGCATTCAGCAGAGATTAAGGTGGTGGTCACCCACCAAGCTCCTATTTAGGGGCTCACTGCTGCAGTATTTCATTAGTGTCGAAGCAAGTGTAAGTTTCTTTCTCTTTCTCGCTCTCCTTTTTTCCTTTCTAATGAACTATGAATGGCCACTCAGCATTTTCACACGTGAGGTTGGTCAGAACTGAATTTAGATTCAGTGCACACGACTCACAGCTGTGGGTTTGCGATATCACTGTATGTCTTTGACATTGTCATGAGCCTTTGGACCAGAGAAGACATATTGAGTAGTTTTCAGACCTTCAAGTTGGGTTTCTTGAGAAAAGGACATTTAAACCTGATATTTACCAAGCCAGGCATGCCAATCAGTAGTGCTGTAAATTAGAGCCCTCTGTTCATCATAGCACACTCAGATAACACACAGATGGCCATGATGCATTGACACTGATCCAACGTGGCTACCATCATATAGAGCGTGACGACCACTCAGTAGCACAGCAAATGTCGCTCCCTGTTTTTATGCACTTTATGAATAAGAATTGGCTACAAAAATCTGAAGTATTCTGTAATAGTTTGTTAGAGCAATTTTACAGCAGTGGTAAAAATGTTAATTGCCCCTTGTCCACTAAAAAACATATTTGGTAGATCCCCCTTATGTCAAATTCTAATTTACTGATTCTTATTTTAATTTTACTTTCCCAATAGACCATTTTGATTGGGGGTGAATTTGAGTAAATATTGTGCAAAATATATTTCTAAATTGCAGCTTTGTGTACTTTTCATCTGTAACATTGGAACATATTTAATGAATCTGGTTTAGGTTCTGGTTCCTCTCAAAAAATTCTAGTTCTTGCTAATGGTGTGTTTAAAGTCATGATGAAACATCTGAGTGAAACAGATTATAAGAAAGGAGTGGGATTTAAGCATTCTAAATGATTGGAGAAGTCCGGCATATGTCACCAGGGAGAAGTCTGTTGTTTCACCAGAAGATCGAGTTATGAAATTTTTCATAATTTTTATAATACATTTTTTAATGCACAGATGAATTAACATCAACTTTCATTTTCATGCCAATTTTTTAATGACCCTTCTCTGTCTTTTAGAGGCAACTACATATTAAACAGTACACAATAACAAAAACCCATAACAAAAAAAAAAAAAATTCTTAATGTAATGCGCTGTAGATAAAGTAGCAGTTTTGCGGTACCACCAGATAGTAGTATCGGAAGCATTGTCATAATATTTTAATAAAGTGTTTTGTCTGCATTGGCAAAAGAATGTGCATGAAAGAACTGTTAACTGAAACGAACATCATTTGGCTCCAATATTTACAAAAACAGACATCTTGGTTCCTTACACTAGTTGTAGCTACTGCTTCTAGAGCTGCTTTGCTTGTCTTTTTCCTGGTTGATGTTGTGTATTCCGTTGGCTCACCCTGGCTCAGCTAAAGGGCACACTCATAATGAGATTGGGGTACAGCCCCCTAAAATGCTAAAAACTTTCTGCCTGACTGATCCTATTGTGTTTAGTGGTTTCCAGCACTACCAGTCCTGAAACACACATATATAAACACACAGAAACTCTAGCACTCCTCCCCATGTCCCAGGCAAAACATTAACTGGAGAAGACAAACTTATCCATGCAAAGCAGCTGGAGGGCCAACAGAAATGCCTATTAAACACTAGCCTGAAGAGATGAACAACAGCTAAATGAATATACCTCACATAACGCAATATTGTTTTTCACTCACTGTATACCCAAAGAACATATGGCAAATTGCATTCGAAGAAACATCTCTTAATGACTTGCGCCGATATACAAACCATAGTTCAGTTGGGATTGTAATGCTGCACTCGTGCTGATACAATAGAAATGAATAGGACTATAATGAGACAGAATGGGGATTGTGAACAAAACTCTGGCAGTGTGTGGACTCCCTCAAAGACATCTCAGCTATTGTGTGTCACTGTGTGAAAATGCCAGACAGACATAAAAACGTAGTATACCACAAAAGACAGGAAGGAAAAGGAAGAAAGCATTTGAACTTTAATGAGGAATGGGTTCGTAGACAGGGTTTGCTCTGTATGTATAATGTATAAGGTACAAAAAACTAGCATCATGCTCTTTTTTTTTTCCTTCTTTTTTGAAGGGGAAATCAGTGGCAGTTCTGGCTGCCAATTGGTGTCCAAATGAAAGATAAGACATGACTAAAGAAAAAAAAAATTTTTTCTTTATCCCTTCATTTATTAGAAAGTTAGATTTTCGGCTAATGTACATTGGTTAGCTGCTTCAAAGAATAAATAATTATCTGTTATCATTTGGACAAAATTTTACATATTGGTGCATCCCTATTTAAAATACATTTGCTGCATGATACTTTTGCATTCTTTGCACTGAAGACCAGCAGAGCAAAATCCTCAGTATTTTTAAGTCAGAAAGGTTTCATTATTATTAACTATTAAATCTCGAATCAGAATCTTCCATCTTAACGTTTATTCCATTTCCTCTGATTGAACAGTCTTAACAAATGCAAATAAATATTCACTGCAATCACTCTCATATTCATGTATTCATAAGAGACATAATAGTAGTTGAAAAGGTTAGGCTGTTCTATCACCTTTAATCAAAGCAGCCATCGCACTGACAGCAAAAACATGGATGATTAGAGAGAATCCAAAAAAAGAGTCCCCTAGCAACAGTAGAGGAAAAAGAGGATACTTCAGCGAGTGAGCGAGTCACATGAGGCCAGCCCACACCTGCACAACAGCCTTTATCATTCGTCCTGCATGCTGCGGTTCACACAATGGACCCACTCAGTCCAGTGTCTGCAGTCACCAGGTTAACAGCCTCTGCCCACATATCACTGGTGAAAACAAACATGCAGGACAATTGGACAGATTTACAAGTATAAATCAGAGGAGCAGTCAATATGTACTGATCATAATGTAAAAATGCTGCTTACAGAATGTATCGTAATCCAGATACTTCCTGAAACAGGTTTTATGAATCAGCTATGCCTGCATGATGTCATCTAGTGTCACGTTACGACGCACAGATGGTCATAATAGGAAAAAAAAAAATACCATAATTCCCACTGGTTATAAGCAACTGACAGACAAGCGAACATTACTGCACCTCAAGCATGCGGTTTATTGAGATGTGTACTATTAAAAACATTCTTAAATCAAGATATTTTTACTTGAGAAGCAAAATGATTTAAGTCTTGTTTTTTTTTAAATTAAGTTAATTATTGCCAGTGGAGTCCGAAAAATAATCTTGTTTTCCCTTTGAATTAAGTTTATTTTTCCGACCTCAGTGGCAGATTTTTTTTTCTCCTAAGGCAGTGTACCAAACAGTCTCTCTTAACTTATTGCTTTATTACTGGGTGGGTGAAAATAAACATGGATATGCAAGAGAATCGGCGTTATTATCTGAGTTATATTCTCTAGTTATTACACACAACAAAACCCATGTGCCTGACTCTTACATGACCTGGTTATGGTTACTAGGGTAGCTGTGTGTGAATTTGGTGATAAAATCCATCAAGGGCTTGCAAGGGCTCTACATCTTGGCTCTATTCTAAATCAACGAGACCCACACACAATATGCCTGAGTGAGGCATTCCCCGTGTATCATCAGCCTTACAGTTTAGATCGAGATGTTTAAGTCAGTAAGATTTTTTTTTTCAAATAAATTAATTATTTAATTCAGCAAGTATGCATTAAATTGATCAAACGTGACAGTAAACACTGTAAATTTATGTATGATTTTTTTATTTCAAATAAACACTGCTCTTTTGAACTTTCTATTCAAAAAAGAATCTTGAAAAAAAGTGGTTTCCACATAGATCAGGGCCGAACAATATATTTAAATAGAAAACAGTGGTTTTAAATTGTGAGAATTTCACAATATAATTATTTTACTGAGTTTTTGATCAAATAAATGCTGCCTTGGTGAGAATAAGAGACTTCCTTCAAAAAATCTTATACCAATATTTAATCATTTGCACATTTTTCTAAACACAAACAAAACTTCAATAACTTGTTTTTATTTATATGCTTTTGTGATTTCTTGAAAGATATCTGACTTGGTCCATGTAACGCTTCACAATTCAATTTTCACTCACGTTTCCAAATTTCCTTTGGTATATTAGCACAATTTGTTTATGTCTCCCAACCAGGACACATACAGATAGATAGGAATATTCATCACTTTAGATAGACACCAAATTTTCTTTCTATGATTCACAAATAGTGTGGTGAACAATATCTCTCCCTTTCATTAGAGAACAGTCCGAAACGGTTCGGTACGAATACGTGTACCGTTACACCCCTACTGTATATACATCAAAAGTGGCAGTAAAGACCTTTACATTGTTATTTCTAATTAAAATTAATGCTGTTTGTTGTAACTTTACATTCATTAAAGAATCCTGAAAAAATTGTTTATGCTTTCCTCAAAAACATTAAGCAGCTGTTTTCAACATTGACAATAATAATAAATGTTTCTTGAGCACCAAATCAGCATATTAGAATGATTTCTGAAGGATCATGTGGCACTGAAGACTGGAGTAATGATGCTGAAAATTCAGCTTTGCCATCACAGAAATAAATGACATTTGAAACGGTATTAAAATAGAAAACTCATTTTAAATTGAAATAATTTTTCACAATATTACTGTTTTTACAGTATTTTTGATCAAATAAATGCAGGCTTGGTGAGCATAAGAGATTTCCTTTAAAAAACAATACAAAAATCTTACAGCTTACAAAGTTTTGAACGTTATGGCAATTCTTTTATTTTATTTTTCAGCTTAACACCCTCAGTTAAGACAATGGCTGTCATAGCATGTTTCATAACAGATTAATTTAAACATACTGTACATTAAATAATTAAGACTAACAGGTTTAGTAAAATATAATGAGTATATGGTGTAATAAATACTTTTATTTTATTTTTCAGCTTAACACCCTCAGTTTCCATTCACTTTGTTGTATGGAAGAGAGCGGTATGAACAATCTGCGAAACTTCTCCATTTGTGTTCCACAGAAGAGAGTAAGTCATACATTTTTGCACAATATAAGGGCGAGTAAGTGATGACAGAATTTTTATTTTTGGGTGAACTGAGGTCCCAGTCCTCTCAGATTCCTTTAGAAAAAAATTAATTATCATTCAAACTAAAAATAAATAATGAAACTGTGAATTGTAGCAGAATCTGCAATGTAGAAGAATGGTGCCATCTTGTGGCACTACATATTATCTCAGCCTTTCATAAACTGACACTGGAGAGGGGAAGGGAGGGTCTCTTGGGAACTTGATGATGACAAAAACATTTTAACACTAGGAAGTGCAGGTCAGTGCCCCGTTGTAGTGACATTCATAGAGAAAGAGGTGTGTGTGTGTGTGTGTGTTTGTGAGTGAGATGTGTGTGTGCTTCCCTGAGCAGCTGTATAGCACAAAGCCTATTTGAAAGTAATTACATTAATTAGACCGCATTAGAAGTGTTTACCACACCGTATGGACTGTAGGCCACCTCACTAAATAAGTATGTGCTACTGTCCAACACGTCTGAAGAGAAGCTGAATCCAACAAAGCATTTTAAAACAAATGACTGCCTCAAACACAATTACAAACCATTATTGTAATATTAGGACAGCTGATTGATTTTATAATAAATATTTGCAGTCATATTTGTTATAATTTTTCTTTTCTTTTTGCTTTACTGACAGTAACATTTGAACGGTGTGAATGCCACAAGTTTGTGTAAAACCTGAAGATCATGTTCTCCAGCACGATTTAAGAATTATCCAAAAAGAATCAAGAACTGAATTTTGATGGGAGTGGACTGTAGGTCACATACGGTTTTTCAGAGACATCTGTCTGCACATCTGATGTAAGTGAAGGGAGCAGCTTGCCTGGTGGCTGGGATGAGATTTTAACACAGCCCTAAGAAATCAGCTATGTTGTCTGCCAAGAACCTTGAGGATTAGTAAACATCACATACTCTTCATCTTTCCATGTAAGACCCAAACTAAAACTCTGCTCTAAACAAGCCCGTGCTAAGACTATGACTGCATATAAAAAAAGGATTAATTTTACATGCAATATGTACACATATTTAGTTCTGGATTAGTCTTAAAAGTAACTTCAGATGCAGTGGGTTTAATCTGAGCAAATCAGCCCACTGGAAAATCAGATTTGTTTATGACAACATATTACGACTGCAGAAGTGCAGTTCATAAATTAAATTTTTACAGTTTGTAAACATAAATGTAAAAATCACAAAAGCACATAAATTATTACAATTAAAACCGCAGATATAAAAGCAAATTAAAAAATATTAGTAAATACTATAATAGCATATAAAATAACTGGCCTGATTCATGAACAAATCATTCTTTTGAGTCAGATTGCTTTGATTTTTCTGGTGTATCTGCAAGCTTTAAAGTTTTTAGTTCCTATTGCTTGTAATCATCTGGAAAACGGGTCGGTATGTTATTCAACATATTTCCTTTAGTATTCCACAGAAGAACGTCATACAGATTTAGAACGACATCAGAGTAAGTAAATGATGACAAATTTGCAGTTTACAGTGAAATATCCTTTAAAGACAGATAAAACCTAAATTGAAGAACATCTCTTTGAATAATCCTGTATTCTCTTATGGAGCAGATTCTCTAGAAATCTCTCTTTAGTTCAGTAACACTTGCTGCTATTGTGTATCTCAGCACTAGACTTGTCATGGCCTGCCACGTTCCAGACTTCAAACTGGGCAACATATTAAACTATACTTTAATCATCGCTCTTCAACTTTTCGCCACAAAAAAACTTGTCAGAACCCATCAGAGTTCCAAAGGTCTATAGCTCTGAATTTTAACACCTGCTAATACTACTGGCCATTCTTTGTTATGCCAACAGAAATTATAAAGTGAGATAATTAATCTTTGAGCACCAGCTTTTGCACTTAAGCTACATACAAGAGCAAACTAGATTTGAAGCGCTACCTTTCCAGTCGTGGCAGGACGGACTGAAGGTGTAGTTGGGCTGGCCCTGCAGTGGGACGCCCTTTCGAGCTGGTGGTCTCGCCCAGGGTTTGGGTGCCCATAGTGCATCTTGCTGCTGGTGAATTTTGGAGGTGAGGAGTCTGCGGCGAAGGCTGCCCTCCGTCTTGTGCTGGAGGTTCAATTTGCGAGTATAAAGTGGAAGAAGTTCATCTTCGTCCTCATAGTAGGTCCTATTCCAGCATTTCCCAGCTGGTTCGGTAGAGAGGCAGTCCACGTATGCAATCATCCTGTGTTTGACAGAAGTATCTCAACTTCAGTCCAGTTTGGGACGTTCAACCACATGTTCCCACATCCACCCGTTTCCTTTTTATCTCCACAGAGCCAGGACAACTAGGCGTACAGAGAAACCTCCACAAACATTAGGTTTCCACAAGTCACTAATCATGCTAGAGTTGGACAACATTCCGCAAGAGCAAATCTGGTTTCTCCATAGACAAAAAGATCAAACACGAATCAGTGAAAACACATATTTTGTTGTCCTCTCACTAACAACTTAAAGCTTTAGACTGAGAGAATGTGCAAGTTAGCTTGCTTGTATAATCTGTAAACCAGGATTATCCTTTTACATCCAAGTGCTGCTTGAAGGCAGGCTTTGCACTACAGATGGTCACCTGGGAAAAGGTGAAAAATAATGCTGAACTAATTAAAAAAATTTTTTAACCTAATGCTCAAAAAGGAGAAAAAAAGAAGAGTTGTATTTTAACATTACTTTCCCCTTTGACCTCCACTGGAACTACAAATAATGTTCAAAATGGCACAATATTTTACACAAAACATTTGAATTGATAGTCTATGTTTTACACATTGGTTCTATAATTCTACTAGCCTGGTTGCTGTTTTAGAATTAAGTTTTTTTTTTTATAAAATACTTAAACCAAGTTGAGGGTAATAAGTGCTATTATATTTGTGTTGCAACTCCCGGTAGTGGGTATGCTGTAACTACAGCACTCATGTAATTTACATGATTTAGTTATAAGTTGTAGATTTCAAAACAACTTTAATTAGCAGCATATAAATGTGATTAAACTATATCAAAGTTTGAGATAAAGTAAATAAATAGCTAAAAATTATTAAATAGCTAGCAAATAAATAATAAACTAATAAATTATAAATAAACCGTCAGTCTTCCATATCTTCTTAAAACCAACTTGAGTCACTTTCACAGCTGTTTGTGGCCATTGGATGAATAGAACATGAGAATTAGAGAGGCAGCGAGGGAGAGAAATACGATACGACCAACAGATAGTCAGACAGAAAGAGCATTGTACTCTAGTTATCTCTAGCAAATGTAACTGTCTAAGTCAAGATAATGAGTTGAGCCCAGGATGGGTGACATAAATCTGGGGCTGCAAAGATATCCCTTACCCAAACAGATCAACAACACACACCTAAATTGTATTTCAGCACTTTATGTTTGCATAGACAAGCTGGATATAATATAATCGTCCAATTCATCGTGATCAGATCTGATTAAACTCCATCCGGGGTCTAATCCAAACCCTTGAGCTCAATTCTTTGGATGACCGCCAAAGGCAGGAACTGGACCAGATGAGAATTCCAGCAACCAGAAGCTATCCTGCCAAGAGCTTAAACTTACATACAACCACCCTGGCCCAAAGAGAGCTTTTCACAGAAATACTATCACGTCCACATAAATCTAGGCTTATCATGTAACATGCCTGGCAGCAAATGTTGAATGTATGTCCGTTCTGTGCGCCGTGTTAACCTAAATGAGTAACATTGTATTGAAGTTTACACAGTGACGTGGCCACTTTGAGGGTTTATCATGGAGCAGAAATTTCAGAGTGCTCTAAGTCTCTTTCCCAGAAACTTCTTTTGTTGGAAGCAGTGAAGTATGTGTTCGTGTGGTCATTGCTCACTGGTCTGCAAAGCATCTGGATCCACTTAATTGAATGAACAGTTATGCATTTGTGAAGACGCAGTGCAAATTTGTTAAAAGGGTCATATGATGCAATTTCATTTTTCCTTTCTCTTTGGAGTGTTACAAGCTCTTGGTGCATAAAGAAGATCTGTAAAGTTGCAAAGACTAAAGTCTCAAATCCAAAGAGATATTCTTTATAAAAGTTAAGAGTCAACCACGCCTACCTAAAACGGCTCGTTCTAACACGCCCCCACATATCTACATCACTATGTGGGAAATTTGCATAACGCCGCAAAAAAAAACTTTTTGTGACAGAAGAAATTCGAAATGGCATGTTTATTGATTTTCTTGAGCTCATTATGAATAAAAGCGAGAAAATGAGAAAGCCAAACAAAATTAGAAACCTAATAGAATCCCACGTTCTTCCAAAATTTATTTTTCCTCCTATAGAAGAAAGTAAACTTAGATTAGTTCCTCCAACAAATCACACAAACCATTGGTTCTGAATAGAGATTGTGCGCCTCCACTAGGTGCAAGTCTGCACCACCCGAATCCCTGCTTGCTTGGGTGCACAAACTTCAAGGTTGGGGGGGTTCAACAAAGGTTGCCATGGAGTCCCTGTAATTCAGCCAGAGGCACCTGCTGGAGCAGACTGTATGCTCAACTCTGTGTGCACGGCTCTATTGTTGTTTCCATTTGGATAATTTCTATCCTTTGTCATTCTTGACTCAGTGGACGTGACCTCGATCAGACGGAGCTGTTGTGTGTTGAGTTGCCTGTCATTTAATATTCTGTATACTACTAATATCGACCATAACATGATAAATATTATCAGCTTATCCTATATGCCAGAATTAAAAAAATGGAACATCCCTAATCTCAAATCAGGTTTTACACAATTTGAGGAGTTCATTTCAGCTTAAAAGCTGCTGTCATTACAGCAAAAGGAGGGTGTGCACAAATGTACATATTTCAGATACCACTTTACTTGTATATATAGCTATCTACTGTGCACATCCATGTCCAATATGGATTAATGGAATGCCAGTTTAAAGCTGTTAATGACATTCCCTCAGTATTCCAGTATTCAGACCACCAGTGTTCCCAGCTAGACTGCAATATACATATACAAAGATCACTGTTAGTAAATTTGAGGATTGTGAAATATTTGATGTGAACTTTCAACGTTGTAACTACTACACAGTAGTGCTAGTACACCACATCATTCTTTTAAGCAATAAATAACTTGAGTTCAAAAGACATTTGTACAGTGGAAAACCACAGTCCATTAAACTAATTTTACAGATGCTCTGTATCATACACTCCTACGAAGAAGCATCTTGGAGGAGGAAACCATTTTCAGCTTTTGGGCTACATTTCCAAATCCTCCCATCTGTCAATCTCTCAGTGTTTTGTCCCTCATTCTTTCCACAGTGTCTTAAAGAATGCAGTAACATCCTGAGTCTTTGATTCAACAATAAAATCATTAACTAGATTCCATCTTGGAATCGTCCCTTATGGCATTTCTGAAATGAAGAATGACCTTTCTTTGCCTATTATCTTAACCCTGAAAATAACTGCAGGCCAAACTCGATGGACTCCACCAATGTTACAGGGATCAGACTCAGAATTCCACTAATGTGGAAGGGAGGGTCGGCTCCGCACACACCTAGCGACTGAGACCCTCATGTGGGGCTGACATATCTGGAATGGCCATCATTCTTCAGGCTCCAAGCCAACCCTGGCTAATGTCCATGATTCATAACTGTCACATGAACCATGAATGCCTCGTGTGAAATGGGAAAAAGTGCATAATGAGACATTCATGAGATTCAAATCCAGGTGTTTTAACAATTAAGCCTGGATAATCACACCAAGATTTGGAAAAATTATCATCCTGACAGCTGAGAAGCCCGTAAGACGCCATCTTCTGCATCTTCAGTCCAAAGCAAGCAAAATCAAGAAAAAATCCTCCTACTTTAACAGATATGATGAGATGATTGGTCCTATGGGTAGGATTGCAAAAAGAGCAAGACAATAATTGGATTACATCCAATCAGCTGCTCTGGCTCTTCTGGAAAACAGTAAAATGGAGAGAGTGAGGCGGGTACCTTTATCTAGGTCAAGGAAGCTTAATTTATTTTAAAAAATCTTACACAGAAGAGCACTTTCAGGCTTTTAAAGTGAATTACACTCAGTCCCTGCCTCCCACGAGAGTCATCTCCACTTCTCATTTAAGTCACAGAAGGACGCTGATTTGTTTCAAGTCCTGAGGAGCAGCTGACTAACAGAATGCTCTTTTAGCTGCTCATCAGGGAGCCGCTAAACTGTCTCTCCATCATGTGACACTTTTAGAGAAGCCTGTGAGTTGTGGGTCACCGCATACATTTGCATTCAATGATTTCACCTCTGACAACAGGAGTCAGTCCATAAAGCAGCTTTACTTTATGAGAGCAGACAAACTTACTTTGGATGCTGGTGTGCTCTTCAGGAAAACAGTAAAATGGAGAGAGTGAGGCGGGTACCTTTATCTAGGTCAAGGAAGCTTAATTTATTAAAAAAAATCTTACACAGAAGAGCACTTTCAGGCTTTTAAAGTGAATTACACTCAGTCCCTGCCTCCCACGAGAGTCATCTCCACTTCTCATTTAAGTCACAGAAGGACGCTGATTTGTTTCAAGTCCTGAGGAGCAGCTGACTAACAGAATGCTCTTTTAGCTGCTCATCAGGGAGCCGCTAAACTGTCTCTCCATCATGTGACACTTTTAGAGAAGCCTGTGAGTTGTGGGTCACCGCATACATTTGCATTCAATGATTTCACCTCTGACAACAGGAGTCAGTCCATAAAGCAGCTTTACTTTATGAGAGCAGACAAACTTACTTTGGATGCTGGTGTGCAGTGTGTTGGTGTACAATTAGCTTAAAAAGGAAAATCCACAAGGGTTCTTGAGGGAAGATGAGGAGCGCTGCTGGTGTTGATATGAGTGATATGAATGCACTTGTTTTGGAGCTTGACTTTAAAACACAAGCCTGTCTCAACCTGCACAGAGCCCTCAGCTACAGGCTGACTGCATCCAAGTTCATAGTGCTGCTGCAAAGGACAGATTTTTGTAAACAATTCTGTTCATAATACAATGAAGTATGCTTTAGGCCAGTTTTCATGCAGTTTAGTGGATCTGATCTATTATATATCTATTTCAATCTATAAGTTGAAGAAAATACTGAAAGAAAACGCACTATTCAACCAAACTAGCCAGCAAAAAGAATTGTTTTAATAAAATAAAAGTATGTTTATGAAGTTTAGTAGGGAAATTGGAGCTAGTTGTCACAGTTTTTCTCAAGTCTCAAGTCTACAGTTAAAAGATACAGTTAATTTAACACGCGCTTTGTGACAACATGCCCCATTAGCACTGTAGGAGTTGTCACAAACTTGCCATCATTACCGGTACTGACTTTTCAGCAAAACGTAAACCATAAAAAACTATGAATAATGAAACAAACAAAATTTAGAGGAACAGCAAAAATATTAAATATAAAAAACATATTGTAACAAATAAATTACATTAAAATAAAATTAAATAAAATGATGATGTGTGAAATGTGATGGCATGAAAAATGCCACCACTTAAAACACAGTTTCAGGTTCAAACTTAAGAGGGTAATTTACAAAAGCAAACATTTTAAAACTACTTAAAAATTTTAAGTCATATGATGTTGCTAAAAAGAACATTATGTTGTGTATTTGGTGTAATGAAATGTGTTTATGCGGTTTAAGGTTAAAAAAACACATTATTTTCCACATACTGTACATTATTGTTTCTCCTCTATGCCCCGCCTTTCTGAACCGGGTCGATTTTTACAAAGCTCATCGGTCTGAAAAAGCGAGGTGAGCTGTGATTGGCCAGCTATCCAATGCGTTGTGATTGGCCGAATACCTCAAGAGTGTGACGGAAATGTTACTAAAACCATGTCTGCATTTGTGATTGGAAAAATGACAAACAACAAACTCTACTCTACACTGCTCAAAACTCGCGTTTGAATCATCAGTGGCAAATCCTTTAAATGAAAACGTACTTACAGACTGTGAGTCAGAACAGCCGGCATTGTTGTCTTCTCTCCCAGAATCAGGAAACAGTCCTCCATAAAATGCTTAATATTTGGGTTGAACTGTTCTGGAACAGTGTTGTAAATACAACTTAACCACTGATTTCTAGTCGTGTCCTTCCATGGAAGACCAAACAAAGTAGTTTCGCGTTCACAACGAAACACACAGCGGCTGGGCTAGAGTGAGCAGAGGCGCGGGCTTGAGAACGGCGCGGCCGGCGGATTCGACGAAGGAGCGTCCAGCGGGCTTGCGGCAACCACATGTGACGACCCCTGGCTGGACTCTGCTTCGTCCACGGTGAAAGCCGATCCGGCCATTCACAGCGAAAAGTTGATGTATTTCCTCAGCG
>NW_015666800.1:2012340-2030498 GCF_001515625.1 Sinocyclocheilus rhinocerous
CTCAGCAACCCGGATCAGCTCTAGGCATGACGAAGCAGATATCGTCCTCTTTTGGAAGGCCAAACAAAGTAGTTTCGCTTTCACAACAAAACACCCGGCAACAACAATACTACAGCGAGGATCAAAGTTATGCCTTCTTTCTTTGCGTGAACATTTGGGCGGTGTTATGCAAATCTTCCCACATCGTGACGTAGACATGTGGGGGCGTGTTAGAACGAGCCGTTTTAGGTAGGCGTGGTTGACTCTTAACTTTTATAAAGAATATCTCTTTGGATTTGAGACTTTAGTCTTTGCAACTTTACAGATCTTCTTTATGCACCAAGAGCTTGTAACACTTCAAAGAGAAAGGAAAAATTGAAATCGCATCATATGACCCCTTTAACTACTGGACTGTTGGTTTGAAACCATGATAAATCACTGTTTTAAAAATAAATAAATAACTTTGACTTAAAACCTTACAGAGGCTATGATAACTAGCCCCTTATGCATAACTTTACAACTGTTGAATGAATAACTATTTTATGCTATTTTTATTTGACCCTACTATAAAAAAACTAAAGAAAAAGGTCAGAAAATGTAACTTTGAAGATTTTCACTTCGAAATCATTGGCAATAACCAGTCATGACAAAAAGCACAAAATACCAATGTGACTATTGATAACATGACCTTCAGGTCACTGGTGAATAAAAGAGGTGAGCGGTGTCAAATAAATAAATAAATAAAAATAAAACCTTAAAAAATCAGGTCACCATGCTGGATAGATTATTTATGCTTGACATGAAAAATACAATGGATAACAAAAAGTCACAAAACAACAGACAAGTAAAAAGAAAAGAGAGAAAGAAAGAGGGTGAACAAGAACAGATCATCCATCCAAAAGAAACACACACTTGGACATACACACACAACATTGCAAAACAAAAAGCTACTATATTCATTTATCATAGTGATAGTGCACCCTAAAATAAAACAAAGTCTGTCATCATTTACTGTTGTTCCAAACCTCTATAACTTTCTTTCTTTACATTAATACAAAAGGTGAATTTTTGAAGAATATCCTTTCCACTATTTTTCATATGATCAATGTAAAGGAGAATTGGGACTATCAAGCTCTAAATTGACAAAAAGCACCATAAAAGCACTTCTTTGATACTTTTGAAGCTTGAAAGCTTCAGTCCTCATTCATTATAACTACACAGAAAAGAGCGACCCGCACATTCTTCTCAATTTATTTTTTCACATACCGGGTTGTAACACCAAGAATGAGTATATGATGACTAATTTTAATGTCCGACTGAACTATCTCTTTAAACTAAACCCAAAGCCTTTTATATACTTTTAAAAAGCAAATGAGAAACACAATGCCAGCATGGAGCCAAAACCGCAAAGAATGACAAATCTGCAACACTTGCAACTCAAGCTTGCATTTCTAAAGAGAAATTTGCCATGGGATCACAGCTTGGTAGAGTTCACATAAAAGACAGATCAGATAAAAGTTTCCTCCTTTTTTATAAACAACTCCACTCTCATCACCTTAAAACTCTGGCACGGTCACCGTAACTTTTCTGACAGATTCCCACCTAACCCCCCCACCACCACTACCACCAGCAGCCTGCAAGCTGCACTTCCTAGCAAGAAAACAAAGGAACCGGAGGAGAGAGCAGTGCTTTGAAACTGAGCAGGACGCTTAACTAACAGCTGAGCTCGATACCCCTCCCTTTGTCTTCCATCAGGGAACTGTTACACTCTGAAACTGCAATAGCTTGCGTATGTCTCCTAGTTGTTCTTTGTCTTTCTTTCTTCCAGTTTTGAAAGTCTGACACTTACCTCTCAGACAGAACATGGTCTCCTGCCTCTTCCACTGTGTGTTGGTTTGCTGGGAAGTGTGTCAAGAGTTTTGCAGCGCACTGTCCTCACACAGCTCAGCGTCCCAGCTGGAGCAGCTGCCCCCCGTCCCTCCCGAGCACAAACACTCACACAGGTTCATAGGCACTATCTCTAACTCCCTCCTTCACTTTCACCCACGTATACACACACACACACACGGTGGCAACCTGCCAGCTCATGCACCCTGTGAAAATGTTATCCAACCCCATAGTCCTGCCATTCCATAGGACTGACACTGCAGGACAAAGGACAGAGAGGTGGAGAGATTGTGTGAGAGAGAGACTGACTCAGTCAGAGAGACCCCCTCCTTCTTTCTCTCTCTCTCTCTCTCTTCATCCCCAACTGCAGCACTGCAGAGCATTGATTCTTAACTTAGATGTCAGCAGTCAGCAGTCGCTGACTTTTGACACACACAAAGTTAAATATAGCTAAATCCCCTCAACTCAATTGCTTGTTACAGAAATAAAAGGTCATTGTCCTAGGCTGTCATCGGCCGCTAATGCTTAGTTTAATTGCCAAAACACACAAAACATGCTTTGTGTGCTGCATTTTGACCATGTCATGTGCAGTTAATCTTTATCATATCAAACCTAATTCAGGTGCAACTACTAGAATGTCGCTGTAGTCAATTTAACAGTTTTCCCAATGCCAATTCTGTTTATGTTAACCGAAACACTGGTGTTGACTGTGGAGTGAGAATAAATAGAATGCTTTGACTAATGAAATCAAACTGTTAACTGTGGACTCCTTACAAGGAAATCCCTGACTATCACAAGGTAAATAAAATCATGTTGCTGGGAACTTAGTTTTAAATTCTGCTGGAGTTTTACTAAACCTGTGTGATAGACCTTATAAACATGGTTAAGTGAGACTACAAACATTTTTATTATAATTGGATGAATTTGTCAATTAATCAATCAATCATTTAAAAATAAATAAAATGTCCAGGTCATCCCAAAATCAAAAGAAGAAATGATACTTTGCATAAGAAAAATTATTTTCATGACAATTAAGCATTACTGTAATTTGTCCAAATTGTCATTACCATAATGCCACATAAAAAAAAATGTTATATAAAAAAACAATTTTTTTATATATATATATATATATATATATAGTGACATGTGGCCAAGTATGGTGACCCATACTTGGAATTAGTGCTCTGCATTTAACCCATCCAAAGTGACTTATATATATTGCTGTATTTTTATTTTACAGTAATGATAAAATTTGAAAATTGTGCAAAACAGTCAGGAAAATCTCATCAGTCAATTTTATTTATTTTAGTGTAAAATACTGGCTACATGTTCTTAAAGTTCACCCATGAACAGACAAATATAATTATTATGGTATGACTTAATTTGCTAAGATTGCACCTGTAATCTAAATTTAATCAAAACATACACTATTGTTTAAAATTTTGGGGCCAGAAAGATATTTTTAAAGAAATTAATACCTTTATTTAGAAAGGATGCATTAAACATCAAAGTGACAGTAAGGACATCTGTAATGTTACAAAAGATTTATATTTCAAATAAATGCTGTTCTTCTGACATTTCTATTCAAAGAATCCTGAATAAAATGTATTATGGTTTCCATAAAATATTAAGCAGCACAACTGTTTTCAGCATTAATAAATGTTTCTTGAGCACCAAATCAGCATATTAGATTGATTTCTGAAGGATCAAGTGACAGTGAAGTGTGGAGTAATGGCTGATAAAAATTCAGCTTTGCCATCACATGAATACATTACATTTTCAAATATATTAACATAGAGAAGTTATTTTAATGTGTATTTAATATTTCACAATATTACTGTTTTTGATTGATTAAATAAATGCAGTCTTGGAGAGCATTTCTTTCAAAAACATCTTACTGAACTTTTGAACACTAGCAAAGTAAAAATGTGAGAAAGTAACATTGCTGCATGTGCAATGACAATGCCCTACCCTATACTCTGTCAATCACCCTGACACTTTCCCTCAAAGCCCTGAGTGGAGGACCATTTCAAAATGCCCCTTCTAGCCATGATGAAACCCTCAACAAAATTTAAACCTCTAATGTTTTCAAGTATTTCACTGGCGATATTAAGGAATAACCACAAACAGCTCATTAGACAAACTGAAAGCTGAGTGTCCTCTGCTTACCTCTGTGATGGAGAGATGCATAAACCCACTCATCATAGTCCTCATCAGTATCCAGCTGCTCTCTGTGGCAGGGGAAGAAGCGTGCATGCTGCTCGGACAGAGTGGAAAGACCCAGAGCACCGAGGGTTCGAGGTACAGGGTGACTTTTGCCCTCTGCCAACTCCCCTCTGTACCTCAGAAAGCTCCTCTCTCCCCACATCTCCAACAACCAGCAGCAACAAAAGCCTGACTTGAACCAAAGAGTCAGGCACGTCTCCAAATGCCCCACATTTACTTACGAAACGCAAAACAGCAGCTTAAATCACTCTAACATGGAGGGAGGATTTATAAACACGCTTGCAAAGACCAAGGGCGGGTCCTTCTAGAATATCCATGCTTCAAAATATGATGTTGAAATTGTCCTCATACGCTGCACTACAAGCAGTGCTGGTCTTCAACATGCCTTTAAGCTCCAAAAATACATTCTTCTTTGTTTGTCTAAATGAGTTTGACTCCAAACAAGCAAAGTGCACACTCAGGAAGACTTAAAAAAACTTTGGACAGAAAGTGGGGAACTTCCTCTGCTCCCCAGCTGTGACACGTCGGTGCGTTGGCATGAGCAAGTGTGTGTGTGTGTGTGTGTGTGAGCGTGCACACTCATGTGCTCCACCAGCTCGGCTGTGACTGCTTCAGCATGATTTCTGCATGCTTTTTCTTCAGGTGGAGCTAAATAAAATCCATCTATTATGCCACTCAATGAATAAGGTGATTTAAAGTAATATTAAACTGAACAGCTCCTGGATAAACCACAAGATTCTCACACTCCTCCTGTATAATCGTCATAATTCAACACTTTAGCATGGTCCACACGCACCCTATAAATAGATAAAGCAGATTAATAGCTTTAGAGTGTCTTACAGGTGACCAGGGAAAGGCTCTTAGACCTGACATATAGGGTGTCTGTTATTTTAATGAATTTGGCATGATTATTTATCTATGATGAGTACAGACTGACAGTACAGAAACAAGTACAGCACAGAACAGGTTAATGTGGATGTATCCAATCCAAAACCACTGAAAAATCAGAGCAGACATGAAATGTTACTTGTTTAGTGACTTTGATCTGCTGCACTAATAGTAAGTATTGCTTTCCGAAAAGAAACGCTATATTTTAAATCTCACATTTCGAAGATATACATCTTTCTTAGTTCAAGACTGTCTTGGGATATAGCAAAATATTTGTGATTTATACATCAGCTAATGGTGTAAAAAACTGAGTTCCAAAAATTTTCAGAGTTCCAGACTGTGACTAAAATGGTCGCTAATGCGATAAAAATGTGACAGTTAAAAGTTGTTACGGGTGGTGGTGCTGTAAGGAGCATACGACGATGGAGAACTACAAATAACAGTCTTTGAATAAATCCACAGAAGAAACACTTGAGAAACTCAAGGGAAACCGCAGCACAACCAACATGAAAAATTCTCAATACAGGACAAAGGAACTCAGGAGAACACAGGGCTTAAATGAATAGAGACAAACGAGATAATCAACACAGGTGAACGGAATGAACTAATCAATGGAGCATGGAAAACTAGGTCAAGAAACAGAACAGGAACAGGGAAAAACAAACTAAAAGTTAATGACCGTTACAGTTCGCCCCCCTCCCGGAAGGTGCGTCCTCGTGCCTAAAGTCCAACTGAGGAGGGAGGGTGGGGGCTCTGGTGGAGGACGTGGAGCAGGAGAAAGGCAGGGACTGGGAGAAGGTGATGCCAGGACGAGGCCCCAAGGTGGATTCGAGGGAGGGAAGAGCCATGGAGAAGGCCTTGACGACACCCTGGGCACATGCGATGGAGACGGAGCCACTGCAGTTGGAGACCCAGGTGGAGCAGAGCAGATGGAGAGCCAGGGCGACAACCAAGGTCCGGAGGGCTAAGGCGGAGCTGATGGCTCAGGCGACCGAGGCAGAGACGGGGACCCGGAAGACCGCGGTGGAGCCGGAGTGAATGAGGACGAAGGCGGAGCCGGAGGGAAGGAGGAGCTTGACAGAGGCGACAGATGGTCGATGACTGACCAAGGCGGAGCCGGAGGGACGAGGGAGCCCGGTGGAGCCAGTGGAATGATGGGCCACGGTGGAGATGAGGGAGCTAGGAGCCATGGCGGAGCCGATGGGTCGGAGGACCGAGGTGGATTCCAGGACTCGGAGGCTGGAGGCGGAGAAAGGGGATCCTCACGCCTAGGCGGAGCTGGAGACTGGAAGTCCCGAGGCGGCGGATCAGAGCGCCCAGCTGGCGCTGACTGAGGGCGAACTGAGGGACTGGCAGGAACCAGTGGAGACAGAGCTGAGGAACTGGCTGGATTTAGGAGAGGAGGTGGGATAAGGCGGCTGGGAGGGAACACGAGAGTCACAGGGAGCTCAGGAAACACCGGAGGGCTGGACGGAGCCAGCGGAGATTCATGAGAAACAGAAACACTGGGAATCACCTCCCCAACCCAGTCGATCAAATCAATATCAAAGATGTCCATAAGTTCATCAATATATAGTCCAGTGGCCAGTTGCAGCTCACCCTCAGCGGCGGGAGTGTGGGCGGGGCTTCCCTCCAAGCCCTTGATCTCCACCAGCACTCCCTCTGGGACGGGCGATGTTGCCGGCTCACGCACCTGGTCAGAACGGTCTTGAGGCTCATGCTCCTGGGCGACGATCGGCTCAGTCGCGGTTTTGCACGCTGGTGGCGCTGACTGAGGGTGAGATGAGGGACTGGCAGGAACCAGCGGAGACAGGGCTGAGGAACTGGCTGGCAAAAGAGGAGGCAGGAGAGGGAGGCTGGGTGGGAGCCACAGGGAGTCACAGGGAGCTTAGGAGACACAGGAGAGCGGAACGGAACCAGCGTAGACTCAGGGGACGAAGGAACATGGGGAATTACCTCTCCTACCCAGTCAATTAAGTCCTCTTTAAAACAGTCCATTAGTTCCTCATAATATAGTCCAGTGACCAGTTGCAGCTCACCCTCAGTGGCGGGAGTGTGGGCGGGGCTTTCCTCCAAGCCCTCGATCTCCACAAGCACTCTCTCATGCACGTGTGATGTAGCCGGCTCACACACCTGGTCAGACGTCTCTTGAGGCTCAGGCTCCGGGGCGATGATCGGCTCAGTTGCAGTTTTATGGCAGGGTCAGGCGCACCAACTGCGGTGGGGCCAGGCGCTAGAGTTGTACACCGTCCGCTGGAACGTGTGCCTTCGACCGCTCGCTCAGGCTGGCGTGGTAAAATACACAGAGTGAGCGGTCAGGGTAATGAGTCAGGCACGCGAGATGGAAAAATGGAACAAAGGAACTCAGGAGAACACAGGGCTTAAATGAACAGAGACAAACGAGATAATCAACACAGGTGAACAGAATTAACTAATCAAGGGAGCATGGAAAACTAGGTCAAGAAACAAAACAGGAACAGGGAAAAACAAACTAAAATGACCGTTACAAAAGTCTAGTCAGGAAAACATTGTGTAAGCCCATATGCGGTTTCATCAGGTATCATCTCATGCCATTAGTAAATTACATTAAAACTGGTGTATATGTATTTAACATGCAAGAACCACTGCTGCACAAACCGTGATGTCTGATTCTCAAACAAATGACTCTTATGAACCAGTTCTTTTTAATGAGTCAGTGAAAAAGATTCATGAATTTTAATGAAACTGTCATGGATTTGCTCACGGGTTAGCAATCTGAATCAGACTGAGTAAGTAAATCATTCAGAGCCGTTACTGACTCTCTGTTGTATTCATAAACAGAGTGACATTTATATTGCAAAGATAAAATATTTAACAATCAGCTAGATCAAATAAATTCATCTGAATGAGTCCTTTTTCCTTGTGGCTGAAAAGTTTCTTGTGTTATACGTCCGACCATTGACCCATATCGGCGCCACCAAATAATGTTTGATAATAGTGAGAACATGTGTGCCAGTTGGCACAATCAGCTCGCCCATAGTCAAATGTGTCCCAAAAGCTTTGAAATCAAGCAGCAATCCAAATGTTCCAGACTGCTTTACATGGCATTAATGCCATGGAAGCTACACATTGACCCTAAAACGCTCTGATGGCACAAAACAGTTCCAAGGTCTTATATGCCATGTTTTTGTACACCACAATTCAGCAGTAATGCATATAATTTGACACTGGTTTTAAAATTGATTCTTTTAATTGATATGAAAATATGTTAATTTTATTTACATTGATTCAATACCACTTTTTATGTGCTCTTGGCATGCTTAGATGAATAATTAATTTCTAGTTTATGCTGCTGTCTAGTTAATGTGTAGTTTCTGCTGCTTATGGGTGTTACAGTAATGTCAGAATAATAACTTGAAACAATAATACAGCCAATTACTTTTGGCACTATTAGGATATTTTCTGTTTATGTCTGAACATTAAGGTGCACCATGTTTAGCTGCAAATTAGCAAACATATTTCAGCCACAAGAGGGTGCTATGAACCCAAACATTCCCTTCAACTCTTTGCGATATGCCTAAAAGGAAAATACTGTAGTGTAGCCAGCTACATAATTTGTTAATGTCAATCAAGCACTAACTCAAGACATCATTACGTTCTGAACAGGCAGCCGTTCCTCATATTCTGGGATGATATTCAAGCCTTTAAAACATCAGATAAGGCATGATAAATAAAGAGAGGGAAACACAAACTATCAAGCCAGAGCTGTAACAGATACCTGATACAGAAGCTTATCCGACACGCTTAGCTACCTTCCTGTTTACACAAGAGTTTCACTCCTGCACAGTGTTTTTGTGCCATTTTGCCCCACATTTCCTTGAGGGACAGACAGTGTCAGTGTCCAGCTAAAAACATAAGCATCCATGACTTTATCACTCTTAAGTATGCAATTTTATTTTAACTTTAATTAAAAAAAGTGTTTTTCAATAACATAATTTATTTTAAATAAGTACTAATTTTATTTTAGGCTATAGTTTGAGTTTATGTTTATGACAACTTTCCTTTTGGCAAGAAAGTTTCCATAAAAATGCATAAAAACAAATAAAGTTTACTTTGGTTTTATATTTCAATGCATAAAGAAGCATTGAATGAAATGTAATAAAGCTTATGGTTTTCAGTAACTACTGGAATCTTTACAAGGAACATGTGCTCAGACTGCAAAGTTGAAATGAAATGGAAATGCAATCTATTCCAGACAGACCATAACTGCAGTTTTACTTATGAGTTGGTCGACTCCACCCAAATAAACCAATGAATTCAAATCTCTCCTTCTCTGCACACACACACATTCCAAAAATTAATGAAAGGCACTTTCCCCACTAAAGCAGGACTAAACAACCCCAGGATCAGATGTTTTCAATTAGGATTAAATTGGAAAAAGGGAGCAGCAACAGTGGTGGAGTCGCATATTTCAACCATAAAGTCCAGTCATATGGCCTTGGCAAACTAATAAGCCATTAAAACCACATTAAGGGCACTTGTTGAACCGTAACCAATGACCTTAACTGACACATTTACCCCCTTGACCCGACTTTTACCTGCCATCTACCTCTGTTTTGTTTCTCTGGGTTGATTCTGTTTGTTTTTGCACAAAAATGCAATAAGGGCCTTCGATCTGAAGTTTCGCTTAGTTTTCTTCTCAAGTGACAGTCAGTGCTCTTTGTGGAAACAGACCTAAACCAGAGCAGTTTCTATTTATAAATTATTATAAATAGATAGTATAAGACCTTTCACAATTTTACTTAAAAGCTATTAAATAATGAATTATATGGACTTGCAAAACGGCTTGATAAAATTATAAACAAAGACCATCCCAATGAGTATTAAACAACATTATTTATGCACTTGAAGTCATTTTGAAGAGTTCTTTTTACTTTGCCACTCAGACAAGTGACTTTATAGAGGCCAAGCAAAACAAGACCAGATATATTTTTGATCAAGAAGACATCATATAACTTTCATGCAACAAGTCAGGCTGAATAGGCTTGATTTCAAGTTCAAGGAGACTTCACAGATTTCACACTTCACAGATTTTCTGCAGCCAGTGGTTATAAGGTTCCTTTCACTCTATAGCCAGGGAGACTTCACAAAGAGGAAACATTCACAAAACCAGGAGGAAATCCTGAAGTCTGTCACTGTCCTATCTCAGTCATCCTCCCTCTGATATCTGTGTTATTCCAGTATCACAACTGTCACCACAGACTTCACATAAGGTCACCATCTGTATCAGCAACCATCTTGACCACAGCATAGTATAATAAAGTGCAATTTTTATGTAATATTTTAAAGAAATACAGAAATAAAGTCTCAACTGTGAGATATGAAATCGCAGTAAACTTTTTTAAACACTAAGGCAGAAACATGCTATACACATATGAAATGGAGATTCTCAACCAAGTCAAAAGCCATAATGGGTTCATGCTGTAAACTACAAACTTTGAGGAGGATCCTTTCAAAAATACTTTCGACCACCCATTGTGGTGGTGCAAACACTGACTGTTAATATACAGTGAGTATACTGGCCTTCAGATTATTACAGCTCTTTGTGAGGAATGAAGCTTATCTATATAAACAAGAAAAAAAGAATGTTTATTTAAAAATTAGCAGTTTTTTTTTTGCTACTTTGAGCACATTTGATAAGACTAACATACATAGTATGTTGTGTCTATGCCTGTGTGTGTTTATGGTATATGGGAGTATGGGTTGAAAACAATAAACTCGGATAGACTGCACCGTGGCAAGGGGGAGATTCTTCGGTTCCAGACTTCCAGGTGTGAATCTGCTGGCTGACTGAGGGATTTAGGAATGTGCAGGATTTTTCCGCCAAGGAAAATCATATTTCTCTTTCAACCCGACTAAGCATCCCACACTGACCTACTTCTCCACATCCCCATGAGATCTTTTAATTAGTCTGAAGTAAAGGGCAAATTGAAGGGGAATCTGCACAAAAGACACCCACATGCTGAAGAAGAACGATTTACACATACCGTTATCTGAAAAAAAAAAAAACTAGAATTGAGTCTTAAATAGATTGATGCCTACAGTTCTGCAAAACTTCTGGAATTCCCAAAACATAGTGAGCAATTAGAGCAATTTTGTAATTAACAAAACTCTGCTGGAAAAAACATCTTAAAGGGGTCATAGGATGCGATTTCAATTTTTCCTTTCTCTTTGGAGTGTTACAAGCTCTTGGTGCATAAAGACGATCTGTAAAGTTGCAAAGACTAAAGTCTCAAATCCAAAGAGATATTCTTTATAAAAGTTAAGAGTCAACCACGCCTACCTAAAACGGCTCGTTCTGATGAGCTTTGTAAAAATCGACGCGTTTCAGAAAGGCGGGGCATAGAGGAGAAACAATAATGTACAGTATGTGGAAAATAATGTGTTTTTTGAACCTTAGACCGCATAAACACATTTCATTACACCAAATACACAAAATAATGTTCTTTTTAGCAACATCATATGACCCCTTTAAACTAGTCTAAGGTGGTTTGCTGGTCTTAGCTGACCTCACAGTCTGGTCAGGATGGTTTTAGAGGGATTGGGAAACCAGCTTGACAAACAGCTCAGCCAACTTGGCCAGACTGCGAGACCTGTTTAAACCAGCTAAGATCAGCAAACCAGCTTAGTCCGGCTTAAAGTGGCCTTTCAGCCAAGAAATAAAAGGAAAAAGCATTCCAGTGCAATTTTTTACAACTGACATTCCCAGCAAATGTTATCCTGAGCTAGTCAGGCAAAACGGCCTCAACAGAAATTTGGACTGAGACCATAAACAGAAGGCAAATGATTTGGAACAGTAGAAACTTTTGCACTGAAAATGGGACTAAAGCCCAGGATGACTATAAACTCAAAGAAAACATCAGGCCCTGACCTCTGTGAGTCACACTGGCATGAACCCGTAAGAGACCTTTACTCCAACTCTGCCATGACTAAATAAACTCAATAACAAAAGTGCTTCAATCTCAGAGACTCTCAGTGCTCTCAGTGCCAAGCTGGATGTAAGTTCAGGGCCCCTTCGTCCAAGCACAAGACACCTATTGTTGAGGCAGAGCCGGCACAGGGCAGAGCAGCTGGTTAATGACACTGGATGCACAGTAAAGCTTTAGCTTAAAAAGAAAAGGTCTGTTGGATCATTAGATTCTGACATGGTATACTCAAATACACTTTTATATCAGAGAACGTCCTATCAAAACTTCAGTCACATTATTGCACTAATCTGTAACTCTTCCATATTAATCGCCATTGCCATAGTTCTTTGTTCTAGGTCAGAAGTACCTGCCATTCTCATTCCATTACTGTAATTATATTAGACCTCCTCCTTTTGTTCCATCAAATTAGATTCTTTGAGAATATTGATGAGTTAAAATCTAATTTGACATGATCTACTCACTAGAGTCTTTCACAGCAAGCATGCTTTTAGTCCAGCTCCTGAATCCTGTTATTGAAAATCAGACTTCTCAAAATCATCATGAGAGAGGCTTCCTAATACAGCAAGAATGAAAATGTAAAACAGGGGTGCACAAACCATACCCAATCATTTCACAGGTAAGTTTCATGAAGAAAAATCTAAATTCTGCACAAGTGCAAAAACACACAACAGTTTACATATTAGAGATATTGCATATGACAAATTAGCCAAAATATGTTTATAATTATAACTAAAGTTTTTTTGTTCGTTGACAGACCAGAACAGCACTGTCTGGCTCCAAAAACCAAGATTTTCTTATATTTAAAAAGATTTATTCCTAAACAACTTTAGGGCCATAATAATGTATTTAAGAATCTGGATAAAGTTATACTTAATATGTATTATTATTATTATTATTAAAAACAATAATGTATCAAACGTCAAATAATAAACATTTTAATAATGGTCTGTAATTAGGAAAATTGAGGAAGAACATTAATTCTAAAGGCCATCATATCTTTCACAATATCTCATACAAGCACTAAAGATCTGCTGCACAAATTATTGTTTTGAAGCAGGGAGACTAAATTAGTTTTCTGTCAGTTCTTAGTACAATTTTTGGGTTGCATCAATATCTTATGTTTATTTGAATAAGCCATCCTGTCATCCCATTCATGATCAGAGGCAACACTGTATAGTGCTGTTACTTTGCATAAATATATGTGATTAAAGAAGACAGTGGCTGCATTTCCATTACCCTTCAAATTGCGCAAATTAAAATTGCGAATTGAAAATATGCCCAATGGAAACACGTCAATTTCGCAAAAACTCCCATTTAGCACAAAAAAGTTTTTACGCTTACATGAGGTGGTTTCGGAAAAGGAATATTTCGAAAAACTGCAATGGAAACTGGTTGAGCAACTAGCCCCAACTCAGGACCAGCTCAGGATCAGCTCATGACCAACTAAGGACCAGCTCAAACCAGCTGCCATGCTTCAAAACATACCTAACCAGCATGTGCTGCTTTTTTTTTTCAACAGAGTAGGCTTCATGAAATTCTCTCTCATATCACAGAAGCTTGAAACTTGTCTCAGTGTCAAGTTTACTAAAACAGTTTCATCATAAACCCAGAATTGGATTAAAACGGAGAAGTAGTAAATGGTGTGTAAATACAAAGCCCTCTGCTTCCATTTACATCTCACTAAAGTTACACACAGAACCATTTCCCAACAACAACTTCCAGAAAGGAAATACTGTAAGTCCAGAGGGTCCATAAAAATCTGTCATCCACCAAGATGGACTTTACAGAAGTTCCAGTGAGACATCTATGGTTTGGTTGTGAAAGATATGTGATACAACTGTCTAAACAACATAATGTCACAACAGTCAAGAGTGCAAAACTTTCCTATATGAGAGAAACAGAGAGTTGTATTTCAGTCAGTGACTAAATAAACTGCAAAAATACATGTAAAAGTTTTTCTCTTTGTCTTAAAAAGTACAGCATCTCTTTTATAATAATTATTATTTATCTCCATAGTAATATGGTAATGATAAAGATCAAGTAACTTCATAATCTGCATATAGTTTGCAGGAACTGTGCATTTTCCTACAATAGATATCTACAATGCACCAAATACTGGCATTTTAACTTGACTCCATTCACTAAAGACCTCAGCCTTGAACTTCAAAAGTACACATGAATTTGAAGCTTGTAAATAAAATAAAAAATATTCAAAGAAAAAAATTCCTGATACAATTATGGCCCATTAATTGGATAAATATCCAGTATTTTGGTCAGACCATTTTGAAATAAGCATTCAACCTTCTGCAGGCCAGATTTCATATCTTAGCTTGCAACAGTCAGTATTTCCTTCAATATGGACTTTAGAGGATTCTAAACTGATGCCAGATTTTTATGGATTTGAATAGATTCATTCACCAGGGTTCCAGCTTTCGACTCTTATAGGAACTCAAAGCTCTCTGCTCTTATTTAATTATTGCCCATTTGAGCAGAAAATAGAAAATGCAACAGGTCAATATCCATTCCGTTTGAAGATAATGAGTGGGAGGAAAAAGGAAAAGCAACTTGGAAAGAATATGAGCACACAAAGAATGGGAAAAAATGACATTTCTCCAATCATAATGAAGGAAATATATCACAAATAGACAAAGAAAGAGGGTGTGCATCCATCTGGCTGTGATAAAAACACGGTGTCAGTGAAAGCCTTCAAAAGGGCTGGACCAACATCTGGTTTCGACATGCTTTCACCCTGCAGACGAACTATGAGGAATGGGTTGGAGTTGCTCTCTGAGGGAAGGAGGGAGGAGTAGGAATATAACAGCTGGATTACATACAGTCACACAATGTCTCTATGGTTTATACATTTCAGACCCAACAGTAAATATTGGGTAAATATCTAGCTATTGTTAGAACAAACAAAATATGGGGAGCTGATGTGCTGAAACAGTCCTGTTTGTGCAAAATGTTTAATTCCTTTCTGGATTATAACAAACCCTATTCACCCTGGTCTGCACACAAACAGATACTGATTTATCTATTTATTGTGTGCATTTACTCTTTAATCAAAATGAAACAACTTATGCCTATGAAACAACTTTCTTTTTTGATGGACATTAAGGGAGACATGTCCCATTCAGAATAATGGTCAATCAATTTTGTTATTTACTTATTTATTTTTTCTTGATTGATAATTAAACTTTTACATTTGGTCGCCCTCAAACTTATTTTGTTGCATCCTTGCCTTTAACCATAGATTTTTCAAGATCCAACTAATTTCCAGTGCAGAAAATCAAGTTTCATCCTACTTTGTTCCTCATTATTTATCTGTTTTGACTTATGAAATATGCCACATTATGGAAGGAAAATGGGCTGCAAATATAAAGCAATGGATGCAAACCTAATTTATTTATAGTAAAAAAACAAAACAATAAAATAGCCTGATGTTATTTATAATTTCTCTGATCATTTGAATTGTATTTCCATTGTATCCAGTGTCTCCCATAGCATGCAGCAGACAAAGAATCATTCTCTTTCTTGTTCTTAGTACCTTTTAATATATCGTCCAGGGCTGGACGTCTGGAGCACACATGTATCCACTTATGCTCTGCTTCCTGCACTCCACTCACCTTACTCTGGGCTTAGTTCTGGAGGCAGGGCCAGTGAAAACAACCTTTGTTTTCTTTGGAGGTGAAAGCATTGCAGGGAATCGCTGAACAGAAAGTGCAACATATCGACCATGGAGATACACAGAAATATGCGGATGCAGAGAAAAAGGAATAAAGAGGACTCATTTCTGCCATCTTGAACAAATCCTGATTACATTCCAAAATAATTCATCATGACCAGAAACGCCACATTCAATGGTGAATACAAGCCCCAGAAGACCTCAATGAGTGGTGTGCCAACCATTATTACTGGCACAGTAGTTTGTCCCCAAAAACCTCTGTTTATTTATGTCCTAATTGGAGCTGCAGTTCACAAACAGAGAGTGAAAAGTGGCGGGTGACCACAGGTGCCATGAGAAAAGTGCAACACAGCACAAGCCTGAAAGGAATTCCACATCCAGACAAAGCCAAGCATCTAGAAAGGAATTTGGAATCAATGTTCTGGAATCATGCACTACTGTTATGGCAAGCCATTTTTAACATTTATTCCTAAAATTAACTAGCACACATTTGATCTTAATAGTACTTATTTTAATTCATTTTCATACTAGAAATTATTACACTATATTCAATTAATCACTACTTATTTGATTGCTACTAGTCAGTATCCTATAGGCTACTAACAGGTAACTATACCATTGCTATTGGTAATAAATTGCTCAGTTTTGCCACTGAATTCTATGGCTAAATTGTTTTCACTCATAAATTGCCAGTAAATTTCACAATCACAAAGAATGTAACACATTGAATTAAACATGAAATTTGGAAGTAGAAAGATTTAAAAAAAAATGTTTTTGTAAAATGTACTCCAATAATGTTTTGTTTACATCTTTTTATTTGTTTATTTATTTATTTATTTATTATGGTGTACTAGTAGGCTACTTATTTCTTAGTTACAATTATAGTTGCATATTCTGAATTAGGCCTCCTATAACTCATTAATAGTTAATCCAATTAATAGTTATCTAAAGAAACACAAATTTATTGCCGGGTTGCTTCCTAGTAATTTAAAAGTAAGTAAGTGAATAAAATAAAAGTAAGTAAAGTTAGTAAGCTTGCCACATTGTGGTTGAATCCATGAAGGTAAAGAACTCACGGCTTGTGGTCCTCTTGTGGTTGAGATGTCGCACAGTGTCCTGCAGGGAATCCAGCCTGTGCTGCAGCGCAGAAGCTTTATTGATGAGCAGCGCTGATTCAGTCTGGATCTCCGCAAACATGCTGCTGGCGAGCCGCGACAGATCGGACAGCTGGCGGAGGATGTTAATCAAAGTTTGACAATTCACAGCATCCAGGGAAGGAAATACATCACCATTAACTTCCAGTCGTTCTCTGTTTATTCTGCCCAGGCTCCGGGGCTCCACTATTCTCTTATGAAACGGCATTTTTTCACGGAAAATACTTATTTGTTTATTATACTGCAATTAGTCCACTTGTTTTTTAGAAGTGTCAAGTGTTGCTGTCCATTCAGGTGTCTTAACCTGTTCTGCAAACATCCTGACATCCCGCCTCATGATTCAAAGGATCCTGCCCTTATTCTTCTGGAAGAGCGCTTTGTTAAACTTTCTTCTGGAGGCTCGGTTATCAGGACAAACTCAAACCCCGGAATCTGGAGTAACATGAGGATCAGGAGTTTGAGCAGGACTGTAGATCTCACGCCAGCTTCAGATGCATAACGTAAGCATAACACTAGCATTACTTTAATTAATTAATATGGAATTGCTTTTTTTTCGCAGTTATTATTTTTTATGCATGAGTTTATTTTACTAATGAAATCAGGAGAGAGAAGACGAATCTCTGACATTTGTCCAAATTGATGATGCTCCAAGAGACAAGTTAGCCATTTGTGCATACTTTGTACCTTCACAGAGATAAGTTATAGACATGTCACTTTACAGAAAGAACACTTTAAGAAAAAAATATTACAGCAACTTAGGTGTTTCACTGGCAAACCTAATTGGAAAGGTTCACAATAATGTTATGCTGGTAAAGTGCGCCCTCGTGTGGCATTTGATTGAAAATGTTACCTACTTTTCTTTTCTTTCTTTTCTTTTCTTTTCGTTTCTTTTCCCTGAGCTAGAGAGAATTATAAACTTACCTTCACTTTGAGGCTAAACTAGAAAGTGACTTTTGTCTCAAAGTTCATTAAATACTTGGGTTTCCAGAAACAATTTCTGGCAAAGTAATTATTTTCATGAGACGTAAGTCTTTAAGTTGCTATCGAAGTTACTTTTTTTCTGAAGGTTTAAGGTTTTATTAAAGTAATATGTACAATGAAGATGTAATTCATGCATGTCCTTATTTTCTTTTCCATAACTTAATTTGCTCTGGCAAAAAAGAGCAGGAGGTTAGGAGTAGGCCTGTCACGATAACAACTTTTTGTTGTGCGATATATTGCCCCAGAAATAATTGCGATAAGCGATATTATTGTCATTTTAAAAAACATTTTATGCCACTGAATATATAATCATAATGTAACAGCATAATAATGCAAGAAGGCCTACACACTTCCAAATGACAACAAACTTTTAATTTTAAGAATATTTAG
>NW_015666800.1:2037596-2048111 GCF_001515625.1 Sinocyclocheilus rhinocerous
TGCTTGTTCTTAAAAGCTGAATAATTCTAAATGAACTCTGTTATTTTGACAGGAAAATAAAACAAAGAATATCGTTTACATGTATCACTAGGCCTGTCACGATAACAACTTTTTGTTGTGCGATATATTGCCCCAGAAATAATTGCGATAAGTGATATTATTGTCATTTTAAAGACCATTTTATGTCACTGAATATATAATCATAATGTAACAGCATAATAATGCAAGAAGGCCTACACACTTCCAAATGACAACAAACTTTTAATTTTTAAGAATATTTAGATAATGGAAATTAAGTATCAAAATATTAGATACCTTAAAAAACGTGAATAAATAGTAAATAAACATTTTCTAACAAAAAGTGCAAAGCAGCAAGTAGAAAAAAAGAAAAATGCACAAAGATTTTTCCATGTACAGATTTTTCCATGACCTTATTTTCTCTGTAAATTAAGGGTGCACACTATTGGTGAAAAACACAATCCCTACTTATCAGTCAGATGTCCGTATGCACAAAGGCACAGATCCCTAAACAAGACCATATCTGCGGATGAAACTCTTTTTCAGATCCCTAAACAAGGCCATATCTGCAGATGAAACTTTGTTTGTAGAAGCATTTTTTAAATTTGAACTAGCACCTCATTACTACACCACGTTATGTACAAGAAGCTGCAAAAGACACAGGCACAAGTGGAATGTACAAAACATGGTGACATTAATTTTTAAGTAAATATAATGGGCGATATATTGCGTCACCAAAAATTATTGAGGTTATGTACATATATTGCGCGATAAGTCGATATATTGATTATTGCGACAGGCCTAGTTAGGAGGACACCATAATCGTGATTAGGATTAAAATATATAGTGTACGATCCATATATAGGTATGATTGAAAGTGATATTTATTAAGTTTTGGTTATGTAAGTAATTTAAATGTAAAAAATATTGCTGTAAAACAATAATATTTAGTAATTGAGAATTGATATCTATTTTTTCTGTAATGTCTGCTCTATTTCTCATAAGATCAATATTGTCTTGAAAAAATAATTTATTCAGCAATTAAAAACGAGCTAGATGGCTATACCTACAATAATTTTAAGGGGCCGAGTTGTGTGGCAATAAAGAGTTTATTCTTTTGGATAGATAGATAGATAGATAGATAGATAGATAGAAATGGGCCTCGCATAGATTGAGTGTGATGCTTTGTAGATAGTGAGGGGGCAGCAGTGTGTCAGTTCCAGCACTGCATTGAAGCACACTCCCATCAGCCCCTCCCATCAGCTCTTAAAGGCTCACGCACGTCCCGTCCCGTCGGCAGCCATGTTGTTTGTCTGACAGCGCCGTACAGCAACAGGTTGTCAAAGATTCTCAATAAAACACAGCAGAAATTCTTTAAAGGACCCTGAAAGCCGATTGTCATCACGTTAATTCAGAGGACAATGGAAAAGGATATGTTTTCCTCCCAGGAGATTTCGCAAAGTCAATAATGCTGTTGTGTAATGTGAGTACCTCCTGTTATACTGCTCAAATGTCTGCTCATTTCAGTGTTATATGCTTTAATCACACTTTATAATTAGTTAGAACGTAGTTACAGTACTTATGTACATACTATTTATACTACATATAATGTTGAACATTTTCTGGTGGTTATCATTTGGGTTTACAGTAGTTGTGTGATGAGTTGGAAAAAGTGTCCAGTTTCAGACTCTTCAAAGTCCTTCAGAGCTTCTTATTACAAATATTAGAGCTCATTGTGAGTCATATGTGTCATTTAATGTTAAAGACCTGATTCAAAGTGCTTTTGAACATACTTTCTTCACACAAACCTGCCAGACGGGTAACGTTAGCAAACTCGTCTGTCTTCCTTTCACCTTTCGCTCTAAGCAGTGTACAATGTCACGTTAAAGTGAGATTTATTCGCTTTTGTACAAGTTTTATAATGCTACAGTGATTCATACATGACAATTGCCGGAACATGATCTAATAGATGATGATGATGATGATGGCTGTTTCAAAATTGAATGCATTGCTTACATAGACAGCATTTGTGGCCATCACGGCCCATGTCTCTTGTCAGTGTTTCAGATCTTTTCACTGGTTTCCTATTGGTTTTTCATCATTTAATTTTTTTGTTGTTGTATAGATCATATTGATCAGTTTGCACCTGACTTTTCTAAAAACATTGGCTTAAGATGCTGTTGCTCTACTCCATAACATTGTAAAAGTTGAGCCTTTGAATTAAGGCTCTTTTAGATTAATAGTAATGTAGTTGATTCCTTTCCAGTCTGTAAGGAAATGTCCTTGCAGACTCTGGGTCAGTGAAGGAGAATGATTTGTCAAACTGTAATGACTTTTGTCTTCTATTCTCAGGTGAATGGTCACAGACTTATTCTATTAACCACAGGATTTGTGCTTATCTAACAAATCGCCAATTCATATGGCACGTTAGAAATAGATTGTGTAACATAGTTGTTCAAGATCATGTGCATTTTTCATGCTTATTGTCATAGCTTGGACTTATCTGCTGTTCATCACAAATGCTCAAAACAGCTTATGTTATCTAAGCAGACTAATGAACCGATCCATTCTGCCAGTATTATTGTGTTAGAGCTGCTGGACAAATTATTCGGTTACAACCTGGAAAAAATATTTGCTTTTAAAAGACAGTTAGGAATGTTGGGCATCATTATATACAGGGTTTTAAAAAAAGGATGCCACAGAGCCAGTGTGACACTGTCTTGCATTGGTTGATCATGTACTGTGAAGTTTGTGGAGTTTGGTGCTGTACTTAACATTATACTGATTGTAGACTGTATCACCAAGCTAAGGTTATCTAGCTCTCTAGCATAGATGAAGATTTGTTGAAACTGTGAGAAAGACCTCTGATAGTGTTGAAAGCATCAGATTTTTGCATTGTATGATATTTGAACAGTTAATGAAAACAAAAACAAAAAAAATGATTCGGACACAAAATATCTGTAAAAAAAAACAGTGATGTTTTTTGATAATTGAAATAAAGCTGAATTAAAATAAAATACATATTAGATTAAAAAAAACTTTAATAATAAAATAGGAATAAAATAAAATATTTTGAAGTACTAAAATTACTAAAACTGAAATAAAAGTAAAGCTAAATGATATTTTAAAATTAGTTAAATATTTCAAACACTATATATATATATATATATATATATATATAACAAGAACTAATAAAAATGAGTTTTTATTAACTTAAAAATTAAAATGAAAACTGAAAATATAAATATATCACTAAAAATAGGCATGTACTAAATAACACTGGCTAACATGGCATTTTCTTTAATCATACTTAGTACAGCCAGGGAAATGTTGGCAGGGCAAGTAAACATGTGAACTACTAGCCCAACAACTGCACCAGCAAGATCCTTTTTGTTGTGCCCTGATTTATCTTTAAGAAGGTCCAGTGATGTAGTGATGGCGTGATGTTTATGTACAGTGTATATGCTGTATTGACAGCTGTCTGGCTGTTTAAGGCTCTACTGATGTGACCTGCATGAACTTCTGTACCAAAAAAAAAAAAACATCAGACAACATCTCTCAGAATGTGGAAGAGCTGGGTGCTTGAAATCTGTCAAATATAGATGTATGAATGGATTACATTCTAGTCATTAGAAAATAATAATACAATAATAAAATAAAATTACATAATTGACAAATAAAATAAAGTAAAACAAATATAACAGTACAGTAATGAAATCAGTAGCAACCACAAGGGTTGTGACGATAGATGATAGCATCGTGTATCAGTGATAGTTAGAAATATTGCCTGTTGCTGACACCTTTGACGATATCAAGACGATACTACTACTACTACTACTAATAATAAATTATCATTATTATCAGGCAAGTATTATTATCGAATTATGTTAGGGCTTATTTGTTCCATCATATTTATTTCTGTGTTTTTACACTGTTGCGATATAACCAATATACCAATCACACACGATTTTATTCCTGTTATAACCAAACACACACGATTCTGTTGAGTTTATGAATGCAATGGCCAATCAGAAGCCTTCAGATTAGTCATCATCACTGAAACACCTGAGTTTTGTTGTTCAGTGTACTGCTCTCTCACGAATTCTCTCATCATAAACAACGAAGTGCAGATGTACATGTGATATAAGTATAAGAGATTTATTCATTATACAGTGTAGACAGCTTCACTGATTATAACGGGAGTGTTTTTTTAAAGTGCATAAACTCGCGCTAGACTGAAGTCAGTGATTATGTTCTTTGATATAGTAATTTGTAAATATTCCTTGCTCGTTTTCTGTAGCTGCTGTTTGAATAACTGAGGAAACGTATGCATTATAATTAGTAACTTATAATGTTTTTATTAAAGTGTTATCTTGTTAAATACTAATTCAGAAACATTACAAATATTTTACGATATGACATCCATATGCTACTTGACTAAAAAGATATAATGTGAGTTAATAGATCACACTAACATTAGGCTGCTTTTAGCCTTACCCTGGAGTTGGTTCACTCTCCGACTATGAAACTAGAAAAGTAAATAACTAAATAAATTAGCATGATAATATCGTGTATCTGCGATCTCACAGGCTGACGACAGGACGATATGACTTTATGGAGCATATCGCCCATCAGCATCGCTGGTAATATTGCCAGGGATGTTTTTTTTTCATGATCAAGGCTCTACACCCTCTTCTACAAACAATGCTTTCATTTTACGAGAACTGAGAATTCAGTGACAAGCACAAAAGTGAGGGCTCTGACACACAGACAGCGTTTGTTGGTTTTAATGTGGCTTAATGTCCTCTCCGACCACAAGGCTGTGGGTCCAGAGTATTTGTACAACATTGTTTGTGACCTCTCAACATCCTGTTTCGTTTTTGCTTTCCTCCCACTTCCTTCGTTCCTTTGTGGCTGTTAAATCACACGCAGGGTGGAGGCAGGAGGTTGTGGGACGTGCCCAGCTATGACCTCACACTCTATCTTTGCAGCTCTCACATCATATACAGGTGCATCTCAATAAATTAGAATGTCGTGGAAAAGTTCATTTATTTCAGTAATTCAACTCCAATTGTGAAACTCGTGTATTAAATAAATTCAGTGCACACAGACTGAAGTAGTTTAAGTCTTTGGTTCTTTTAATTGTGATGATTTTGGCTCACATTTAACAAAAACCCACCAATTCACAACAAATTGAATTACTGAAATGAACTTTTCCACAACATTCTAATTTATTGAGATGCACCTGTACACCATTAATATACAGCGAGTGAAGGTAGAATGACACGATTACATTGTGCTTTGTCGGTGCTTCAGTATTTCCAAAGAATTCATTCAGTACCTGTTACTGAAATTGGTCGTTGACAAGCAAATGATAATATAGCCTAGTGGAAAGAAATGCTTTGTTTCCATATTAAATAGCTGAATCTTGGATATTTGCTATAGCCTAGATCAGGCGATGCAAAATTTGACCCAGGTGCAAATAACATGCAAAGCCAAGATTGAAATACCATTGGTCTCTCAAAGCTCTCAGTAAAACAGCAGTTTTGTGTGATTTGCCTTTGACTCTATATATCCTGGAAAGAGATAAGCAATGCATGCAGTTTCTAATTTAAATATAGTTTCTCATAGTATTCTCATTAAAATATGCAGTTTGTCCAGATCATTCAACTGGGAATTAGTTTGGAGTCAGTATGAATTTTTTAAAAGAAATTAATATTTTTATTTAGCAGTGACTCATTAATTTAATGAAAAAAGTGATGGAAAAGACATTTATAATGTAACGGAAATTTAAAAAAAAATTGCTTTAAATAAATGCTGATATCAAAGAATCCTAAAAAAGGTATCATTGTTTCCACTGAAATATTAAGCAACATACACATGTTTTCAATATTGATAATAATAAGAAATGTTTCTTGAGCACCAATCAGCATATTAGAATGATTTCTGAAGGATCATGTGACATTGGAGACTGGAGTAATGATGCTGAAAATTCAGCTTTGCTATCACAGGAATAAATTACATTTTAATATATATTCAAATAGAAAACAGCTATTTTAAATTGTAATAATATTGCATAATACTACTGTTTTTAGTGTGTTTTTGATCAAATAAATTCAGACTTGATGAGCATAAGCAATTTCATTTCCTTCCATCATACCTAACATTTGCAAAGATTTGCATCATGACAATAAATGCAAATAAATAAATCACTCTATCTGTCCGTCACTCTCTGAATAAAAGAAAACCACAGCGAGCACCACCAGTGTGTTAGAGTGATATGACAAACATGACAAGCATGCCCTATCCGAGCACTTTTGTGGAAGCTTGTCCTGTTTGACTGCATTCTGTTCCTCTATAGACCTGCTCCCACAGCTGTACCACACATCACTTCATGTCAGCAACTTTCTCACTTTTTTAAATGTGTGTGTATTTACTGCTATGTGTAATTGGTTTTGAAGATCTGACTGCTGTGATATACAGTACAACTGGTCTGTTAAATGAGTGTCATGAATAGTGGTAGGCCTATATATTAGCCAAGCTGATGTTTGGACATTTTGGGATCGGCCGATATACAACAATATACCGACTGCTTAATAGCAGTGTATGAAACTACAAATTTTCATAAGTGTGGGTGGTCTGAATGACTAGTTGACTAGTCTGTGGTAGGACGGTCTTGTATAATTAGGCTGCATCATGTCTACCAGCCCCCTGCCTGGTCAGATGCGTTTCTCAGGGTGAATTGAATTGGAATTCCTTTGAATTTTCAGTATTGTGTGTGTGTGTGTGTGTGTGTTGCATTAAATTTAAAGGATAAGTTCACTTCCAGAATGAAAATTCTGTCATCATTTACTCACCCTCCACTTGTTCCAAACCTGAAGTTTCTTTCTTCTGTTGAACACAAAAGATGATATTTTGAAAGATGTTAGTGTCCAAACAGTTAGTTAGTTAGTTTAGTTTATTGTCCTTTCGGAAATTCTTTTTGTATCTGTGGCAACTCTTCAGTGATCAACAACAATAATTAACAATACAAACATCAACAGGTTACAACACATCACAAATAAATACAACCAGCATCAAACAGCATCCCTCTCACAACAACAGAATCACTGCCATAGATGTAAAATGACAACTGTGATATCACAAAAATTTATTTAACAGAGCTATACTGGATGATATAAAAGATCTTTGTGCACGGGCAGTCCGTAATAATGGTACCCTGTACCTTCGACCAGATGGTAATAACTCATATTCACCACAAAGAGGATGAGATGCATCGTGAAGAATTGTATGGCTTTTCCTCACAGCTCGAGATTCACATAGTTTTATCAGACTATGGTGTTGTTTACCTGCAATCTTACTAGCCATGTTAACAATTTTATTTAGTTTGTTCTTATTTACTACAGACAGTGAGAAATACCAAGCAACAAAGCTGAAAGTCAAGATACTCTCCACAAATGAATGATAGAATAGAGCCAACATATATGTATCCACACCAAACTGTCGAAGCTTACGCATGAAATACAATTGCTGCAGCCCTTTCTTGTAAACAGCTGCTGTATTTACGTCCCATGGCAGTTTTTTATCAATGATTGTCCCTAGATATTTATATTAATTTACAACTTCAATGACCTCACCATTAACAGTTATTTGTTGATGAGTGCCTCTTCTTGTTCTGAAGTCAAAAATCATTTCTTTAGTTTTCCTGATATTTATCTGAAGGAAACTAGATTGACATCAGATGAAAAACCTCTACATTCATTTGTATAAAGGGTAAATAACTGGATTGACAGTTGATGGGCACCATTGACTTCTATAGTATTTTTGGTGCCCATCAACTGTTCGGATACTAACATTGTTCAAAATATCTTTTTGAACACAAAAGAAACTCATACAGGTTTGGAACAAGTGAAGGGTGAGTAAATGATGACAGAATTTTCATTCTGGAAGTGAACTTATCCTTTAAATGCAAATAAGATCTATATACCTGTTTGTGTATATACTGTACATCTGAATTATTGTCCATATTGTCAGTATTGATCTCGGTCTCTGTACCCATATCAGTTCACCCCTAGTCATATATAATATAATTATCAGCCATCTTGATCTTTTTTTCACGCGTACACTACAGAGATGATTTCAGACTAATTGATAAATGTGTGAATCAGAGTTCTTGGCTGACCCCCACCACTGACATTTACCGGACGTACTACAGTTTAGTAAATTTAAATGAGTTATGCATGATTTCATCAAACAATGTCAGGCTTACAGGGATAAACCTAGATAACTCTATCATTTCATGACACTTACTAAGACATTATTAGGAATTATGGAGTGACAATCTCTCTCTCTCTCTCTCTCTCTCTCTCTCAAAAAACAACAACAAAAAAACCCCTGGATTTACGCAATTTACACTGGTCATCCAAACGAGGTCAGAAAATATGGAAATTTGTAAAGTGGAATTCGAATTTTGTCTTCCTGGGCGGGTCGCAAATTAGAGCTTATGTATGGGAAACACTGCAACTGATCAGAGTTCATCAGAATTTTATCTGAATTTTTGGCCATTTAAATATTTGCAGCTGAACCAATTTGCATATTTTTTGCTCAGTTTGGGCCTCTGAATAAACGTCAGGTGTTTTTGTTTTTTCCCCTCCTTGAGCGTGAGCTTCATATTCTACTATATCATACTATATAATCCATAAAAACCAAACATGATACTCAACAAAAAACACACATGCAAACTTTTTTAGATTTTTTTTTTTTTGTCTAAAGGTTCAGTAAACTGTTCCATTTAAAAATTCAATTTATTAGATTTTCTTGACTCTTATTTCATATGTCAGGCTTTACTGGGTTAAACTGTTGTTTCTTCTCAAGATAATGATGAAGCTTTGATTGCTTTGAAATCAGTTTCTGGTGTTATTAGGAGGAGCATACTGATACAGTCAGTCATAAACAGTGTAATAAAAGTGTCATTGTTTATTTAGATTTTTCACATAGAACATTCTGTTGAAAACATTTGTATGGGGAGTTTAGAGCGCTCATCTCCTCCCTCTCACCCTTCCTCTCTCCTTCACACATCCTCTTCTCTCTCTCTTTCACTCTGAGAGCAACAGCCCCACACTCCCCTGCCTGCATTATTAATGGGTGGACATTTCCTCTCTCTCTCTCTCTCTCTCTCTCTCTGTGTGTGTGGTGCAGATGACTGAGCTAGCCAGCTGAGACAAGGAGATCAGGACCGCTCTCCTCATATCCCTGCCACCTGCAGCCATGAATGGTAAGAGCTCTGCTTTATATTTCTATGTGTGTGTGTTTACCTACGTGTCCCAGCCAACAGGATTTGTGTGTGTGTACACAAAGGACCTTTAGCCTTATAAATGCACCAGAACATGAGTCTTTCCTATTTATCCCGTCTCGTTCATATTTGCGGTGTGTGTGCAGGTGCTACGCTGCTCTCTCTCACTGCAGCATGCATTGCTCACACACCAGTAGCTCTGACCGTCTGCTTTGATTTCTGCCTGTCAGCAGCCCATCTAACACACTGACACGTCACTGCTTATTGATGTTGTTTATTCGATAACTGACTTGTGTTTGTTAAAATATACATTTTGAAGATACTTTCTCAGTTTTCTCAGTAGCTGTCATTTGAATAGCAGGATCGGGCCACCCTGTAAATGTTTCAAGGGATGTTGTTTATTGAACGTTTATGAGTTTTATAAGTTTTCTTCCATTGGAGAATGGTTGTTTTTAATAAAGATAAATGAATGAATGAAAATTAATATGTTAGGATATTGAGACAATTTCAGCCCCAAATGGCTGCTGTCATACACGATTTAAATAAGCATTCAAAAGTCAAATATAACTTAGTGACTGGTAGAAAAAAAATTGTCTGCCTATGTTATGTGAATGAGTGGATATGTTATGCTTAGCTAATCAAATTGTGAATGTTAAATGGCAGAAAAAACTTGCCAACTTTTGAACTTGGCTCCTCAAATTGTAATTTCATCATCATTTTGTCATTTAAAATGACAGCTCACTATTAACTTTATAAAAAAAATAAGTGTGATTATTTTGTAAAACACAGAAAAAGTAAATTTTTTCATGACTTTTTTTTAATATATGTGACTTGTTATACAGAAATTTGCAAATGCATGTACAAATAAAAAAAACTGCATATGGAATTACATTTTAATAGAATATGTTTAGAGTTTTAAATTAGTAAATTTAAGCTTTGAACTCAAAAGTATAGACTGTCTACTGCTGCTTAAAGCTGACTTAACTCTGTAATTTCAATAAATATCAGGGTAGGGCTGGGCGATATAGCTAAAAAATGTATCAATGATATAATGTTTCATATCGTTCAGTATCGATAATTATTAACATTTTTTATAACCTTTTTTAAAACAAAGAGCAATAGAAAAAAATGTTTACATTTAACCACTGTATTTTTAAATTAACTCAATTTATTGAGACAAACAACAAATATTTTTTGTTTTAACA
>NW_015666800.1:2048638-2054598 GCF_001515625.1 Sinocyclocheilus rhinocerous
ATAATTTCGTAAATTGCATAAACAATTATGAACAAAACAGCATCACGTATTTATGCATTGCTTAATCCAAAGAGCCGAAGCGCCATTCACACAGAATGAATTTGAAAACATATGAGACGCAGTGAAAAGGAATAAACCTCAACAAAAATGCGCGATGTGTTTTCTTTAAGTTTAAACTGTTTTAACTTTGCATGGCTTTCTATACATCTCTTGTGTGAGACGTGAGTGCAGCAGTCATATTTGTCCGTCTAAAAAATGCGCTGAATATGCGTTCTGTGTGAATGGCTTGGTTTCGGTTTTAACCTAATCAAGATCTTCTCCGCATTGAGCTTCTATATTTCTCTAATATTTGAATGAATAATGCAGCAACTGCGCGTCTCGTGGGCTAGACTAACAAAACATTAAACTACAACGTCACTTACATCATCATCACCGCATCTCGTGCTCCACTGATGACGCTCCCTGACGCACATCTAACATTGGATTGTACTATTTTTGCATTCAAATGCAAATGTTTATTTTAAATTCGACTAATATTCATTCTTTACTCACAATCTCCTCATCACAGGCAGGCACAGCTCTCATGTTCGTGTTTGTGTGTGCTGTCTGCGTCACTCATAGCACATGACCATATCGTGCACTAATTCGAACATTTTTTATATCATTATCGAAGGTGTACCGTCGATAAATATCGATACCGTTTTATCACCCAGGCCTATATCAGGGTGACATTAAGTGCATTTAAACGCACATTAAAAGTTACATTTCAGTCTGACTAAAGTAATAATTGTTTTTTTTTTTAAATGCAAACATTTTCATCTTAAATCTTGTTCCAATGCAGTTTGGGTTTTATAAAGTCAGACCTAGACAATGCAAATTGGAATGTTATATAGTGTGACTTTTTCTTTTCTTTTTTTTTTTTGGCCTTTGCATTTGTACGCTTGCGCCGAAAGACTGAAGTGATGTGCCACATAGATCATTCAAACAGCCTGACTATGCAAAAGCCCACTGTAGCTCAATTATAATAATATTGACAACCCTCTATGCACACCTTGGCAATATAATCGCCATTGGCTAGTACATTTTTTTTGTTTACTCGCCAGACTGATATACTATTTTTCACACACACACACACACACTAAATGGGGACATTACATAGACTTCTATTGTTTTTATATACAGATAGTTATACACTTTAACCTAAACCCACCCCTACCCCTAACCCTACCCCTCACAGAAAACTTTCTGCATTTGTACAGCGAGTGATTTACTCGCAATGTAGAGGGTTGATTGAGTATTGAATCTGCCTGCATTATTAGTAGTTTATTTCTTTTCTCTCTTTTTTTCTCTCACCTTCATCCCTCATTCTTTTTGTCTACTTTGCTTTTAAGGTGGTCGGAGTATTTGGGCTATAACCCCAGAGGAGAGGGACAAACATGATCAGAAGTTTGACTCCCTCTCGCCAGAACGGGGCTTTGTTACAGGTATGTAATGGGGAGCCATTGTTAAAATATATTAAGATGTTAAAAACTTTTTTTATTATTATAATTATAATATTATTATTTATTTAAACATTTTAATAAGAGATTAATTACTTGAAATTAATTTTATATACAAATTAATTTACATTGTACTACATATGAAATGATTTACCAAAATATTTTATTTTATTATTATTTATTTATTTTATTTTTTTTTAATATATTTTTTTGTGTATAGGGGAGAAGGCACGAAACTTCTTCATTCAGTCAGGGCTTCCCCAGTCTGTGCTAGCTGAGATCTGGTAAGAAATCCTGACCATGTACAAACTAAAAAAAAAATAAAAAATTAATTACAAAAAATAAATTGATGGAGAAGTCTTGCCCTGATTGCTTTGTTTGTGTATGGCAGGGCCCTGGCTGATATGAATAAAGATGGTAGGATGGACCGGCTGGAGTTTTCTATAACCATGAAGCTGATCAAGATGAAACTGCAGGGACAGAATCTTCCTCCAGCTCTGCCCATCATCATGAAGCAGCCACCTGTGCCAGTTCCAACCATGCCAGCAACACCTCTCGGTACGCTGCCAAACTACACTATAACCAGCCGAGCAACGATCTGAGAGGCCATTGGGATTATAACAGTCTTGCACTGTAGCAAAAATGGGAATCGGTACACCGTTTACTATTGTAACGACAGATTATTAATGTTAATCTAATTGTTATCCTTACTAAGTACCACAATACAGAACAGGACAAATTTTCTCTTTTGTTACCATGACCGGCCGCAGTCACACATGAATGCCGCTCAAACATCAGTGTTCAGCAATCTGGCCAGCATTGTATGGAGGTCAGTTATGTAGAGGTCATTTAAGCTTTAAAGGTACAATAGTAGTTTAATGTTAAGTTACAACTGGTTTTGGTGGAAAAAGACCCCTTGATTAGCATTATAAGTAGATTTCAGTTTTAGCCAATGCTACAAAAGTGCAAAATACTGTCACTTCCCCATTTGCTAGGAAAACCTCAATCCTCATGAAAGTCCTTCGTATGACAGCAGGTGCACAGCTTGATGGCCACAAGATACAGTGGAGTCGTAATGTAGAACAGATGGCTGTAACCACAACCTTCGAAGTGTACAAGAGAAATGTGTCCTCAGCTTGTCAGCTTTAAGATGTAGCTTTTGTTTTTGATATTTGTAAAAAAGTTTTGCTAGCGTCAAACTAATGAGGACTTGCTACAAAAAGGAATGGTTTGAAAACCTCTCAAGTAATATATTTAGTGAATGCTCATGTTTTGTTCTCTTATTGTCCATTTGAATTTGCCATTGTGCTTTTGCAGGAATGGGAACTATGCCAAATGTACCCATGATGCCGAACGTACCCATTCTGACCCCTATACCAATGACCACCATGAGCCCCATGCCGGGCATGACTCCCATGATGGGCACAGGGCTGTCGATGCCAGTGATGCCCACCATCAGCACTCCAGCCCTGCCTAATGGACCTATTGCCATTCTACACCCGACCCCCATCCCTCTCACTTCCAGTAAGAGACACTAAGGTCCACATGCCAGTGAAGCCTGAATCTAGTAAAATTATGCCATTTGTTTTTTGAGATTATGACAGTTCACAGGTTCATTGTGTGTCAGAACACTCCAGGACTTTATTTTGATCAGTACTACATAGCATTAAACTGTTTAGGATCAGTAAGATTTAAAAATATATATAATTATTCAGCAAGAATGCATTAAACTGATTAAAAGCTATTAGCATAAAAAATTATCATGATACAAGAGTTCTATGTCAAATAAATGTTATTTCTATTCATCAAAGAACCCTGAAAAAAACTATCATGGTTTCCGCAAAATTATTAATCAGCACAACTGTTTTCAACATTGATAATAATAATGTTTCTTACGTAAAATTTATTTAAAATTGTAATAATATTTCACAATGTTACTGTTACTTTTAAAAACTACAGCCTTGGTGTGAGCATAACTTCTTCCAAAAACATTAAAAAATCTTACCAACCCCATACTTTTGAATAATAGTGTTGTGTCATTGTGGATATGTTGTAAAGCCAAGAGCCCCTGTGAATGTACGGTGTGCTAAAGGTGAAATGATACTGATCTCTGTTGCACTTACTGCAGTCAGCATTTTCTCTGCTTCAGTCTTCCTGTGTCAGCCTGTACCTATAAGACTGAGCTATATGTTGATTTAAAGGGGTCATATGATGCGATTTCAAGTTTTCCTTTCTCTTTGGAGTGTTACAAGCTGATTGTGCATAGATAAGATCCCTGAAGTTGCAAAGACTAAAGTCTCAAAACCAAAGAGATATTCTTTATCAAAGTTAAGACTCTGCCACGCCCCCCTAAAACGGCTCATTCTAACACGCCCCCACATGTCTACCTCACTATCTGGGAAGATTTGCAATAATGATCTTTAAAAAAGCATCATATGACCCCTTTAACAAGCAGCTCTTTATGCCTAAACCCTCTCAAAATGATGACTTTGTGGCTTATATTCTCGTGCATGATGTGTTCCTTCAGTAATGGCTTGTACACTGTCTCTGCCATTGCGTGCCATTGGCTACATTTTTCTTTCAAGATGTGTTTGTTGTGTTTTTTCCATAGCTCTCCCGGTGTCAAGTTCCTTTTCCTCTTCTCCACTGGGCTTCTCTGCCGCTCCAATGAACAAGAACCCATCTTTGTTGGACCTGGGCTCGAGCAGGTCAGGAACTTCCACACATGGACCTTTATAGTATATAATTAATCCTCTTGTGTAGGATTACATGCATAATAGTATCTGCACACAAAGTGACTTGTGTACTTATGTCTGCAGCTCAAACCCCTCCCCCTCCACATCACTGGCCAGCAACTCTCCTAAGGGCGGCCCTTCTGATTGGGCCGTCCCACAGGCATCACGACTCAAATATAGGCAGCAGTTTAACAGCCTGGACAAGCAAATGATTGGTTATTTAACAGGTACTTAATTATAAATGATTTTCAAAGAATCAAACCGGTAATGGGTTTAAAAAATGGTTGGTTGTCTTACTAGTGTGCAAATAATGGCAAACAGATAGTTCAGCTAGCACTAACATGCTATATGTTCTCTTAATGATGCCTGGGGACAAAACTTTTAAAATTGCACTGTGATTACTGTGATAATCTCATGATTTTATGATTAATATGGGATTTAGAGACTTGGATGAAGGCGAGTAGTGCAGTAAGATGGCAGTCCACACCCATATGGCTCATCTGCAAAGCAGTTGTCTGTATCACTTACATATCTCATGACAAAGACGTACATACTAGAGACTTTCAGGAATGAGGAAGTGGGTAAAACATGACTTTGTGAGGTTTATTTCAAAGGTGTATGGCATTAAGTGTAAACCCTCTGCCTACATCTCATAGGCAAGCTGTTTTGTTACACGTAATTTGAGAAGGGGCGCTCATTTTTCTGTGTGAGAAGAGTTTCTAGATGTTGTAATGCGTTGATGGTTTAGGAGGATTCCAGCATTGTGAATATCAACCAGCTCTAGTCAGACCAGTTATTTTAGTACAGCAACAGTATTTACTAGCTGGTTGTAAAAAACAAAACAAAAAAGTCACCATTTATAAAACACAGCAAATAGGCATTTTTTTTCCTTAAAGGAACACTCCACTATTTTTGAAAATGGGCTCATTTTCCAACTCCCCTAGAGTTAAACAGTTGAGTTTTACCGTTTTCGAATCCATTCAGCCGATCTCCAGGTCTGGCGGAAGCACTTTTAGCTGTAGCTTAGCATAGATCATTGAATCTAATTAGACCGTTAGCATCTCGCTCAAAAATAACCAAAGAGTTTAAAACTTGACTCTTCTGTAGTTACATCGTGTATTAAGACTGACGGAAAATGAAAAGTTGTGATTTTCTAGGCCGATATGGCGAGGAAATATACTCTAATTCCGGCGTAATAATCAAGGAACTTTGCTGCCGTACCATGGGTGCAGCAGGCGCAATGATATTACGCTGCACCTGAAAATAGGCTTAACTTCCGTCAACCTAACCAATGTGACCACCTGCTTGCACAGGGAGCGTGCTGGGGACTATTTTCAGGCGCTGTGTACTAAATTGCGCCTGAAAGTATGAGTATAGTTCCTAGCCATATCGGCCTAGAAAATCACACTATTTAGAGTCCCAGCCTTAGAGGAGACGAGAGAGCAGTGGATCTATTGATTTATTTAATGTATGTTGCTGCTGCCACACAGATCTAAAATAAACATGTGATTTATTTCCCAGCTGTTTACCTTCACAGACATAACCGACTGTTTTTTGTAACTCATGTGTGTTTTTAACGTAAACTTTTGTGTGTGAATGAGAACTTAGTTTAGTACTCACATGCTGTGACAGCCGCTTTCTGTCCGTGTGCTTCAGATGCGTGCATTCAGAAAACCGTATACCAGAAGTTTAAACTAATATTGTTTAAATCGTATATGATTTACGT
>NW_015666800.1:2054758-2072102 GCF_001515625.1 Sinocyclocheilus rhinocerous
GTTTTTTAGCAGGTACGAGCTGTAATGGCGAAGCTCTATTCTGGAAAAGGGGGCGGGGAGCAGCAGCTCATTTGCATTTAAAGAGACGGGCATGAAAAACTGGGTGTTTCTGCTTCCACTCAAAATAGGCATTTTCAAAATGATATAATAAATGATCTGTGGGGTATTTTGAGCTGAAACTTCACAGACACATTCTGGGGACACCAGAGACTTATATTACATATTGTAAAAAGGGGCATAATATGTCTCCTTTAAATGTTTTTATCTTGTAAAAATCCTTTTCTGTGAAGATGGTAAATAGCATCCATATAATTTTTATTTATTTATTTATTTTTATTTCTGCAGGTCCTCAAGTGAGAACTGTAATGGCTACAACAATGCTTACTCAGACTCAGCTAGCTGCCATCTGGTAGGTGTTTACCCTCCCCAGTACTTGCATAAAGCATTTTTTTTTTTTTTAAGAAATCTTACTCGGGGGAGATTTCATTGCACAAGTGTAGCTTCATGCATGTGATTGCTAATTTATGACAGGCCTAATTTTATGAAGTATGTAAAGGTGGGTTCAAAAGACTGCTTTTGAAAATGCTTTTTTTGAGCATTTTTCTATTTTTTTCGCTTTACATATATTTTCTGTTTTAAAAAATGAGTGAAAAATTAAAGTTATCAAATTTCAGATTGTATAAAAAATTTAGCTACATGCCTTGATTTAATGACATGTTTTGTATGTTTTTTGTAAGGAATCTTGCTGATGTGGATAAGGATGGTAAACTGAAGGCTGATGAGTTTATTCTTGCCATGCATTTGGTAGACATGGCTAAAATGGGACAGCCACTGCCTATGGCACTCCCTTCAGAGCTGGTGCCCCCATCACTGAGGTAATGCTGACTAGTTTGTAACGTGATCTCCGATTGACTGAAAACTTAATCATATACAAAACATTGGTCATGAATGTAAAATATGTTTTAAATTATTACCTGAATTGCTTAAATTGTTTTGTCAATGTTTTTTCTCCATAAATATATACCTGTAGGGGGAAGCTTGGTGACTCTGTGAATGGAACCACTCCCTCAATCTATGCAGGCCTGGCTGAGGACCTCTATGAGTCTGAGCCTCCGCAGAAATCAAGGAACAATTGTATGGCTTTACACCACACCCATTATTGCATAATACAGATATCTATGACTCGCTTCTTTTACCAAAAAAAAAAAATGTATCAGAGTTTAAACAGATGTGTTCTATTTAGGCACACTGATTGTGTAATATTATTTGATTTGTGAAAGACATGAAACAATTGGTATAAATAATTTACTAAATACTGAATAACTCTCATTATGGTGTGCTTACTGACTGTGATTTGCATCCTACTGATTTTAAGCATGTCACATCCCCCCCTCCCCCCCTCAACATTATTTAGACACTTAAGCCATACTTAAAAATGTATGAATGTTGTTGTATTAATTGGCACAAAAAAAAAACTGGTATAAAAACATTTCACAAAAAGAAGTGTTTATATTTATCAAATATAATAGCTGCTTGAACATCCCAGTTCATTGTAATAATTTATGTATGTGCTCTGTGTATCTAGGGACTTTTGAAGATAAGTTCAAGAAAAATATGGAGATGGGAAATGCTGAGCTGGAGAAGCGCCGGCAGGCACTGCTAGAGCAGCAGCGCAGGGAAGAGGAGAGGAGGGCACAGAAGGCCAGAGAGGAGCAGGAGAGAAGAGAGAGGGAGGCACGAGAGCTGGAGCTGAAGAGGAAGAGGGAGGAAGAGCTCAGACTGGAGCGACAGAGAGAGCTGGAGAGACAAAGAGAGGAGGAGAGACTTAAAGAGCTGGAGAGGAAGGAGGTGAGAGGATGACCATGTGATAACGTTTCAGGTTCTGACCAAAATATTACATTTCCCAAAAGGTTTGTACAGGTATAAAAGATTCAGGAAAATAATCTATATAAATAAAAACATGAACATTTTTACCGACTACTGCTACGATGTTCCTTACAGGCAGCCAAGAAGGAGCTGGAGCGCCAGCGGCAGCTTGAGTGGGAGAGGAGGAGAAAGCAGGAGGTCCTAAACCAGAAGAGTGAGGAGCAGGAGGAGATCATCAGGCTCCGAGCCAAGAAGAGGAGTCTGGAGATGGAGCTAGAGGCTGTGGTGAGGCTATAGGACATTGTGCTATCAATCACCACATTTCATCTAGACTCATTATGTGGGAAACCAAGCACTTTTAAATTTAACAACACATTTCAATTATGTACAATTATTATAATTCCTCCTTTTTTTTTAAATGGTCAGAATGCTTGATAAAAGAGATCTCTCTTTTTAGGGCAACAAGCAGAAACAAATCTCTGACAAGCTCCGAGATGCTGAAGGCAAAAAGAGAATCCATAAAAATGAGCTGGAAATGATCAACCAGAAAAGAGACTCCTGCATCACAGAAATCAACTCTCTGCAGAAACAGTTAGAGGTCTGACTGCTGCATCCAAAATAGCACACATGAATTATGAATGTGTCTACATGCGTTTAAATTAAATCAGTTTATTAATTTATACTGAAATATATACTGAAACTCCACTTATTCTTAATAAATCTCAATTTTAGATGTAGATTGCTTCACAAGAGCATAGTAGTAATCATGATGACCTGTTATGTGATTTTTGCAGGAATTTAAGAGAAAGTTGGGACAGTCAACCATAGAACAGCAAAAACTCAATGACAGACTCCGCAACCTGAATCTGAACAATCTCCCTAGTAAGACACTTTTGGCCAATTATGTTCCCCCCCAAGTATTGCTATTTAAAAAAAAAATTTCCATTTGTGATACAAGCATCTGGAATTGTGAAAGACAAAAAAAACCTTAAGCATGACTGATGTGTTGAATTGTAAAATAATAATAATAATAATAATAAACTTTGTTCCCTGTAATTAAGAGAGCTCCAACAATTTGTATGTATTTGTTTGTTTCTTTTTTTCTTGATGCAGCTGCGACAGTGAAAACTTTACAGAGTAATGTGGAAGAGAAGGATCTTACCTGTCGAAAGCTTAAAGAACAGCTTAATGCTTTGGAAAAGGAGACTGCAGTTAAATTAGCAGATATGGATCAGTATAAGAAAGAAATCCAGGTAAGCCTTTAATACCACTCAACCATGACTAATAAATGCATGCAATTCATTCAGAGCAGCACAAACTGACCTGTAGGTTTAGCTTGACTAGTTACACTTTACAAGATGCTGACTGACACAGGACATTTTAACTTGAGTGATAAAAAAATATTTAATTCTCCAGCTGTAGCTATTTAGCATTTCTGTAACACATCTTTCTTAACCGATCAGTGCTAACAACATATAGACTGTTCCTGATGGCACTAATGCGAATAACCCCTATGCTTTTGTCCCTGTGTCTTTATCACTAGCTGTAGAGCTTTTCTGTCTGTCTGTCTGTCTACTTGTCTGTCTCTCCCTGGCTTTCGCTGCAGTTTGAGGAAATGGATGACTGCATGCTTAAAGGCCTGCTCTCTTTACTGAGTTGCCTCAGCAATCTCTTCTTCCTTTTGAAGGTCTCTTTTTTTTCCCTTTTCCTGCTCACTCTTACTGTAGCAGCTTCACCTTTAGATCGTTACCAAAGGATCTTTACTGCACATATTATCAGGGATGAATTAAAGGCCAAATAAAATTCCATTCACAATGCGTTTAACTTCCATAATGTGACTCATTTCTGGGTGAAACAATTTATTCACAATTTATCAATTATTTATTTTTAAAAAGTGTCAGTTTGGGGCATCTTTTTAGCATCATTGTGATACTGCTTTATAGTTTTTATTAATATTTTGAATCAGTTTTAATTTTAGTTTGAGGAAATGGATGACTGCATGCTTAAAGGCCTGCTCTCTTTACTGAGTTGCCTCAGCAATCTCTTCTTCCTTTTGAAGGTCTCTTTTTTTTCCCTTTTCCTGCTCACTCTTACTGTAGCAGCTTCACCTTTAGATCGTTACCAAAGGATCTTTACTGCACATATTATCAGGGATGAATTAAAGGCCAAATAAAATTCCATTCACAATGCGTTTAACTTCCATAATGTGACTCATTTCTGGGTGAAACAATTTATTCACAATTTATCAATTATTTATTTTTAAAAAGTGTCAGTTTGGGGCATCTTTTTAGCATCATTGTGATACTGCTTTATAGTTTTTATTAATATTTTGAATCAGTTTTAATTTTAAAGTTTTAGTCATTTTGTTGTGTTTTTGTCATTTTTGTTCGTTTTTATTTTGTAATTTTCATGTAGTTTGTAAAATTTTATTTTAGTTTCAGTTTTTTCATTCATAAAGTTAAACTAAGTGAAAATGAGAAGTTTCATTGGCAATTAGCTGAAATAAAGTTAGTTTTAGTTAACTATAACAGCACTGCTTTAGAGTGCATTCTAGCTTTCAAGTCAACATGAATCCTTTTATTGTGATGTACTTCTGATTGAATAATGATATTCGATGAGGAGAAACTAGTTTAAATTGATTTGGAATGTGAAAATTATCCATTACATACCAGAATGTAGTCAGATGTGTGCAAGTTTGGTAAAAAAATTACCTTATGGTCTTAATGACATTGTCACTTAAGAAGAAAACTTTGTCTTGATTAAAAGTTAAGCTAAAAAGTCAGGTTTCAGTGTTAAGAAAGTAAATTGGGTAAATATTGATTTCAATTTAATCTTAAAGGAACACTCCACTATTTTTGAAAATAGGCTCATTTTCCAACTCCCCTAGAGGTAAACAGTTGAGTTTTACCGTTTTCGAATCCATTCAGCCGATCTCCGGGTCTGGCAGTAACACTTTTCGCTGTAGCTTAGCATAGATCATTGAATCTGATTAGACCGTTAGCATCTCGCTCAAAAAAGACCAAAGAGTTTCTATATTTTTCCTATTTAAAACTGGACTCTTCTGTAGTTAGATCGGCTGAATGGATTCGAAAATGGTAAAACTCAACTGTTTAACTCTAGGGGAGTTGGAAAATGAGCCTATTTTCAAAAATAGTGGAGTGTTCCTTTAAGGTTGTTTTCGGTCTCTGCTACAATGGAGAATAATTGAGTTCAGTATGCCATAATCTTGTGGTTTGTTAATTAGGATCTCCGAGAGAGCCAGAGGATGCAACAGTCTGATTTGGAAAAACTACGCACCATTAAGGAAGAAAAAATCATAGAGCTAAAGAAACGCAAGCAGGAGGAACTGGAAAAGAAGAGGAGAGAAGAGGAAGAGCAAAAGTAAGAGAATCTTTCCTATAGTACACTCACACTTGCATGGAAGAATTCAGGATTTCACAAGCAAAAATTCTTTCCCTATACAGACGCATCAAACTGGAGAAGGAGAGGCAGTGGCAGGAGAAACTGCGGCGTGAAGAGGAGGAGAAACAGAGGAAAATACAGGAGGAAAGAGAAGCCAAACTTCGTGAGGAGGAGGAGAAGGAGAGACAAGCTCGTTTACAGGCCGCTAGAGAACAAGTGGAACGGGAGCGCAAAGCCCGGGAGGAGGAGGAGAGGAGGCGCAGGGAGGAGGAGGAGGAAGAAAGGAGAGAACAAGAGAGACGCAGACTTGAGGAGAAAAGGAGGCAGGAGGGAGAAGAGGACCGCAGGCGGCGAGATGAGGAAAGGAGAAAACTGGAGGAGGAGAGGAGAAAACTGGAGGAAGAACGGAGAAAACTGGAGGAGGAAAGGAGGCGGCAGGAGGAGTTAAGATTGGAGGAGGAACGGAGAAGAGCAGAGGAGGAGAGATGGGAAGAGGAGAGAAGAAGGGAGCGTGAGGAGGAGGAGAGGAGGCGACACCGTGCACAGGAGGCTGCCATGAGAGATGCAGAGGAGAGAAAAAGAAAAGAGGAGGACCGGAAAAGGCAGGAAGAGGAGGACAGGAGGCGTCGGGAGGAGGAGCAAAGGAAACAGGATGAGGAGAGGAAGAAGAAACGGCAAGAGCAAGAGGAAGAGGCTGCAGCCGCAAGACTGAGAGACGATGAACAGAACAAGAAGAACACTGTTAAATCAGACATCGTTGCTGCTCTTCTGCGCGGCTTGGAGGAGAGGAAAGGTAAGAAAAAGTGTACCGTAAGTTTTAAAATCAACTCGCATGGCATGGTTATTTCTGAAATGATTGGAATGAATGAAAGTATCCTCGTGATTTCAGGCGGCAGACATCCTCTTGGCACACAGCACAGGAGATCAGCGGCACTGACAACGTTTAAAGCCCTCTACCCCTTCACTGCCAGAAACGATGAGGAGCTTTCCTTAGAAAGCGATGACCTGATTGAGGTCAGTTTGAGAGCAAATCTCACAAAACCTGCCAGTGGTCCGGGATACGGTGTACATTTTAGGACATCCTCAGACCTCAGTCATATGACAAAAAGATATCATGCCTCCGACTGAAAGGCTTCAGCCATTGGACTAAACAGCATCGTGACTCCGACTGAAAGGCTTCAGGTGTCATACGTCAGGTGTCAGGTCTCGTACAATTAGGCATCAGGCGAAACGGCCTTAGACAAAAAGGCATCAGACACAAGGGCATCGGGCAAAATGGACTCGAAACCCTGATAATATTCACGGCTGTAAGTTTTTTTTTTTTCTTTTTTCTTCGTTTAGGGGTAAAAAAAAGTTCGAAATACGGGACCAGTGCTACAGTAAGCGAACATCCCAGCGCCATGCACGCTGCAGAGAGCGGAGTTTAGAATAATATGTAATTATGTGCTATAAGCTTTCCTCTTGATTACAAAATAAACACTTATAACAAAATGACAGCGGCAAGAGGCAGTTAAGAAAACATCTGATCATCATAGTGACACCAGCTCTGCAATCGGCACTCCAGTAATTCACGTCACGTTTAAGCACTTTTATACTGCAATTTATACAATAGATTACTTCAAAGCAGCTGCTTTTAAACATGAAGAAACAGTGACCGTATCGCTTTCGTTTGGAATTACAGCTTCTTTTCTACTATGAAGTAGATTAAGGCTATGTTTTTTTTTTCTTTTTTAATGACATTTAGATTCTGTTGGCTTTTATCCCATCATAATGTCATCCTTAAATTATCTTTTTCTTAATCTCCAGCCCTCCAATAAAATGTGTGTGTGTGGGTTGTGTATATAATTTATTGACATTCATTTTATGTATTTATATGTAATCCTATGACAATGTTCTTTATGTAATTGTTATTTGAGCATTAGAGAGAGAGAGAAGGAGAGACAGAAGTTAAGCAGTATCTGATATATTTTCTTATCGTTTTAATTATATGTTACACTGGTTATGTTCTATACAGGACAGAACATGTTTGACATTAGTCTGCAGAAAAACTGCAACGGACTGAATGAAAATGCAAATTCACTTTTCTAACAGTAGGCGCGGAACAGCAAGCCATTTCCCCAGTAACATCTGTACACAAAGTAGCGCTGTGCTTATATCAATACAGTCTAATAGCCCCAAAGATCTCTTTAACTTCACTATAGTTTGCCAACATACAAGCTAACAATGTTTTTTTTAGCAAACTTTCTTAAACGTACAAATAAAATTTGTGAATGATACAAATTTACAAAATTCAAAAGTCTTCAGCTCCACCTGTCTCAATCTGTACCACTTCTAAACCGCGTGCATGTGATGTCACACTGAGGCGGGGCAATGCTAAACTTACACCTGAGACCTGACACCTGACATTGTTTTTCCTGAGACCTGAAGCCTTTTACTCTGAGGCACGATGCCGTTTAGTCCAATGGCTGAAAAACAATATTACTATTTTACTGTATTTTTGATATAGCTTTGTGTCCATAAGAGACTTCTATCAAAAACATAAAAAAATGTTACGGACCCCAAACTTTTTAACATATATACACACACATTCTGATAGCATATGTCTGTTATTTATTTATTTATATTTTCATAATCATTTTTTATTTTGTATTTTTTTTTTTTTACACGTTCAATGTTAAAAGTGATTGTGGGAACAGCACAGGGTTCAAGTTTACTCAGCTGGATTTCTGTTTGTTTAGGTGGATGAGAGCATAGAGCGAGAGCAGGGCTGGCTGTACGGCAGTCGGCAGGGGAAGATGGGCTGGTTCCCTGAGAGCTATGTGGAGAAGCAGGCCAAATCTGAGGCTCCACTCGTGGCCAAACAAGCCCTAAAGCCACAGGTCTCCATCTCTGTCAGGTGCGATCTCTAATCTGACTACCTCATATTGTTCAAATGCTTCATTTACACCTCTTGCACAATCATTTGTACAAGCTTTCCCAATCTGCACTAACAGACAAAGTGCATGTGGGTGCAGAGCCATCACAGAAAACATTCACAGCTACAAACTGCATGTCAGCGAAACAAGCAAAATGCATTTTGAGTACAAGACATGTTCACACCAAGTCCGAAAGTATAAAATATTACGAAACGATTTTTCACATCAAATCTAATGCAATGTTTTTGTTATTCTCTGATTTAAAAAAAATACAAATGGAAAAAAATTATCTATTAATATTAGTTTTTTTTTTAAAAGAGTTCATAAAGATGCACTGTTTCGTTTCAAATCTTGAGCATGATGGTAGAACATGTAGAATATTCTAAAACACCTTCTTCACCAGCAAACTGAGTGACGGAGCGAGTGGATCACGGCTGAACTCCGCTTTCACCCCTACTCATGCCACAGGCTCCGCCTCTTCCAACCATGGTCAGGTATGCAAGATTCCTTGAGAATAACCACATAGTGTTTATGTAAGCTACAACTTCCTTGTGGTAAAATGCAATGACATTTGCTGCATGGTTTCAGGTGGTGGGGAATGTGCAAGCTCAAGCTCTGTGCTCATGGACTGCAAAGACTGACAACCATCTCAACTTCTCCAAAGATGATGTGATCACAGTTCTGGAGCAGCAGGAGAACTGGTGGCTTGGAGAGCTCAGTGGGGTTCAGGGGTGGTTCCCCAAAACCTATGTTACAGTGCTGAGCGCCAGCGATGCACAAGCAGAGTAAATACACACACTGTGCTGAAGTGCTTTAATATCAATAATAACAATGCTGAAGTGGTTGTGACCAAAATAGATAGAGTGTGTAGCTGTGAGTGTTACATGTACTTTGTCTGTGAAAGTGTTAATGTGAAATGGTATTTTCAAACTAAACCAAGTGATTCTTTGCATACTAAAACTCACTGGTGTACTGAGGTGCAGATGTTCCTGCAAAGAGACTAATTCTGATGTGTCGCTTTACTTTCTGTGTTTGAGGTTGTTGTTCATTTGACATTGAACAGCTTTGTCCTGAAACACTTTAATCATCTTGTTTGGTGCTTGTTTAAGGTTTAATTTTTTCCCCCCATAGTTCCGCTGAAGGATCTGATACAGCAGAAGGATCCAGCTATGAAGGTAAGAAAAAACAGATTCGGTTTTTCCACCAGGACCCTAAAGCAGTTTGTGATCAAGAACAGCTTCCTTTTACAGCAAGAAAAGATATCTTTGGTGCTATACTGCAAATGAACAACATATTAAAATACATTTGCGATTATTAATTCAGGAACTTCAACAACATGTAGTTTTGTGCCTCCCTAAAATTTACAGTATGGAGGTCGCTCTCAACTGTTACTGCATCTTGTTCGATTATTAGTTAATATAAAGTTTGGAGTTGGTAAGATCCTCTCCACTGCATTTATTTTATCAAAAACGGTAATATCTCAAAATATTACTACAATTTAAAATAACTGTTTTCTGTTTTAATATGTTTTAAAATGTAATTTATTCCTGTGATGGCAAAGCTGAATTTACAGCATCATTAATCCAGTCTTCAGTGTCACATGATCCTTCAGAAATCATTTTAATATGCTGATTTGGTGCTCAAGAAGCATTTCTTATCAGTGTTGAAATCAGTTGTACTTTTGGGAAATCCTTTTTCGGGATTTTTTTGAAGAATAGAAAGTTCAAAATATATATTTTTTTTAAATAGTAAAGAATTTATAATGTTATAAAAGATTGCTGTCATTTGTGGTCAATTTAATGCATCCTTGCTGAGTAAAAGTATTCATTCATTATTACTTATGATCTGACCTGAAACTTTTGAACAGTAGTGTAATTAGTTCTCTGATTAGTTGTTTAGTGTGATTAAACGGTCCTTGTGGGTGACCCAAACTTTTATTTCCCCTGTGTGTGTGTGTGTGTGTGTGTGTGTGTGTGTATATATACAATATATTCATTTCAAGTATATTTTGTGTCTGTTATGCCTGTGAAGACATCACAGATTAATCTCTTGACATCAGTATAGTCCTTGTGTTCCAAGTTACCCTGAACCATGTTTGTATGTTGATCCTGCCATCAGAATATGTGGCGCTGTACACTTACGAGAGCCCTGAGCCTGGAGACCTGACCTTCACCGAGGGAGACACCATCCTGCTATCAGAGAGAGAAGGGGAGTGGTGGAGAGGCAGCATCGGAGACAGATCAGGAGTCTTCCCCTCCAATTACGTCAAGCCAAAAGAGACTGATGTAATTTTATTTTTGTATTTAAGGATACTGGCATTCATACATGTTGTTGTTTTATGATAACAACAATTTTTTTTTCCCTTACTAGACGTCAAGTCTCTCTGGTAAACTTGGAACGCCTGGAAAGAAACCAGGTAAGTAACAACATCAAGTTATATGACAAAATTAAATCACTGTAATTAATCATAGATATTTAAACCTATAACATGTTATTTTGTTTGCAGAAGTGGCCCAGGTGACCACTGCGCACACAGCTGCCGGTGCAGAGCAGTTGAATCTAGCCCCAGGACAGCTCATCCTCATCCTCACCAAGAACCCCTCCGGCTGGTGGCTCGGAGAACTGCAGGTGAGTGAACAGTTTATGCTTAAACACCTTAAATGAGCCATTACCTCCACTTACGTTAATCAAGGAACTAAAAAAATACAGTTTGAGTAGTTTTACAGACTTTTTCCACGTATTCCATCATATGGCCCATATTATTTACAATATGGATATATTGGTATATATTGGTTATGATATATTGGTGTATATCAGTTATTAGCTGATTTTTAATTTACTGTCAGTAGTTATATCTGGAATTATACACACAATAATTGATGATGATAATTATTTTTATGTTATGGCCGGTAATCAATAGTTAACCAAATTATACACTGTTTTGTCAAAATAAATTCAAAATTAAGAAATTATGATAAAAATGTGTGTATAAAAAATTATAAAAAATATACTTAATACAGTATATTTTTACAGTATAATATAATATAATATAATAAAAATGTGTGTATATATCTTTATTAATTTTTTTAGACAAAATTGTATAGAATTTTAATATTGTCCTTAACATGAAAATAATTATCAGCCTGTTGGTATCGCTCAGAACATTAATACTGCTGCATCTCTAATGTGTATTAAGTATATTTTTTATCATTTTAAATGATGGATATCTCCACCTGTAACATGTATTTTATATACTTCCACAAACAAAATAATATTAATCTAATTTCACAGACAGATGGATGGATGGATAGATAGATAAACAAAAACAAAAAATTCTAAATAGCTGTATAGTTTTTTGTTTGTGTCCTCAGGCCAGGGGGAAGAAGCGTCAGAAGGGCTGGTTCCCTGCTTCACACGTCAAGCTTCTGGGCTCAAACAGCGGCAAATCTACACCTGCATCTGCGGCTGGTAAGAAACAGCACAAGTTTCCAGGGTTGATGATTTGTTTTTTTAATCTCTCCTCATCGCTCTCCCTGTCTTTCCTCACTCTAGTAGGCCAAGTCATCGCCATATACGACTACACTGCAGCGAATGAGGATGAGCTGAGCTTCTCGAAGAGTCAAGTTATCAACGTGCTGGACAAAAGCGATCCTGACTGGTGGAAAGGAGAGCTCAATGGGGTCACGGGCTTGATTCCCACCAACTATGTGAAAATGACCACCTCTGATTCTGACCCCAGTCAGCAGTGTAAGTAGAGACCCATAAACAGACCAGTCTATTTTGGTTCTGTGTTTTTTTTAATCATTATGCCGGTTTTTGGTTGTGTTAACAACTATAAAATTTGCTTTAAGAGTCTAACTTATTTTCAAATTTAAATTGGTTTCAGATTATTTAAAGAAAAAATTGTTGCAGTTTATGCTCCTTGAATGTGGGTGTTTATTATTTGAAATGATTTGTATTTATGACTGAGTGTATTACAGTTTCATTACATTATTATAATGACATTTTATCCTGCTTTAAATATTATCAATATTTAGTGTTATTTCATGGTGCCTTTTTTGGTTCGTTTTATTTTTGCCATTATAATGGAAAGGGTATTTCCAATCTTGTACAGTTGTATGCGTAGTATCTAATCTAATGTTAGACTTTTCTTCTCCTCCTCCATATTTAGCCACACGTTTATTTCTCTCACAATTTTTTTCCCCTTCGACTTTGTTCTTCTCATTTGTGTCCTTCTCTGTAGGGTGGTAACACCTTTCCTTTCCTTCATCCATAAGAGACCCACTATCCCCCTCTCACAGTGGAGGTGGTCGTGCTGAAACCACCATTTACTCACCCAATCACCCCCCTGCATCTTTCCTCACCAGTCTCATTTCTTTTAAACTTAAACAAGGCTTTTAATTCAGTTGACTGGTAGTCTGGACCGATCTTAACCGATTAGTACGGGCTTAGGGAATCTTTATATGGTTTTCCTTTGAATTCTCTTAAATTTTTGTTTGCTTGAAGTTCCTTTAAAGGTGGCAGCTTCTTTTATAGGGTCATTTTGGGACGGTGAGACTTCACAGTAAAGCTGTTGCTCCTCAGTTTGGTCATTTTCAGAGACGTTACATTTTAAGGGATGTTACAAAGTGTGAAACTGCCTCAGTATGTCATCGCAATCACAGTAATTATACACTTTACATAAATACGCTGGCTATAATTCAACTTTAAACTTCGTATTATTAGTCTCTGGTTATTGAAGGCACTTTGACTTTTTAAAGAACAAACAACTGTCACTTTTTTGAGGCAGTTTCACCTTGAATCTTTAGATGCTTTTCACTCTTTTGCTTCCATTTATTCAGTCAGTTCCATCAGTTTGTTCAGTAGTTTCAGTTTGAAATCAATGTAAGAACTAAAACGAAAGACAACTTGTATTACTGTCTGTGCTGTATTTGGAAATATAGTTCTGCTGATGCTATTTTAAGCACAATGCTTTGGCCTTAGGTGGTATTGTTACATATTTACTGTGTTTTATGCAATGTTTGTGCATGGCTCGCTTCTGTATAAACAGATTTGATAGTGTTATGTGGGGAAACTATGCAAATAGTTGTGAACTTGTGGACAAATGTTTGCCTTAATATCATTTTATTGGATGTTGTTAGTATTCCTTATAAAATATCTCAAATACTTGGATCTTGTACTTATTTGATTTGAAGAAATCTAGACATTAAAGTCTTCTGAAAAAAAAAACGAACGTCGCCTTTTTAATTTTTGTAACATAAGAGTTCAATGCCCCAAAAAAAAAACACACTTTCAGATATGCATTTTTAAAAAACGAAACAAAAAGCCCATAAATATTAACATTTTTATCATCTACAGTAAAATATAACAATTTAATGATGTAATGATCTAATTGTTTGATCGTTATTAATATTTAGATATTTAGTTAATAGTGTCTCATATATTGGACCACCTTTCATGAACTTCCGGTGACTTTCTGACAGTATTCCTCTAGCTAATCTTCACTGCCATCTAGTTATGTTTGTCCTGCAGTTGTATTATGGGTGAAAACAGAATGAATAATCCTTCATGCTTGCCGTGTTCATCACAGTAAATGAGCTGGTTTACAAAGCACAGCTCATAAAAATGAGTGATTATTCAGGGGGTAAACTGCTATTTTTACGGCTGTGGGATGTGGATGATGAAGGCACCACTAAAGGCAGCCCGGATGGTCAAACGGACAGACCATCAGCAGGTAAGGCTTCACGCTGGAGCGGTTTGAAGTGTCATCAACACATTTGCATTATCCTGCTTTTGAGTGTGCTTCAGTGTGTTAGGACTAAGGTTGTTGAAGGATCCCAAAGAGCCGTCAATGTGTGTGTGTTTTGTTGCTTATATGGGCTTCAAGCTTCTGGGTGAGTTCACCTGTACCGTTTTCTTGTAGGGTGCACTGACCTGAGCACTCTGGATTCAATGAGCCCACAGGAGAGGAAACGGCAAGGATACATCCATGAGCTCATTGAGACAGAGGAGAAATACAATGAAGATCTACAGCTGGTTCTAGAGGTACACAGTCACAGATCACCTAATTCACATTCATTTATTTATTTAGCAGACCGTTTTATCCAAATCAACTTAGCAATATGAAAATGACAAGCAATTTACAGTAAAGGTGCCAACTGTTTTAGTGGTACCACAATACCAAGATGAGTAATCCAAAATAATGCACAGCTAAATTTGACATACGTTTTATTTTACTATATTTTGTATAATTTATTTAGTATGTTATTAAATGAAAGTTTATATTTTCAGTTGACTCATGATTGTATTTAATTACATAAATATAAATGATATTAAGCTTTTTTGCAGTATTCAGTATGACATGAATTTTTGAAAGTACAAATATCCCAAGTAGTGTAATAATAATATAGTAAAATAATATAATACTTATATAGAATTAATAAAATACTTTTATTACTTTGCAAAACCGTAGATTTGGAAGCTCATAGTGCTTTTTGTAAATTAATCTGTATCATATTTAATTTAATTGTAATGTATATAATTATTTGTTTATTTTTATTTTTTTGAAGATAAAATTATATTTTTCTTGTTGCCTCTCTTAAGGTCTTCCACAAGCCCATGTCTGAATCAGGTCGTCTTACTGAGGCTGAAATGAGCATGATATTTGTCAACTGGAAGGAGCTTATCCAGTGCAACTCCAAAATGCTCAAGTATGTGAGGTTAACTTGGAAATATTTTTGTCTTTTACCAGTGTGCAGTATATCATGCATGATGTGTGTATTGTCAGGGCTCTGAAGACAAGGAAAAAGACTGGGGGAGAGAACATGCCTGTTCACATGATCGGGGACATTCTAGCCTCTGAGCTGTCACACATGCAGGCCTACATCCGCTTCTGCAGCTGCCAGCTGAACGGTGCCACACTGCTGCAACAGAGAACCGATCAGGAGCCAGACTTCAAAACCTTCCTTAAGGTAGCCTCACATACATCACTTAAACAGGACATTAATGTCCTGAAAAACTGTTAAGAAAAAAAATAATAATAATTTTACCAAACCAAAATTATGCAAAGCTATATTTGACACACACACACACACACACACACACACACACAGGTTTGTTTTTATGAATTGTGGGGACATTCCATAGGCATAATGGTTTTTATTCTGTACAAACTGATTGTGCTATTGCCCTACACCTAACCCTACCCCTCACAGGAAACTTTGTGCATTTTTACTTTCTCAAAAAAACTCACTCTGTATGATTTATAAGCGTTTTGAAAAATGGGGACATGGGGTAATGTCCTCATAAGTCACCTTCTCCTTGTAATACCTATGTCATACCCATGTCATTATACAAATTTGTGTCCTCATATGTCACAAAAACGCACGCGCGCACACACACGCACATATATATATTTTTCCCCCCTTTATTTATTATATCTGTATTTATTTATTAATCTGTATTTTCGGTTTATTTATTTTAATGATTTTCTTTATTTATTGAATTAAAGAATATAAACAATATTAAGCTTTTTTGTAGTTCATGGTCCTTCAGTATAGCATATATATTTTTAAAAGTGCATATATCCCAAGTACTGTAATAATATAGTATAATGTAAAATAGTGTGATAAAATAATATTATACTTATAGATAATTAATAAAATACTTTTATGGCTTAATTTAGATTTTCCATCATCAGTGTGAGTTTTTGGTTTAGTTGTTTTCTTGGTAGCAATGTTAATATCAACATTTTTTTTTCTTTAGAAAATTGCCACAGACTACCGTTGTAAAGGAATGCCTTTGTCCAGCTTTTTACTCAAACCTATGCAAAGGATCACTCGCTACCCTCTCCATATTAAAAATGTGAGTAAATAAAGTGCAAATAACTTTTATTTTATGTTTTATTTTTATAGATCTTTTATATTAGATATTGATAGTTAATGCAAATGATTAGTGCATTGTTAACCGATACTTGTGTGTATTTGTGTGTCCAGATCCTGGAAAGTACTCCAGAGAGTCACGTGGACTATGTTCAGCTGCTAGAGGCTTTGGAGAAGGCAGAGCTGCTGTGCTCTCAGGTGAACGAAGGTGTCAGGGAGAAGGAGAACTCTGAGAGGCTGGAGTGGATCCAATCCCATGTGCAGTGTGAAGGCATCACAGAGGTAAGAAAGCACCATCCATATACCATAAATACCTTTTGTAACATTGTAAACTCCCTTTTGATCAGTTTAATGCATCCTTGTTCAATAAAAGTGTTAATTTCTTTAAAAAATCTCACCTTACTGACTGAACTTTTGAATGGTACTGTAAAATGTGAGGGATGATTGGCTGAAAGACTTTGGCTTAAACTTTCATATAACGCTGTATAATAGATTTCTTACTCTTCTATTGTGTCACTTGTCTAGAATCTGACTTTCAACTCTCTGACCAACTGCTTGGGTCCTCGTAAATTGCTGCACAGCGGGAAGGTGTTTAAGACCAAGAGCAATAAGGAGTTATATGCCTTTCTGTTCAATGACTTTCTGCTGTTCACTCAAGCTGTCAGGCAGTTCACTTCCTCAGGAACGGACAAGCTCTTTAGCCCCAAGTCTAACACCCAGTACAAGATGTATAAGCAGGTAGGGTTCCACTCCTCTTCATAAAACAGTGTTCTTTTTTTGGTTAAACCTTTGAGCAAAAAAAAAAAAAAAACCACTGGGATATTGTGTAATGTGTATGTTTGTGTTCCCAGCCTGTGTTCCTCAATGAAGTTCTGGTGAAGCTTCCTTCAGATCCGTCCAGCGATGAGCCCGTCTTCCACATTTCCCACATAGATCGTGTGTACACACTGAAGACTGAGAACATTAACGAGAGGTCAGTTTCAGCGATCGCTCTCTTTATCGGTCTTATCAGCAAGCCACTATTTACTGGACTCATGGGACATTTTATGAACCGTTAAAGGAATGTTGTTATCGCCACACTGTATGGGAAGAGAAAAAAACAACTGCTTTTCATGCTGCTGAAATGCCAGCGCAAGTGGAATTGACAGAATTTTAATGCAGATTAATCTAATGAATTAAATATATTTGCCGTTGCCTTTTATTTGCATGTTTTAGGGAAACCAGTTACTTTTTGCTTCAAGGAAACTCGCTCTCTCTCTCTCTCTCTCTCTCTATCTCTCT
>NW_015666800.1:2072207-2072341 GCF_001515625.1 Sinocyclocheilus rhinocerous
CTCTCTCTCTGTGTGTGTGTGTGTGTGTGTGTGTGTGTTAATAAATCTAATAAGTTAATAAGCTAATAAATCAAATTTTTGAAAATCTAAAAATGCACAAAGTTTCCTGTAAGGGGTAGGTTTAGGTGTAGGGT
>NW_015666800.1:2072405-2072784 GCF_001515625.1 Sinocyclocheilus rhinocerous
GACACGCGCGACTGCCGCGTACCGTGTGAAAGGGCATTTAGCCTACCTGCGTCTGTGCGTCTCTCCAGTAGGCTATTTAATCTATTTTATTAATAAAAGTCGCGGGGCAGCGTTCTCAAGAAGTTTGTGTCCTCCTGAGTGTTTGTATACGTGCGCAGCGCGATCTCGATCTCACAAACCAAAATAATAGACATGATTTTCTCAGGCGACATGTAAAATCATATGAATTATTACAAAGATTATTAAAATGAATACGTATGGATGACAGTTGATTACAATAATATTTCAGTTTATTTCCATCATTAGTAACAGTTTCCCCTGTGGGACAAATAAAGTTAATATTAGTCATATATTAATAATAGGCTACTTCATTAACTTT
>NW_015666800.1:2072807-2073124 GCF_001515625.1 Sinocyclocheilus rhinocerous
TTATTTTCAAAAGAGAAATACTGTCATGGATGTTTACAGAGCAGAGGTCAGCTTTTTTAATTCCATTAATTCCAATGGACTTTTGTTTGTCTTTTGTTTATTATTATTTTGTGCTGTATTGTTGGTTACTGTGTTTACTGTGTTATAAAAAGCCAGCAATAAATAACACTTTAATATCTAAAGAGTGTTCATGTGATTTTATACATTAGTAATGTTGGGAAATGAATAAATGCATAATAATCGTCATAATCGTAAAACCGTGATTATTCCTCAGACAATAATCGTACCAACAAAATCTATAATCGTTGCATCCCTAG
>NW_015666800.1:2073683-2084745 GCF_001515625.1 Sinocyclocheilus rhinocerous
CAGCGCGATCTCCGATCTCACAAACCAAAATAATGTAACACATTATTGTAAAATCATATGAATTACATTACATGTAAAATCATATGAATTATTATAAAGATTATTAAAATGAATACGTATGGATGACAGTTGATTACAATAATATTTCAGTTTATTTCCATCATTAGTAACAGTTTCCCCTGTGGGACAAATAAAGTTAATATTAGTCGTATATTAATAATAGGCTACTTCATTAACGTTGTTGTTTACTATCCCTGTTGTAGTATTATTCATAAGTAAAAACCAACAATATTTTTTTTCACCATGTTTCCAAATTCTCTACCCCAGGTCCAAAAGAAATGTAAAGATTGTACAAACTGAAAACATTAAATACTTTTGTGATCTATTTCCATTTGTTATTTTCAAAAGAGAAATACTGTCATGGATGTTTACAGAGCAGGTCACCTTTTTGAGATGGACTTTTGTTTGTCTTTTGTTTATTATTATTTTGTGCTGTATTGTTGGTTACTGTGTTATTTCTGTTTCAAAAGCCAGCAATAAATAACACTATCTAAAGAGTGTTCATGTGATTTTATACATTAGTAATGTTGGGAAATGAATAAATGCATAATAATCGTCATAATCGTAAAACCGTGATTATTCCTCGGACAATAACCGTACCAACAAAATCTATAATCGTTGCATCCCTAGTTGGTGTAGGGCAATAGAATATACGGTCTGTACAGTATAAAAACCATTACACCTATGGAGAGTCCCCACAAGGATAGCAAACCAGACATGCGTGTGTGTGTTTTTTTTTTTTTTTAATTGTGTAAACTTTATATATAAACCTATGGGCTTTAAAAATGTGTCAGAATTTTCACAAAAATATTAAGCAGCACATTTGTTTTGTACATTGATAATAATAAGAAATGTTTCTTGAGCACTAAATCAGCATATTGGAATGATTTCTGAAGGATCATGTGACACTGAAGACTGGAGTAAAGGCTGCTGAAAATTCAGCTTTGCCATCACAGGAATAAATTACATTTTAAAACATATTAAAATAGAAAGCAGTTCTTTTAAATTATAATAATAATTCACAATATTACTGTTTTACTGCATTTTTGATCAAATAAATGCAGCCTTGATTAGAATAAGAGACTTCTTTCGAAAACATTACAAATTCTTACTGACCTCAAACGTTTGATTGGCACTGTATGTCATGGTCTTTAAATAAATGTAAATGATTATAACAATACTTTTTTACAGCTCGATCAATGAAAGCAAGTGGAATTGGTCGCCTGCTTGTTACCATCTTGGAGGCAACAGAGCTAAAATCCTCCAAACCAAATGGTGAGTGGTTTTATTAAACAAATAATAATGGTGAATATAAATAAATAAATAAAAAACTATCTTCCAAGAACATTAGTTAATACTTGTGCAATGTTTTTTAGGAAAGAGTAATCCATACTGTGAAGTGACCATGGGTTCTCAGTGCTACACTTCCCGAACCATCAATGACACTGTCAACCCCAAGTGGAGCTTCAATTGTCAGTTTCACATTAAAGACCTGTATCAAGATGTCCTCTGTATTACGATTTTTGAGCGGGAGCAATTTTTACCAGATGGTGAGTATGAAAACTAGCGAGTATAATACTATTTCTAAATTATATAATTTAATTCATCTTAAACTCTTTAAATTTTAGTATGTATAATTACACCTTCCCATTTGTCTTTCTCCCTTTTATAGACTTTTTAGGTCGCACTGAGGTTCCTTTAGCCACTATTAAGAAAGAACTTGAGAATAAAGGTCCGTCCACTAGGAGGCTGCTGCTTCATGAAGTTCCCACTGGAGAGGTTTGGGTTCGGCTCGACCTGCAGCTGTTTGACCACAAAGCCCCCAAATGAAGAGGAGAGAGGATGTCCCTTCAAAACTGCACATCAAGTACAACTTCTCACCACTAGCTTCTCAAGATTTTCAAGACTGACCTTTGCCTTAAAATGTTCTCAACTACTGTGGAGCGTAGTAATGAATGTGTGACCATAAGGAAGACAAGTTAACGTTCACACCTTTGCCAAGTTTAGATTTTTGACCAAGTGACATAGGAATGAAAAGGGAGAATTTGGGATTTTTTTTTTAATTGCCTAAATAATTTACCACTGGATGTAGAGATATCTCAGGACCTATATTTTGCTTCAAATATACTGTCTTTATTGCTGTACTGAAAGCTAGATTTGTTATAATCATAACTTGCCTAGATCTGAAGTTGATGAGAACTTGTTTTGAACTTGAATATTCTCATCAGCAACACTAAACCTTGTGGTGTTGTTTTTTAATTAATTATCCGTCTGCCTTACCTGCCAGTTCATCCATTTAACTTCACCATGATAGAATTAATTTGCACCAGCCAGTTGATCCTCTATAAAATCTTATAACAGCTTATTAGCCTGTGTAACATGGAAGGAACTTTTCTGCAGAGCTTACTAGTTTTTATGTACGAAGGTACGAATGAGGTGATTAACCAGGGATGATTGGTTAAAGGTCTAATCTCTGTTGATTTTGTGTGCTTGACTGAGTTTTATTTATGTTAATTTATGCGTCTTGGACTATCTGCACATTTTACGCTGCCTACTATATCTGGACTGCCATAAAGCATTCAGATAATAAGGTCTTAATATTGTATATTTTTGCAGAGTTGTAGTATGAACGTTTACTCAAGAGACGGAGTTGCTGAGTTTGTCTCTTAGGTTTTATTTGTTTTAGTTTTAAATATAAATGTAATAAAGTTTGAGTATTTTGAAAATATTTTTGATCTGAAAATGTTTTTTTCTTAAACACTTTTTTCGTTTTCTTTCTCTCTCATCAGTTTTCGTTCTTCATTTTAGCCAAGTATTAGTTTTGAAAAAAGGTCTAATATTATATTGTCAGAAAGACAAATATAATAAGCACAAATATGCAACAAAATCAGGTTTCAGATGCAAATAAAAGTAAAATGCTGTAAAGTATACTGGGTGATTGTCTTCACTACAAAAGAAAACACTTTATTAACTTTAAAGGGGTCCTAATGTGCTTTTTCACTTTTTGAATTTTAGTCAGTGTGTAGTGTGTATGTTTGGGCATAAAAAAGATCTTCAAACTTGCAAATCTCAAAGTCCACTCCAAAGGGAGGTATTTCTTTTAAAAAAAAATCCCTTTTCAAGAACTACTGCGAATGGCTGGTTTGGACTACAGCGTTTGTCACAAAGCGGCCCATTAGAATATCATTAAAATAATTCCCGCCTATGGAAATTCGAATGGTTGGGGGGTGGGGAGGGGCGAGGTCGATGTAGGACGACGATGTAGTGCTGCAGTAGCCTCAAGTTTTGAGAAGGGTATAACTGCAGCCTGGAGATCTCCAAATGGGGGCGGGAACTCCAAAACGGGGTGGGATATGTCCTCACTGGATGCAACAAATGCCTCGTTTCATTTATAATGGGTTTTAATGTATTTTTCTCGTAACGCCGGGACACGGCATCACAGTATGGTAAGGGACGTAACATTTCCGTCACACGCTTGAGGTATTCGGCCAATCACAATGCACTGGATAGCTGGCCAATCAGAGCACACCTCGCTTTTTCAGACCGATGAGCTTTGTAAAAATCGACGCGTTTCTGAAGGCGGGGCATAAAGGAGCAACAATAATGTACAGTATGTGGAAAATAATGTGTTTTTTTAACCTTAAACTGCATAAACACATTTCATTACACCAAATATACAAAATAGTGTTCTTTTTAGCAACATCATATGACCCCTTTAACATTATTGACTTGAAAAAAAGGATGTCTGTTTTTTGAACAGATCCTGACAAAAAAAAGTGCATCACTTATTCAAAATGTAATCACATCAGAATTAATTTACTGATTTTCTTTATTCTTTGTTTAGGAAGAACGTGGCCTGATATTGGTAAGGACTGCACTGTATGTGATCGTTGCCACATACTCAAAGAGCATGTATCCAAGTGTCTGTGTGGAAGCAGTTGAGAAACTAGGTTGGCTAAAATTTTTGCCATAAGTTTTCAAAATAAACTTCTCTGCTCTAGGTAAACTATTTTTTTGATAATAATGTTTGTATTTTAGCTGAGTATCTACGTGAAAAGGAAAAAAATGAACTCAACATATCAGACCAGAAGAGGAGAAGAAGCTATTCAGTGTGATTGTAGTACTATTGATGAGAAACTATGAACTGTACTCAATCTGCTTAGCTACAGGAACACCAAGGTAGGTTGTTTCAGTACAGCTCAGACAAACAAGGAAGCATGTTTTTGGATTCATGTTATGGGATTTTAATTTACATATTGAGATTTGGCATCTTAAAATATACACGCAACCAAAGTTTTTACATCTCAACACTGAACATAATGACACACAAACTCAACTGCCACAAACTTAGGCAACAAGATCTTTCACAGAAAGAATATAAAACTCCATAGAGACTGCAAACAGAACAAAAGCTATTGCAACTGAATGTTATTGGAGTTACAATTCATATGAACAGAAAACATGTTACACAGTCTTATATTATTCAGCTTTTTTTGTTTAGAATAAGAAATCTCAATGAACTGAAGATGTAAGACAGGTAGAAAGAGCAGAAACAATCTACAATGTTTGACCTGATCATTCACAGTGTTGAAGTTTGTAGCAGTCATCTGTCATTATAATAATTTTGTATTACGAACTGAACCAATTAGAGATCAGTACAAATTGCATTTTCACGTTGCACACATACATTTCATATACTCTTTTTTCTTTTTTCTTTGCAGAATAATAATACGGTTAACATTAAAATACACAGTTCTTTTAAATCAATCCCTAAAGCCCCTTCATCATTCATGCATCACATCAGTGCTTATTTAATGTGCTTCTTGATAACCATGGAAAACCACAGACTTAAGAATACACAAGAGCTTGTCCATTTATGTATCACACAAAAACCTTATTCATTTAGACATATTTCATTATACAGTGCTTTCATGAGACAGTCCATTTCATCCTTTAATAAGACAAACAATACACAATTGTGTAGAGGTGTTAGTGGTGGTAGAATATGAAGATTATTAAAAAAATAAAATAAAATTTACATGAATAGGATGCACCATGAATCAGGAGATTTTATATTCTTAATTATTGAAATAAGCAACAAAAAAAATCACTTGACAAAAATGTTTTTCTCAGGTGTGTTTATATATATATATATATATATATTTTATGAAAATGATTAAAATGTAATAAATATGTCATTAATACGAAGGAATTAATACAGGTAGGAAATACTTCATGACCTGAGTGTTCTTTGCATTGTTGTTTGCTTTTGTTTAGTTTGTTTTTCTTTAACATGCTAACGGTTATGACGTATGACAAAATCAGTTTCTGCATGATTCATATTTGCTGGTCAGAGTTGTGAACTTTATACACAAAAATAATAAGGAATGCAAAGTTATCACATAATAAGTATTTGGCAAAACGTAAAGTGTGTATATGGTAAAAAGTTGTCCAGGATGACACGATTAAGATAGATCCACTTGCATTTGTTGTTTTGTTAAGGAAATGGAGTAGTAAAATAATTTATGAAAGGTCTCTTTAAGTTTTAAAAGAGTACCTTGTGTAAATTCTGTATCACCTGAGATATACTAAAGCTGGCTTTATACCTACAGCTGAATTTATTTATTATTATTATTTAATTTGATGAAACTTTTACATTTCTCTCAGCATGTTTTATGACAAATGCTCAAAAACATTTTATACTATGTACTAAAATAACTGTATTCCCTCATACATCTTTACAAGCTTGGACAAAGCCAATAGACAATTTTTTAATAGCATAATGTAATTACCTTATTGGTTATGAATAATGCATTTGGCACTTTAAAATAGCTGTAACCTCATCAATAAACAAAAAAACTAACAAAAACTAATATGAGCGGTGTAATATCCTACCAGATTCAGATTATTTCAAGTAAAACCAAACATTAGCACACACAGAAATGATAAATGTTTGTACTAAAAATGTAAAATAATAATGAAGGAACAGGCAGAGGGCGGCATGCGGTCTGCTAAGTGCTAAGTTGCTTGTGCGTAGAGGAATACCTATGGCAGTGCAGTGTTAGAGCTGAGTTTGTAGGGGATGTTATCTTTTTTTTTTTTTTTTCAGTGTGTCCTTTCAGCTGCTCTCGGCATGTTGATCCTGCTTGTCTACCTCTGGTAACTGCTCTCTCCAGAAGGTGAACTGGCTGAAGGTGTCTGAACAGGGGAAGTCGGTGGTGTTCCCTCTTATCAGAAGAGGGAAGACATGATCAACGACCTCACACAGACGTTCATAACTGTAAAACACACAAGAATATATGGATGAATTTACTGTCAGACTGACAAATTCCAAACTATTAGACACTACAAAATGATCTACTGTTAAGAGTCTAAAAGGAATCATTGATAATAATGGAAATGACAAAAAAATCTAAATAATTCCAAAGCAAGCATGGTTTATTGCTTTTTTTTCTCTTAATTTTGAGTGATTTTCCTTCTTTTTTTTTTTACAATGAGAAAAGAAATGTTTTCATTAGATCCAGAACAGTTGCGTTCACTTACGATGATATGTTGGTCTTTGCATGTTCTTGGATGAGCTCTCCCTTAGGATTCACAGTGAATATTCTGTTCAAAGGCACTCCAACCTCTTTATATGAATAAACATCCTTGAGAGAAGAGCATTCGTTAGAAATTTGCATATATCAGCTGAAGGTAATGTTAGCAGTTCTTGCTACTAGTACTTACTGTTGCTCTGTTTCCAAAAGCAGCATAGAAGGGTTCTGTGTTTGGATAGAACAGGTTTTTAATGTCGGTCAGACATTCAATTTTAAACTTTTCTGGCTTCTTCTCAATGACCTCCCTGAAATTAAAAGAAAGGACATCAGTTACAATATGGCATTCTCACAGTTTTTTTTTTAAAAGCCTATACATGTTTTGTGTGTCTTACAACCTGTGAAATGCAGAGAACAGACTACTGGGACTAAGCAGCACAGGTCCCATGGGTAGCATGGTACCTCTTTCATTAACCCAGTGCAGGTAACCCCGGGTCATATCAGCCATGCCAATCGCCCGAGCTGAACAGTACATAAACTTGTAGCCGTTCCTGTTTGACAAAGATAAGATATATTAGACATTTTAAATTGGGCCAAAAATATTTTTGCTCACATTTAATAGATGTACATGCTCTCTATGTGGTGTGGGACTCACTGGCTGACTCTGTGGTAGAGACGGGCAATGCCCTGATGGGTCCAGTCTTTACCCAGAGTGGGTAAAATGTGTCCCAGGGTGTCAGACCTGAAGGAGATTTTGCAATTTAGACTGTATCTTCATTTTTCATCCGACGAACCCATTACATTGCCACAGAAAGTTGTCTTGAGTAGTCTCACCTTGTGATGGTGCCATCAATATCTGAAATCACTATCTTGTCATCCCAGGTCCACAGATAAATGGTGCCCTCACAGCGGCAAGTGCCCTGGTACTGGGTGGTGACGCTGAAGACCACATCATTGGGGCCATCTTTTAAGTGCAGACTGGCCTGTGAGGAACATGCTTGTAGCGTGGGTTTCCATAACCTATTCTGTGACTGAATTTACAGGCTTTATGGAAGTTGATCCTGCTTGTCTACCTCTGGTAACTGCTCTCTCCAGAAGGTGAACTGGCTGAAGGTGTCTGAACAGGGGAAGTCGGTGGTGTTCCCTCTTATCAGAAGAGGGAAGACATGATCAACGACCTCACACAGACGTTCATAACTGTAAAACACACAAGAATATATGGATGAATTTACTGTCAGACTGACAAATTCCAAACTATTAGACACTACAAAATGATCTACTGTTAAGAGTCTAAAAGGAATCATTGATAATAATGGAAATGACAAAAAAATCTAAATAATTCCAAAGCAAGCATGGTTTATTGCTTTTTTTTCTCTTAATTTTGAGTGATTTTCCTTCTTTTTTTTTTTACAATGAGAAAAGAAATGTTTTCATTAGATCCAGAACAGTTGCGTTCACTTACGATGATATGTTGGTCTTTGCATGTTCTTGGATGAGCTCTCCCTTAGGATTCACAGTGAATATTCTGTTCAAAGGCACTCCAACCTCTTTATATGAATAAACATCCTTGAGAGAAGAGCATTCGTTAGAAATTTGCATATATCAGCTGAAGGTAATGTTAGCAGTTCTTGCTACTAGTACTTACTGTTGCTCTGTTTCCAAAAGCAGCATAGAAGGGTTCTGTGTTTGGATAGAACAGGTTTTTAATGTCGGTCAGACATTCAATTTTAAACTTTTCTGGCTTCTTCTCAATGACCTCCCTGAAATTAAAAGAAAGGACATCAGTTACAATATGGCATTCTCACAGTTTTTTTTTTAAAAGCCTATACATGTTTTGTGTGTCTTACAACCTGTGAAATGCAGAGAACAGACTACTGGGACTAAGCAGCACAGGTCCCATGGGTAGCATGGTACCTCTTTCATTAACCCAGTGCAGGTAACCCCGGGTCATATCAGCCATGCCAATCGCCCGAGCTGAACAGTACATAAACTTGTAGCCGTTCCTGTTTGACAAAGATAAGATATATTAGACATTTTAAATTGGGCCAAAAATATTTTTGCTCACATTTAATAGATGTACATGCTCTCTATGTGGTGTGGGACTCACTGGCTGACTCTGTGGTAGAGACGGGCAATGCCCTGATGGGTCCAGTCTTTACCCAGAGTGGGTAAAATGTGTCCCAGGGTGTCAGACCTGAAGGAGATTTTGCAATTTAGACTGTATCTTCATTTTTCATCCGACGAACCCATTACATTGCCACAGAAAGTTGTCTTGAGTAGTCTCACCTTGTGATGGTGCCATCAATATCTGAAATCACTATCTTGTCATCCCAGGTCCACAGATAAATGGTGCCCTCACAGCGGCAAGTGCCCTGGTACTGGGTGGTGACGCTGAAGACCACATCATTGGGGCCATCTTTTAAGTGCAGACTGGCCTGTGAAGAACATGCTTGCAGCGTGGGTTTCCATAGCATTGTCTGTGACTGACTGACTTTACAGGCTTTATGGAAAATGAGATGCTTACTAGTTCTTCTGAGGACAAACGAAGAGTCTTCCTGTAGCAGTGGCCTCCAGTGCTGTGGAGAACTTCAGGCTGATTGCTCACAGGATTCTGTTTAGCACCTTCACTGTCATCTTCACTGGATGATGATTCATTCTGTAATCTATGAAAAATATCACCAGCCGGTCCACAGTTAAAATGAAAATGTGGTGTACTCTATAAATAATCTACATTCTCAGTATTCTAAAATATGTTTTGTTTGATAAGTCACACAGTTGTCTCTGCATCTGAGCTCATATTCTAAAATTGAGTTCCTGTTCTAAAACCTGATTTTGTAGTTAGTCTATAAAAGTCTTAAAGGTACAGTGCCAAAAGCTGTAATTCTGTTTAAGTCTGTTTAATTAAATACCTGAGAGATGGAGTAATATGTTTGTGTTAAACGTAATCATAACTTTTGGATGTGAGAGACCTTGTTGATGAAAGACATGTTCACACCAACATGAAAGTTCGGTGCAAAAATTTGGTGCAATAAACGTTTTAATTTGAATGAATGGCTGTTAATGTGTCTACAGACTGACACAAATATTTGCATGCCATCAATGCAACACTTTTTAAAGGAAGGTAAAAAAATATCTCTTTTTGCAGAAGATGAGCCTTTCATCTAATAGCCAGAACGATGTTTGGTTTTTCTAAATATGATTCTTTAGGTACCTGCTCACAGATGCTGTTCTTATAGAATCCTCTCCACCTTCAATCTGGTCAGATGCTGATTCCTGATGCAGCAGGAATGATAGTAATTCAGTTACATTTTGATTTACATGCTTTTTTTGCATAATATTTGCAAACCTGCAAAGTCAAAAAGTCTTGGAAAAAATCTGGTAACATTTCACCCTTAATTCAATTCACAATTATTTCCTATATGCAATAATGCAAACGTACTGATTTGGAGCTGTTGTTTCTGCCCCTCCATGAAAACCACCAGCGTCCTCCTTTCTTGGGCATCTTCTCCTTCATGATGTTCTCCACTGTGGCCTGGAGCAAACGCACAGAGCCCCTGATACTCAAAACTCAAAAACTAAATGGCAGGATGACTGTGACTGAACAAACATGCAGCTAATAAATCAACACAAATTCACAAAGACGTACAGGACTAGAGCCGAACACGCTAGGAAAACAGTATGTGAAGAAACCAAGAGCAGAGTAGACATAACTCAGACAGGAATACTTAGCGCAATGGCGCACAATGGGATGGGATGAGGGGAGATCAATTTAAAAAAAAAACGAGGAGGGAAGAGACAAATTTAAATGCCCTGGAGTGCCATGAGAGCCGGGGTGTAGTATACACAAGGACTTTAAAAAGCCACGAAACACTAGCTGAACACTTGAGAAGACAAACAGTTACAGAAACAAAACAGTATTTTCTATCACTGGGATGTATTTCATCATTTATCTATTTAAACTTTGCTATTCATTTGATTAGTACTGAGTTTTAAATAAAAACTTAAAAAAGCAAAGGTGTCCAAATAATTATAAATATTCAAAAGTGAGACACATCCAGTGAAGTACAGTATTTTTTAAAATTGTATATGCAGGACGATGTTTCCAAATGAACAGTTTCTTTATTTTAATCCACCTGCAGGGGGCACATGAATCCCATCCTCAAATAAATAAAGTTATTAGTTTAATTTAAAATCATTGTAATTACACAATTAACAAGCTCAAAGGTTAAGCTTTATTTAAACTAATATAAGACAACATTGTCAGTGACAACGTTTACATGGACATCAGTAATCTAATTATTTACCTTATTCTAAATAAACCAATATTATGATTATGGTGTTTACATGAGTTGCTTTTATAATATTCCTTTCATGTTTCCGTTTTACATGTTATAGTACAAAGTTCGATTAATGGCACGTCATTACGTCCCCACGTGACGCCATCCGACGTCCCCTCCGGAATTTCACAT
>NW_015666800.1:2084767-2175148 GCF_001515625.1 Sinocyclocheilus rhinocerous
AAATTCCTACACGACGGTAATAATGTGATTAAGGTGTTTACATGTCTATACTGCACTTCAGTAATGCGACTAAAATAGGAATACTCCACATGTCTCAATTCGATTTCTGTTTACTTCGAATATGACTTTAGTCAGATTAAGGTGATCAAAAATCTGTTTACATGGTAGATTCTTAATCAGAGTATTGTCTTAATCGTGTTAAAATCGGATTATTGTTGTCCATGTAAACATACTCAGTGTTGGTTGAATACCTAAAGACCTTTATGTACATGTGTGTGTTGTTTATGCAGTCCTTACCTTTGGCAAGGGCTTCTGGAAAACCTGCATGGCTAGTACAATAGGAGCGGCTGTGGTCCAGTTATAATACCTTTGTGGAGAGAACAAAATGTGTGAAACAACTGAGAATGTAATAAACTACTTAATTGTAAGTCTAAGAGTATTTTGACAATATTTTGATGAAAGACATTATATATGTTTTTATGTGGCAAAAGGATTTATGACATACTTAGTGCCAATCTTTACGACCAGGTTGGGATCATCAATGATAGATGGATTATCTGCAAACTCCTGATAAGATATTGCTCGTTCCTCGAATTCCTCTGTGAATGAAAGATTTAATGGCTTAATTACTTCCCCAGCTAATGAAATCTAGAAAAAACAGGATATTAATACAGAGCCTACAGAATAACAGAACAGCCACTGAAAATACATTGTTTTACACTACCATTGAAAGGTTTGGGGTCAGTAAGGTTTAATGTATACTTGGTAAAAAGTAATTCACCAAGTTCAAAGGTGAAAAATGTAGCCTTGGTGAGCTTAAGAGACCTCTTTTGAAAACATAAAAAACATATTACCTTCCCCAAACTTTTTAATAGTAGTTTAAAGGTACATCATAACTTGTCCTTTTACCTCTAGTGATCTCTCTGTTTTCTGACAGTCCTCCACAGAGAGAGATGGCAATATGAGGCAAGTCTCCTAACTGGTCAGAAAAGCTGTCCACCCCACTGTCCATTCCACTGCTGCCCACTGATTGAGGGGACTGATTGGCACTTCTTGGATCTGCCTCACCCCTCACAGAAGTTGCTCCATCACTGAGCAACAAAAAATAAATTTGACAATTAAAAATCATTTTAAAATACTTACATTACATCTGGATCATAAATGAACAAGTGAAAATGTACCTCTTTGGAAAGTACAAGGCTGCCACCTCAGGCTCCAACTCTGTGATGTCATCCAGATATACACCATCTGATCCCAGGTGCCGGCTCCTTTTGTCTAGGAATTGATGTAGTGTGGCATTAGATGTTTTAAAAGGTAGCCAAATACGTTTTGATTTGTAACTTTATCATAAACAGTTACATACCTTTTTTCTTGGACGGAGAGTCTGTCTTGCTAATGGCATGAGCTCCAGGACTGTGCCGCCCCTCTTCTAGGTCTGTGATGAGATGTGCTGCAGCACTGATGGCCTCCACATCTACAGCAGCGGCAGATGCTGCCTCTTCAACCCTGAGATCAGGCACATACACATCACTGCCCTGAGACTCCACCATCCCATCTCCAGAGATGGCTCTGAAGTGTCTGCTTTCAGATGGTGGGATTGACCTTGGAGTCACCACCATAGGCTCCGAAATGGGCTGCAGGAATGACGGCTGTGGAAAAAGAAAAAGAATGACGTAGAGTTAGCTGCTTCACATTTGTTAATGTGGCATGTCTAGTGATTATTGTACCTTTGCAGCATGAGGCAGCTCTCCCCACGTCCAAAGCATCTCAGGGTTGTCCGGTTTCCCTTCTCTCCTCTGACTGGTCAGCAATTCGGAGTCACTCTTGGGTGTGGATGGCAAGGAGCCATTTGGGCTGCTGTAAGGAGGAATGAGAGACATTTGGATTAACTGTAGATTTGTATTTATACAGCTGTTGTGAAATGTGAAATATGATGGGAACAATGCCTTCAACTTTTAATTACTTGTACTGTGCAACACTGAATTCCATGCTAGACAAACAGGAACAATCTTTAAATTGGACAATACACTAGAGAAATGTAAGGCTTTTAAAGCTTAAGTTACAGTTTATGACTTTGTTTAAAGTTTAATTACATTGTATAGCGATTGCGGCGGTTACCTGTGTGTGGACTGAAACATGGCTGTTTGTTGAGGGCAGGAAATGGATAATCCTGAACTGGTGGGAATGGGTAAAGAGCAGGTCTTCCCCAACCCTTTGCTGGGGGTCAGAAAACAAAGCTTTATTTTCAAATGTCCATTATTTTGAATTTCATGTATAAAATAAATAATATACTGTATAAGCATAATAATAAATAAGTCTGACATACACATTTTTGGATTTCACAGGGTTTTTTTTTTTTTCACTTCACAGGCATCTCTTATTGTTTTTTCGTGGAATCACTGGCACAGCAGTGTTTCATATAAATTATTAAAATTCAACTGACTGGCACAAATACAGTCCTGAATTGATGTCCTTTTCTTTGAAATGCACACAATAACTTTAAGGCCTGTTTTACTTTCTAAAATCACCTAAATGACTGGCAGGAGTCTCCAGGTAAGAGGCTGTTTTTATGTTGTATACTAGTTGTGGTACATTGTTGTGTCTTTTGATATGTATTATATATGGTATGTTCATTCTCTTTACTTCAACTTTGTGACTTTGTATCTTGCAATTGTGACTTTGTTTTTCATAATTGTGATGTGGCTGGAACCAGGGAGTCTTAAGTGGCATACCTTTGAACACCAGTCCAGTTCCCTTCAGACTGTGTGTATGTGCTGCTAGTTCCTTTCACCTGCTCAGCAAATAGCACATGTGACATGGCTCTGAAAACACATACAGTATAGGCAAACATGTAAGTAAGTATATATACCTGCAAAAGGTAAGAGTAAGACATTGCATACATTTAAAGTACATTTATATTCCATGCCTATAGATATAGCCAAGGATAATCTGCAGTGCTTGTCTTCAACAGGCTCATTCTTCCAGGAAGACAGAGAGCATTGTGGGGTTTCTAAAGAGCTGGATTCAAACTGCTGCTTTGCCGAGCAACACATTCTTGAGTTTAGATTCATTCCCAGCTGACTCTTTTTGGCCTTGTGAACAGTGTTTTCCCAGTGGCCTTTACCGTCACTTTTTAAATTCATTACTGGAACCTGGGAAGCAGGTTCTTGGTAATGCAAAGCATGTAGTGCACTAAAAGATTGACCTTTTAACTTGCTTATCCAGATTGAACAGATAAAATACATAAATTGTCGTCCACTGGGAGTGAAAGAAGGAAAAAGGATGTTTATGTTGTTAAACTGGTTTATATTGCAAATCATTTCTTTTCTTAGATATGTGGGGGTAATGCTAGATTGCCCAACATGACAAAGGACTCCCCTCGAGCTGGAGCCAGAATTGGCATGGTTTCATGAATTTCGTGGAAAAACATTGGAGGGGCTGTTTGAGCCACTTGTTTACTTCAGCAATAGGACTGGCGACCTCTTTTTCTCTACTTAGCCTCTCTCTCTCCATTGCATATACATTTAAAGTACATTTATATTCCATGCCTATAGATATAGCCAAGGATAATCTGCAGTGCTTGTCTTCAACAGGCTCATTCTTCCAGGAAGACAGAGAGCATTGTGGGGTTTCTAAAGAGCTGGATTCAAACTGCTGCTTTGCCGAGCAACACATTCTTGAGTTTAGATTCATTCCCAGCTGACTCTTTTTGGCCTTGTGAACAGTGTTTTCCCAGTGGCCTTTACCGTCACTTTTTAAATTCATTACTGGAACCTGGGAAGCAGGTTCTTGGTAATGCAAAGCATGTAGTGCACTAAAAGATTGACCTTTAAACTTTCTTATCCAGATTGAACAGATAAAATACATAACTTGTAGTCCACTGGGAGTGAAAGAAGGGAAAAAGATGTTTGTGTGTTTCATTTCTTTTCTTAGATATGTGGGGGAAATGCTAGATTGCCCAGCATTACAAAGGACTCCCCTCGAGCTGGAGCCAGAACTGGCATGGTTTCATGAATTTCGTGGAAAAACATTGGAGGGGCTGTTTGAGCTGCTTGTTTACTTCAGCAATAGGACTGGCGACCTCTTTTTCTCTACTTAGCCTCTCTCTCTCCATTGCAGAGCTTATTCGAAGAGTGAACAAACAGACACAGCCCACATCACAAGACCACTGCAACTGGATTCATTCCATCAAACAAATGATGCCACTGCAATCACATAATTTGCAGCGTTTTCAAATGGGTTAAGAGAAGGAGGATCTCTCTGCATTATCAGAACCATCTATTCTGTCCTAAATGTTGCATGCTCTATGCTATATACAGGAAATAAATTAAGCTCCACAGCTCCTGCGATGCTGAACTCATAGAAAAGTGGGATTTAGATTCAGTGTGAGATCTTGGTAAGGCCACTATCCCCATTTACCCACATACAATGAAAGTGAATAGTGACCAGGGGCTGACATGCTTCAAAAAACACCATCCATCTCAGCTCTCAAAACTCATTTAAGTTCACATACAGTCAACAGGTTTTATGTCAATTATATGTCAATTATATTACATGTCTCAAAACCAATTGCGATGTGCTAAATTTGAATATGCAAAGCCATATGATCTACTTCGGTAACACTTTACAATTAGGTTCCATTAGTTAATTTTAGTTAATGTATTAACTAACATGAACAAACAATGAACAATACATTTATTACAGTATTTAATAATCTTTGTTAATGTTAATGAAAATACAGTTGTTCATTGTTCGGTCATGTTAATTCACAGTGCATTAACTAATGTTAACAAGCACAACTTTTGATTTTAATAATGCATTAGTAAATGTTACATGCATGTTACATGCATTAACATTAACATTATATTTATTTATTTATTTCATTTTTGATGTTTGATGTTTTCCTGGTATGGAAAAGAGTGGCATGGACATTGTTCAAAATTTCTTCTTTTGTGTTCCATGGAAGAAAAAAAAACTCATACAGGTTTAGAATGACACGAAAGTCATGTGTAATATTATTTATCGGATTAAAAACTTTCTCCATATCTACTGTTTGTTCTGACCTGCTTCCTGTAGCCTCTGTATCTTCATCAGAACTCATATCAATGGCAAACATGTCCTCGTCTTCAGAAAAGTTTCTGTTGTCTTCTCGCTTCATGCTGTCTACTTGAGATTTTCTCCTCCTCTTCCTTCTCTTTTTCATTACTGAACTGTCACCAGGGGCCTGCATGGGGCCCAGGGTTTGAATAGATGTTCCGTTTCCAGACTCAGACAGACGGGACATACCTTTTCCAACTTGGGCCTGCATCAGAGCAGAGCCCTCTGAAATTATGGGCGATGTAGCCAAGTGGGACGGCACCATCTCCTGTAGAGAGAGAAATAATAGTACTAAATGTAGTAATGCTTCAGGGAGTTTTTGCATTTTAAAGGTTTTTTTTTTTCTTTCAATCGTTGTAGGAAAACATCTAGATCTATTTTAGCAAATTTTCTAAGAAAATTTTTTTTTTTAAGTAAAATATTGGAAATAATAATAATAATAATAACTATATAGTTCCATTACCAGTAAGAAATATTTATAGCCTGTAAAATGTGATAATTCACCCACTCACTCATATAACCATGAATGTAGACTGTAGCCATAGATTTAGTTTGACTGTGTCCACTTAAATTCCAGAAGCACAACACTGTGACCCTAATGCCTTGTGACAGATCACTGCATCTTTAATTACAGACAAATTCATGCATGTGCCACAGCTCTGAACTGTCTCTAAGTCATGGGTTCATAAGACATAAGTGCATGGCTGCACATTAATATAAATAATGTTCAGTTGTTTACGTCACTCAATTGCCCTTGAGAACCAGACGGCTAACACTGCCAGCTCATACATCAGTTATCACTCCCATTGAAGCAGACAGACCATTATCAAGTCTAGCTCTGCTAAACATTAATCACCACAACACAAATAGATACACTGACTATACAACAGCAGGAACCATCACAACAACTAATACAGAAAGCCAGAGTTCTTGAGCACTTTAAAATCACTTTTCATTGGAGGAGGAGAGGCTAAAGTTAATTAGTTGCACCACAAACTAATGCCATCGGTTGAGATTGGCAGAGGTTACCTTCTCAGGATACCCATTTGAGTAATACATGTCATCTGACATTTTGTGTAAGGTGTTCCAAGAAAAAAAAATCCCCTTCAACAGCTTTAATCTTTTGTACTGGCAACAAGACAATCCCAAGTTCACTGCACTGCACTGCAAAAAGCCTCTTCTGCATTACAACTGCTAAAAATGCTAAACACAGTATGTTCAGGTAATACTGTCACACATCATTACAAGGATATGAAGTATGTATGTCATACTTGTTAAAAACACACTTTCTCCACTGTCATTGATAATAAAGGCAACAAATTAAGGGAAAAAAAAAATTTCCCTTAAAAAAAAAGTATATGCATGAAAGTAATATAGCATGAAAAGTAGCTAATATTTAACATATCAAACACTTTTTTTAACAAAACATTTTTTTTTCATTTGATACATTTAGATTTTTATTTAATGATTTTATTTAATTTATTTAATTTAATTTATTTTATTTTGGTGTTTATTTATTGTTCATTGCTAATAAATCATATAAAGAGTTTAAAACATTTAATTTGAATACATTTTATGTGGATGTTTATTTAATGTTCATTGCTAATAAATAAAGGGTTTTAATCATTTATGTTCATTGCTAATAAATCAAATAAAGAGTATTAAACATTGTGGTAGTACATTGTAGTAGCTCTAGAACTATATGAATATAAAACTTTTCAAAAAATACATGCCATTACATCTGTAGAAGATCATCTCCTAAAATGCTACACCAAAGCATCCAATGTGTTAAATGTCCTTCTCTAGAAGTGCTACACTTGTATTCATAACAGAATATCATATTAACATAAATGACGCTATTCAGGAGTGTAGCATTCCTGTGAATGCAATCCAGTGATAGCTCTCTGCTTGCTACTGGCTATATTTAGTCAAATGAAGCGCAAACATCTAAACCGGTTCAGACAAATAGACAGTGATTCTCCTAGCATAAAGAATGACATAATTTAGCGAGCACATAATATTGTTGCACAGCTGTATGTAAAGAGAGCATTATTTTAGTAACACAAGGCCAGGGTTGATTGATCATAGGACAAGTGCATCTCTCTTTTGAGCCGTTGTCACAATCCTTCAAGAGCCAGAATGTTCCACATGAGTGCTAACCAGGGCAACCATTATAGCAATTACCGAACGCAATGTACCTCAGCAGATATTCATCTCAGGCATTTGTTCCTGTGATGAGCAAAAAAACATCTGTGGTCAGAAAGTAATGAGGAAGTTTAAAAGACTAAGCCAGGAGGATAACCGACATGACACGGACAGAGCTTTTCTTATCTCAGCAGTCGGACAGTGTTTCAGGGCATTTCTCCTGTGCATTACTTTGCCCTTTAAATTGGTCAGCTTTTTCTTCAAGCTTGGGAAGCATAAAGATGGGTGTTGTTTTAGACAGGACAACGGTGCCCTTGGCAGAAAGGGTCTGTTCTAGAGCAAGGTGTTCAAGCTCGGGTAGCAGAATGCATGTGGCAGGATTGTTTCCAGTAAACAAGTTCAGATTTCAAGATATTGTACTATTGAGGAGACGTGCATACGTACATACTTGCATATGTTATATTTCTTAGTACACAATGAACCTTGGCTGCAATAAAAACAATGCAACAATGTATTGTTTGGTACAGGACGCCAGTACTCACCTCATCACTTTCTGTTTCTTTGACAAAGAATGCCTCTCCATTTTCACCTAGTTTCATTTGTAAACTCACCGGCTCCCCATTTATCTCAATGTCAACCTGAGGAGAAAGGGGACATGGAATGCTGTCACTATAATAAAGACAATTTACAACAGTAAGCCATGTGCAACACAAGGCCAATGACAGTGCTAATTTTATCCCATCATGAAACAACAGTTTTTCCTATAAGTCTACAACTTCAAAGACTATATTTATGTCCATATGTCCATGGCTTTGATAAAAGTAATGTCCATATGGCAGAAATGTACAGTTCTAAGATTAAACAAATCATGAGACTTTCATTCATCTTCAGAACACAAATGAAGGTATTTTTTAATATTCTCTTATCCTTTTTGTCTCTTCATTTAAAGTGCACACAATCGAAACTTTCACACATTAAAAAGTACAAAGGACATTGTAAATGTAATCCATATGAATCGAGCAGTTTACCAAGTCTTCTGAAGAGACTGGAACACTTTATATGATGAACAGATTTAATTTAGGCTTTTATTCACGTATAAACATTGATCATCGCACATACATAGAGGACATCAAATATGGTAAACGGATGCTCAAATGTGCTTGCTTGATGCGTGATAACAACCCTAATTGATAATGATAAAATCACTAATGTGACTATCGCGGATGCGCACGTCACGATATCGATGCTGAAACGATATATCGTGCAGCCCTAGCGGAGACGCATCATATACAACATATAATCGTCACTTCCCTACAGGTACTGTTTACTAACAAGGTGACAGCGCCAACTACTGGCCTGGCATACGTAATACAGCGTTTTTGGCCGTTTTCGCGGATATGTATAAACGCGAATCGTTTTGAAAACGTTGTCGTGTAAACGTGAAACTTTTTAAAAACGCAAGGGAAAAACTTTTCCGCTTTTGACTACATTGTTGTCGTGTAAACGTAGCCTAAGTTTTGCCTCTTTGTCTCCATCTCTGTTTGAAAACCTGCAACTGCAGCTATTTGCGGAATTATCTTCCTTGCGTGGGTTGTGCACCGGCATGGCTCCAGCATGGATGAATCTAATGTGTGGCTGTCAGTCATCGCACCGGTGTGGATACTGCACTTTGTATTCACAGATTCTACATCTTGAAAGTATGACCCATATGCAGTGGGGAAAATATTTATTTGCTCCCCTGCTGATTTTGTAAGTTTGCCCACTTTCAAAGAAATGAAGGGTCTGCAATTTGTATGGTAGGTTTATTTTAACAGATAGAGACAGAATATCAACCAAAAAATCCAGAAAAGACACATTATATAAAGGTTAGAAATTTATTTGGCATCGGGGGTGAGTAAAACGCAGCCTAATTTTTTTTGGGGGGTGAACTAACCCTTTAAGATCATTAGCAAGCTCCTCCCGTGTAGTTCGGGGCTGATCCCTCACCTTTCTCATGATCATCCTTACCCCATAAGGCAAGATCTTGCACGGAGCTCCAGACCGAGGCAGATTGATGGTTTTGTATTTCTTTCATTTCCGAATAATCACACCAACAGTTGTCTCCTCACCAAGCTTCTTGCTGATGGTCTTGTAGCCCATTCCAGCCTTGTGCAGATCTACAATCTTGTGTCTGACATCCTTTGACAGCTCTTTGGTCTTGCCCATGGTGATGGGAGAGGTTGGAATGGAAGATACAGATTGTGTGGACAGGTCTTATACACCTAACGAGCTGACATTAGGAGTAACTTCTTAAAGTGACAGGACTAATCTGTGTTCCACATGGGCACATAACCAATCTGTGGGAGCCAGAATTCTTGCTGGTTGGTAGGGGATCAAATACTTATTTCACTCACTGAAATGCAAATCAATTTCTAAACTTTATATAATGTGTTTTTTCTGGATTTTTTGCTTGATATTCTGGGCAAACTTACAAAATCAGCAGGGGATCAAATAAATATTTTCCCCATTGTAAGAGTTTTCACTGGAGAATGTCATCTGAACAAGTAAGTAACAACTGCCACTTTTGTTCTGATCAACTGAGGAAAAAAGCAATAAATTACGCTATCAATGGTGATTAAATCTAACGATCGGTTAGCTCATATCACATCAAACCGTGTCAATTATTATTATTATTATATTTTGTTTTCAAATTCAATCGGCCATTTATTCCAGCTGGTGTGAGAAAAGGCTATAAACGATCCGTCACCTGCAGCATCCTCACGTGCAATATAGCATACTAGCCAAGATAAATTATTTATGTTTACAGACGCGACGTAATGACGCAGCGCCATGCTTGAATTTCCCGCGAAAACCTACCCGTACCACTCAAATTAGAAAGCTTTATTACAAGCTTACCATTGTGAATCGAGCTAAAGTAAGGCAATAGTTTTGAACACTGGCAGGTTATGTACCTCCTCAAAAATTTATTTTGGATAATTTTTAAACAAAAAAAGTTACGGACTGCAGCTTTAAATAAAGCATTAAAAACCTGAGTATTTGAGTATTTCAAAATGTCAGCGGGAAACTTGCACAGACTTATTCTACAAGTTTCTACGACTCTACCACCTGTCCTTTGGCTGCACAACATGAGAACACTTTTTTATATATTTCTTGGGTCAAGAAAAAGTCAGAGTTTGTAAAATAATCCCAATGTGAAACATTTGCTGTGACTGCATGCGCTTAAATGTGCCCTATGACGCTTTCCAGTTACATATCGCACATGAGCACTTGAGTAAGACAACAGGATGCAGGTTAAAGTGTTTGCATGCCGGGTGAAATAAGGGTAATGGATAAATATCTAGCTGTGTTGATCAGTTTATTCTCAAGCCGTTTATATCCTTATGCCGATAAAGGGAAACGGTTTACCGTGTTTACATGACCACATGCATTGCCACAAGCATAATCGGTTTAAGAATGTGCATATAAATGCACTTATTGGTTCTTGCAGAGGCTCGAATGTGCTTGTGTAACATAACACATGACAACCAACCTCAAAAGTAAATAATGAAAGAATATTGGGGGGGGGGGTTGTGAAATAACCCTTTAACACACACAAGTTGAATCAGCGAAATGGTAAGCTGCAAAAATATGAATAATCTCATATGCTTCCACCATAAAACATGTCTGAGCTAGTGCTTACCACTTTCTCCCGGGAGCGCAGCACTCCCATCTTGCCGAAACGGACGTGAAAAGGTGAACACTGCAGAGTTCCGTCGGGCTGACGCACCACAATAACATCGATACAGCCAGACAGGGTGGCAGGATTAAGGCCTCTGTACAGCTCCTTCACCTGCACAAAAACCTGACCGGCTAGCTGACCCACGTAATTCATGGTCTGACTCTGAAATAGAGAGATGTCAAGCTTTTAAAGGCTAACATGAAACTACTCAAGTCAACTCCTTAAAATTTTGAGTTTGAAAATTTTAAAAACACTCTATTTTGTTTTATTATGTTCCAATAATGTTCTCTGTTGCTCTTTTACATGTAACAAACTATTTTCTATTAATAAAGTATTTAATCATTTTATCATTAAATCAAGCAATATAATTCTCTGTGCACTTCAGCACTAAAATTAATAGCTGTTTGTGTGAAAGTGCACAGTCAAGTATGTAAAGGCAACTGTGATGTTGATGAGCCATCTGTGTGTGTGTTTAGTGAGTATGATAACATTAAACATCTCTACAATAAACAGTATACGATTGTGTGAAATTTTGCAGCTGCAGCCCTAATTGAGAAGAAAAAACCTGTAGCGTGAACTAGGTCTAATAAAAACATGCTGCCTTGCTCAACTCGAGCCAAGATCTCTTTGACTATTTAGGTGAAAGGTAAAATATCATAGAAACAAAGATACTGCAAGCGGTAGATACAATGACATTGCTCAAAAAAGTATTACAAGTGGTGTTCCTTAAGCATCGCCAAGGGTTTAATAATGCCTGATTCTGGCATGCTCTACCAACCCAGAAAACGACTGCCTCTCTGTAGTGCACAACACGTAATGTTTAAAGTAATTAGCTAATTGCAAGTTATTGCAGTAATTGTCTGCAATAAAAAAATTAATAAAATCCTGTGTACACTATCACAATACGCAAGCTAGGGCTTGCGTAATTCTGATAAGGCAGAGCAAGTTCGCATTAATGGGAAGGAAAGAAAGAAAAATAATTTTGTATGCATGCAGAGTTCCCACGCTTTTTGAACAATTTATTTAATGACTTGCCCATGACCTTTCCAGCGGTTCATGATTACTAAAAGATTTATTTAGAATTAATTTTACAGAGATTGCTGGGCAGATTTTCATTTGTTTGTCAGGTGGCCATTTTCTGAATTAACAGATTTAAATATTTATATTTAGTTCTGTACAAATGACCCTCAGCGGACAGACTGAAGGTCATGCATTTCAAGCCAAATAAATATTTTAGGGAAATACAGAACTAGACATTCACTACAGACTTTGCCTGGGAATCACAGTTTTAAAATTCCCTAATCTTTTTAGGTTTTCCATGACTGTGGAAACTCTGGCTTTTAGAAAAACCTGACAATCTAATTAACCCAAATAATTTGCCCCGTAGATGTAACCCTGAGATTGTGTAAAAACCTTCAAGCAAGTCTTCATTGTTCATACACAACAGACTGATCCTTCACATTTAGACAGATGCACACAGTCACATGGAACTGACATGGCTCCAATAGTTCTGCTATTAGATATTGGTGCCAATAATAGTGCAAGCATCCAAATGTACAGTGTTTGCAGTGTATGCAAATGTATAATGCTTAATTTGACACTAGAGCTGCAGGAGAACTACTGCATAATAGCCTATAATCACAAACACTTTAAGACTCATCTGAACTAATTACAACAGAATATCATCCAGACAAGGAGGTCACTGCTAAGGTCATTAAAAATGAATAATGCATACACACACACACACACACACACACACTGCAATCAGTACTGAATCATGGATGATAGATAAAATAGAGAAATGACATAGAAGTATTCTGCTGTATGTCAAAAAAAATGTTTAGTTAATCGAAATTAAATCCACGTCTAGAACATAAAATGTATATAATCGTATAATTGCACGATTGATACAGAAACCGAATGTCACGGATCATTACAGTCACAGACCCAATGAATGTAAACAATCATCCGCTGTGCTGTAAAAACAAGCCCCCTTCACAGTGCATATGAATATGTTAACCCAAACAAGTGTATGCATTTACATTTGCTAATGACTATAAACAGGATGGAAATAAGGGGCCAGAGAGGGATGAAATTCCCTGTAATACATACGTGGGATGCGGCAGAGGCGTTAGGATGTCACAGCCATTCAAAAGTACTTAGTGGATCCTCGGACGCTGCTGAATCCGGTTGATGTTCGCTGCTCTTCGCTCATGTATTTTGTCTCCAGCGTTTAACACACTGTCTGTTCACTGACTGTCTGTGCTGGTGTTGTATTTAAAGCAGTGTGGAAACGGTTTGCGGTGAGTAGCAGCCCCTGCCTCTGCAGCTGACATCACAGTTAACCCTTTGCGCCCATCTACATTGTTAGCTGCGCGACGCGACAAACAGCTATACAGTCAATGAAGCTGCCTACTGTATCAATTAGTATGCGCGCGACGCGTCTTTCACGTTTGTGGTTGGAGTCATGACGTCTCACACAGTGGACCAATCAAACACTTTGTTGATGCGACGCAACGCGACAAGAACGCTGCAAACAAGCGTCAGCGGCATTACTTGTACAGTACAAGGCATTGTAGGTATTTGAATCATTTTTAACATTCCGTTTTCAAGTTTTTTAACGCAATTAGCGTTTATTCGAGACTGTGTTTGTCCACTGTGTTATTATGACGGTGAACAGCTCTTTGTGGTTGCGTTTTAAAATAACAGATCAGTCAATGCATCGACTGAAATCCACAATTATCTGCCTAATTTATATTTAATTCTAATTGCTTTGCTGAATATGGCATTGCGGTGGTGAAATAATGCTGACAATGCATTACATTTAATGCACGCGTTTAATGGATTTAACACACACACACACAATCTGCTCACGTGGCAGGGAAGCAGCAGCTGCAGCAGCTGAACTGGCATTCGAATGTTTACAGTAGCATGAGTTGTGTGTCTGTGGCTGTAAGTCGTCATAGAAAAGATATGTGGGTGATTGAGTGGTGGTTTACTGATTATTATTCCACCACCATTGCATGCTCTCAATATTGAAAGTTTTTTCATGTCTCATACAGCTTAGTATGTTCATAATTGCAGATGGGGAAAAAGAAAAACTGCACAGATGTACATCAGGGTACACCAAGTGTATCAGATGGTAACGTATATAAATATTGTTAAGAAATAGTGTGGATGTTAGATGCCACTAAAAGCATACATTCTTCTCATTCTGACATAGCAGTTATTGTAGTGTAATGTACTGTGGTAACCCGGGTGTCCTTTGAGAGGAATTTCAGACCTTATGTTTGTTTGAGTGGTTCAATGGAAAATGTGTGTGTGTGTGTGTGTGTGTGTTTAATTCAGGAACTGCTGCCTTTCTCTGAAAAGGGTGACTAAAGACGACAGGTAACACTTTTGTATAGGGACCAATTCTCACTATTAACTAGTTGCTTATTAGCATGCCTATTATTAATATATTGGCTGTTTATTAGTACTTATAAAGCACATATTCTGCATGACCATATTCTACATCCCTAATCCTACCCAATATTAAACTTAGCAACTACCTTACTAACTATAAATAAGCAGCAAACTAAGAGTTTAGTGAAACAAAAGTCGTAGTTAATGGTTTGTTAATAGCGAGAACTGGACCTTAAAATAAAGTGTGTTTCTGTGAAGTGCTATTCGGGCAATTAACAACCTAAGAGAATTTGCCCATGTTAAAGCAAGGACTGCCCAGCTATCCGATTACACAGCATACTGTCAGCATACACTCTATGACCTGTTGATTTCTCCACAGGACACACCAGAACACTAGAGTACATTCCAGATACACTGGCGGGGTTTCTAGGAATTGGAGAATGATTTAGATGGTCTGGGGTCTGAGGAGACTCAGGAGACTACCAATGCTTTGTGTGATTACAATATCCAAGTTAAAATAACTATATATGAAAAAAATTTATTGACATGGTGGTCAAGATACTAATAAACACTGATGTATTTATATTAACATTTCATAATGTATCGTGATTAGTTTCGCTGTCTCTTGTCAGTCATTATATAATAACACTTTGTACATAAATAGATAAAATATTCACTATATTTAGCTGTAATTATTACCTTATCTACCCTAAAGCCTGCCTATATGGTTCTGTACAGTGCAGTCTATAAGCTTATAGCACGTGACTGATTGTGAAAATACATTCCCAAGAAAACCAGTGAATGCCTTTACGTGGAGGAAGGGGGAGTCGCCTGGGATGGGCCGTTTCCACCAATCAGAGCCAGAGTGGTCTGTGACTCAAGGCATGTGGGGTCATGTGTTGACTAAACTGCTGACCTTACTATTGTATGAGGGAAGACTGACACTGAGACTCTTCAGTGAAGTGGGGCCTGTTTTTCATTGTATTCCTGACGTCTCAGGGCAGTACATCATGTACCATAGGCATGTAAAACAAGTTCCTGTTCAGTTAGTATGATGTAAACAATGGTGAACGTATGCTTGAGGACAATGTGCAGCAGATTGTGCGTGAACATGCAAAAACACTTTAATAATAAGCAATTACGACTGTCACCTGATATCAAAATGGTATTATGATTAATCAAATTAATTATATGTATCAATATTTGCTTAAAAAGCACCCAAATTAAGATGATTTGAAAGACTACAAAATCAATGAACAGACAGCATGATTGCAGACTCAAAAACTCAAAAGTGCTCATTCAAACCTGAATTGCTTAGGTGGTAGTAAATATAATTACTAAATGTCTATTAAAAAAAACTTTATAATAAAAATATAAAAAAGTAATTTTTTATCACATATTTTTAATAATTAAACACACTAAATGAACACTATAAATTAACAGCCCTAATTAAATTAAATAATACTATTTCAGGGGTTCTCAGCCTTTTTGACTTCAAGGCCCCACAACAATATTCAAAGGCTCCCCTGCCCAGTTTTTTTTTAGGGGGGGGGGTATATATATATATATATATATATATATAGGCTTTCCTGGATATATGAGGAAGAAAACGTTTGTTGAGGGAATGAATTGACATTTTTAGTTTTTAGCCTATTTTTAATATTTATTATTATTATTATTATTGTTTTGGTTGAGAACCTTAAGAACCTAGCCAGAACACACTGAAGGAACATGAGTGGAAATAGACAATATTTGTACCATCTTGTCTCTTCTAAACCTCTTACACCACACAAGTGGAGTGCAAAAGTGGAACAAAGAACAGGCTTGGCTGGAAGATCATGCTGATGTCTGTTTATAGTCAATCAAGCTAAAGACCCTGTTCTCAAAAAACAGCAGAACTGTTTCCTTCGTCTCAGCACAAGCAGACTCTTGCTCTGCTGCACTGGTAGCTTTACATCAGTTATTTCAGCCTTGATGTAGCACTGGCCATATTTAACTGCAAAAGGGGGTTCGATTACATCAATCATTACAAACCTGCATCTGTTGTGTTGCATCTTTAAACTCAGTTGAACATAGCAACCATAACAACCTAGCATAAATAAGGCTACAGGTAAGCAACATTAATATTTTCTTCAGAAAAAAAAAATTGTGTTTTATTTTTATTTGTGTTTAATTGCACTTTACTTCACAGAAGAAACAGTAATAAGGGCTCTTAAAAAATGAATCATGAATCCTTACCATTAGTGGGTTCTTTTATGACCGCAGCTGTGATTATGCAACAACATACAGCGCCTGACCTTCACTGATATCTGGAGATATTGAATGACTTTTAATTAAACATCTTATGTTACCTCTTATTAAAAATACTCTGGTTTAATGATAACATTGTACAAACATCCAGACACTTTGAAGGATGAATTTGCTCAAAGGTTGAACGCAAACCTGGTCAGTCTACCCTGGTCAAATACCCGTGTAACCTGACACAGTGACGCACTCAATGCTCTTTTGGTTCTAGGTCACATAACAGGCTCTAGAAGCAGCTCATGGTGTCCCTGCCTATGACTGTCCCCTAGTTGAGCCAAACGGACATTTGATATGCAGGTGCCAAAAATTCATATTTCACAGACTAATTAATAAACATCATAATATAATAACTATTCAAATCATATGTTAAATTATGCATTAGAACATTTATCTCAAATCCATGCATATTATATGCACTTTTGTTGTATCATGCTAATAATTCATCCCTGAAATGAGAAACTTATTTGAAAATAACCATTTCAGAACAATCATTCCGGCCACAATCAGCACAAAATTAATCGAGAGTAAACAATGAAGCTAAACTAAAGCTATTCGAAAAGCTATTAAAAACTACAGTTAAAGCTTTAAACACAATAAACCCATTAAATTATGTTTTTATGATATCTGGCCCGGACAGACATTTTTCAGTATTTTATTCCATCATACTGAATATTAAACTGACAAATCACAGTGTGTTACCCATGTCCAGCTCGTCTCATTTGGGCTGAATCTCTCAATGCATCCTTCCACTTGATCCTCTGCTATCATGATTCCATTATCCACTCCAGTATATGAAATAAGCCTTTACTACAAAGCTGAGACTAGTCTTTATGCAATGCTTGTGCTAACAACTGAGCAGTAGCATCCACAAAGATGCACACATGATCAATAGACTAATCCCATACATGTGCACAACCAATTCATCAACTAATGAGAAATTTCGAAAAATTGTAGACCTTTGAAATGAATGTTTTTTGTTTGTTTTGCAAATTTTCTGTGGCATTCCAAGAACCCATGATATTTAAAAAAGCACTTGACTGTGGGTTCCAGACAGACTGTCAGTCTGTGCATTTTTGACCCTTTCGTCATTATGTCAGTAGGTAGCGACAAACGACTTTCTTTATGAACGAGTCATTGAATCATTCATTAAAACAATTTGTTCTAAACACTAATTAATTCACAATGCACCAATGCACCCATTCCGTGTTGCTCTGAGATGCGTAGCAGTTGATTCTACTTTGACTTGGGTTGGCAGTAATGGAAGTATTGGTTTGGAAGTAAGTGGCAATATATTATTTAAAACCTAAGTTAGTATAACTTCTCGTTTATTGAACTGTTGTATGAAACATTACCATACTTGCAATCATGCTGTTGATCTGAATATCAGAACTGTGATTTCTTACTACCTCGTGCCTATGGTAGATTTATATTTGACTAACATTTGATGAAACAAAAACTTTATTAGGGACAAAATTGTTGTAGTTTGTGTAAGTAATTTAATAAGTAATATTGAATTGAATATGGAAACAAACAAACAACCACAACAAAACTTCTGTTACTTAGAAATCCTCACTTTTAATAAAATGCTTGTAATTGAATCTTATCATGTTTACTGCAGCTGGATAAAATAACTAATGTTAAAGTTATTAAAAAGACATTAACGTACAGTTAGGCTGCAACAACTGTGAGTCGTTTGTGAGGGGGTCGTTTGTGAGGTTGCTGTGACTCTGTGAGACTGACCCTTACCCCACCAGCGACGGCCAGAATGTACACTTGCAACACGAGTCACCGTTTCCACATGCTTCAGAGAAGATGACATAAACATTCATACCAGATGACAGCGGCTGTGTGTGTTGTTAGTCAATTGTTTATCTAGAGATAGTGATTAAATTGTGTAACATTTGAATGGCTGAAGATGAAAAGTGGCCTGCACAACTATGCAATGTTCCATGGTAAATCCCATATACCACAATACAAGCATGATGGGTAATATTTCAGTTAAGCTCAGCTCAAAGGTTGAGTTTACCGTGGATTCATTTCCAAATGATTTGTGATTGAAAGATATGTTGATGTGGATTGGAATATAATTTAAATATAAAGTATCATGTGTGAATTTAACTGAAAGCTGCAGTCATGTTTGTGGACGGTCATAACCTCAGGATCCACAGAAACATGACACATGCTGTGGTAGCTGTAAACATTTCGAGTGACACATTGATCCCTTATTAACAGAATGATTAATGGTACATGCTGTTAACTTGTTTCATAACGTGCCTTAAGGACATGCCTCGCAGGTAATTAATGCACCCATCCTGCTCTACAGAGTATGATGCCATGAAGATGCGTTGTCATAGAAACTGAATTTATCAAAATATTACTATTAATAAATTCAGTTTGTGTAGGCATGAACAACTGACATTTGTGAACTGCAATGTCAATATACAATCATTATTTGAGCTAGGACCTCTTGCATTATTTGGGAAACACTTGGAACAACCTCATACAATACAGCAAATATGAGGTTTAGTGCCCTCTGCTGGACATATTTAATACACAAGGCAGTTCATACAATCTGTAACTTATGATCATAAATATTATAAAGAACACCTTTGATTTCTGAGCCAGTTAAATCATAACCTTCAGCTCTAATAAAATCGTAAATTGTTTCTTTTTAGTATCTCTACCACATCACTTTTTAACTTGTAAAAAATACATTTTCTATAATTACTGTGTAATTTAGCTAATAGTCATTACTGTCTACAAGAAAACAACCAGTAGTAATGGAAAATTGCTGATTGAGATTAGCATAAATGAATCATAACAGTTAAGTGGCAGGTATTGAAAGCTTTGTCTCTTTATAGCACTGATACTAACTCATTTTCAAATATGTCTTTATGGGCTGAGACCAAGAGGTTTTCTTTAATAAAATGCGTGGCCGATACACGAGATTTATACTTTGCTTTCAGGAGGTAAAAATGTGATTGTTCTGCCCTCTTGTGTTCATACAGAGGTACAGCGGTAAAAGCATTATGAATAGCGAGCGGAGGCTGTAGAGACTTGAAATGTATGACATAAGTACTTTAATGCCGTTATGCCCTCATCCACACTCCTCACAGAACACGCCAAACACAGCTACAAAAATACTCTTTTCTACAAAATACTTCAATCTGTTCTTTTAACACTTTATAACTGTGCATTAAGCTGATGTTAAAAGATCCGGCTGTGACGGAAAAAAACTATTAAAACACCAAACAATAAAACACAAAGATAAAAACATAGAAAGGTCACGGACTCACCGTAAATAAATACATTTTAAACAATGATAAAGGTGTGAGTAAATCCTGGTTCGAGGGTGCGTCCATATTCAATGTAATAATCGTATACTTTTCCTGTATGATCCTAAAAAGAGAAAAAACAACAGCAAGCAAGCAGTAAATTTAGTGCACATCCTGTGCATTATATACAGAGCTAATGTTATATACAGACAGGACAGTTGATAAGACCAAAGAGTCTTCAGGCTTTGAGAGTCATATGTGTTTTCCTGTAAGGAAAAAGAGAGGCTGGTCCTCTTTAGCATTGGCAGTCTGAAACTCATCGCTGAGACGAAACCGCCACTCGTCCTCCAGTTCCAGCCGAACTACAGTCTGACGTAGAGAGCTCCGGTTAGGACAGATCACACACAGAGACGCCCCTGGAGCAGAAAAGAGCAAATGATTATTAAATAGAGGATCCTTTCCTAGTGTGTCATGTGCTAAATGGACAGACAGATAGATGGATATATTATTTATCTGCCTGGTCTTTACCTTTCAGGAACTGGAACTTTTTAAGGAATCCAGGAGTCACAAAGGACTCACAGAAGTATAAGAGGAGGCCACTGAAGAGCAGACCAGTAGTGCTGAAGTTAATGGAGTGAGGTTTGGAGTTGACAAAACAAACAGTCACCTGGGAACAGAAAAAAGCACAAAAAACTATTTAGAATCATGTGAAAGTAAGCAGGATAGGCCACACAGTAGCGATACAACAGGTGCACTTTAAGGTTCCTTGAAGTACCATGGTATTACCATCTGGTACCACCAGTGCAGGGCTGCAAGATTTATAAAAACATAAAAAAAATAAAAACCTTTGATTATGATTTAAAATGCAGTAAAAAAATAAAAATAAAAGTGCTTGTTTGTGGGGCTGCACAATTTGGCCAAAAATCAATATGACGATAATAATAATAATAATAATAATAATAATACTTACTACTACAAAATAAAAATGGTAAATAAAAAAGAAATGTTACTATTGTAATATTTTACTATATATATTTTTATTAAAAAAAATTGAGTAGAAATGTTATAATTTTATTTAACAATACAACAACCTTATAGCCTTAATTCTTCATGTTCAAACATTAAACCAACAAGCTTTTTTTTTTTTTGCAGAAAACTGCAGGTAGCCCTTAAAAAGCTTCACTTTTGTTGACAACAGCAGGTTTATTTGCCATGTTACTTTCCCAAATGCACTTTACAAGCAACCCATACTCAGAGCACATGTAGAGATTTCAGTTTTATTCAATTAATTGCCCAGCCCTACATCAGTCTACTATGGAATGTTTTAAGGTATTAATAGTCTGTTGAAGTACCTCTGGGCCGAGGTTCAGGTAGCAGTCGACAGAGAGGACTGGGTGGCTGTAGTTTTGGGCACTGAGGGGGAAGAGGCGATGGCTGGTGTGCTGGAGGTATTTCTCCAGCAGTAGCTGAGCTGGTGTAGCCAGGAACAGGTGCTTACTGTCTGGAGCACAGATGTACTGAGACGGCTGGATTGTGGTGGGGACATCGGTCATCTGTGGAGAATTCAGACAAACAATTGTTTTAGCAGTTTCATGGAATATGATTTTTATCATACATCGATACAGTAAAACATGAGTACAGTTTTGGACGTTGGCTAGAAACTTGCCTTAGTCTTGATGATAAATGTCCCATATCCACCAATGGCGATCTGCTTCTTCATCACGCTGAAGTTGTTAAACCTGCAGATGAGGAGGCCTGCACTGTGGGCACGCAGGTTGAAGTCCACATCATCACATGTGAAACTAGTGTGGAGAGAGTGAGATGTGAATATTTGGACAATAATGGAGGGAAAAACAACCAAATAAGTTGGACTTTCTCTCAGAACTCACCGGTTCTGGTTGTACTGCACATTCTGTGTGAGGTCCACATTAAGTAGCAGGAAGTCATGTAAGTGACCACGCGAGAAGGGCTCTTTCTGCCGTCCGGCCCCACCTCCACGACTGGACCACTTCCTCATTCCACATAAGCCATATTGAGTGATATCTGGAGAAGACTCCATGTGTTGAAGAACCTGTTTCAAGGACACATTTCTTTCTGTCCCTGCGGTCCCACTGAAAAACATACAAATACACTAATTAAGACAAACACGGATGGACCAATATTAAAATTCTGTTCCTATACTTCCTGACCAATGAATTTCTATCAGTCTTTTGTGATGACTGGATAAATTAATTTTTTTATTTGTAGTTAATTTAGGTTTTTGATGTATTATAAATAATAATCATAATAATACAAATTATACTAAAAAAAACAAAGTAATTTCTAGCTAAAATAAATGTTAAATGTATTTTTAAGTGTTAATGCACCTTTTTGAGATTGGCATCTTTTTAGAAGATGTAGTTAAAAACTGTAGTTGTTAATAATAATTATATATATATATATATATATATATAATACTCACAAAAAGTATTTTTTAGCTACCAAAAATAAAATAAAAAGAATAAAATGAATATATGAAAAATTTAAAACCAAAAGTGTAAATAAATGAAAACACAAAATTAAGCACCTTTTTGGATCAACATCAACACTGTTCCACATTACACAAGAATCATCTGCAAGGATGATGAAGGGCCAGACATCTTGTGGCCGACTGCCATGCTCCACTCTCCGGCTCCGCTCTAGCTCCAGGTTACGATAAGACAGCTCTTTAATCAGAAAATGAGCTGCTCCTGAGAATGTCGGAGAAAAAGCTACTTTATTAAAGACCTCACTGACATCAACATCAATTAGACAGTATGATAATCTACTGATGGTTACCTATTCCAGCTCCATTGAAGATAGTGGGTAGGACAAGCATTATATGGTTGGGCCAGTATTTCTTGTAGACGGCCATCTCGTACTCTTTAATCACTAGAATATGCAGGTGGGCGGCTCCTTCCATGGCATGAAACAGATTAAAAAAGCCGTGCTCATGGCGACCGGTGGTGGGCGTGAATATTGGACTTTTGATAGCATCAGGATTCTGCAAACATCAAATCTAGCTTTAATTGTTGTTATTTTTATTATATATTAGTCACTAAATAGTCTGGAACTAGTCAAGCTTAGTTAACTAAACCCTTTTAGAAGACGTTTGCTAGTTTGCATTTTGAAACTATTAAGTGAACATGTAATTTTCATCATGCAATCATGGCACATTTGGCCTCTACTAGTTGACTGCTGGTCAGTACCCAATCGGAAGAAAGAGGCAGTCTCATGCTCTCCAACTGGCCTCCTGATTGGCTGAAGGAGAAGTGATGTTCTTTGGATTTGGGAATGATGAAGTAGAGCTGGATTTCCTCTCCCAGTAGAAGGTGAGAGAAAGTGACGGCATGCAGGGTGGACTCGTACAGCTGCAAACAGATAATCAACATCCCAAAATACAGTCAGACCAAAATACACAAATTATAGATTATTCTATGGATCAGAATCTTAATGCTACCATTGACCAATCAGATTCAGGTATTCAAGAGAGCTGTGTAATAAACTGTATTAGGGCTCACCTGATACTGCGGATTGAAACCCATATACTGATGACACTGTTCACAATGATGGTATGTGTTGTAAGCTGCATATTTAGAGAGTTTTATCCGTGCCGTTCGTCTGCGTAGATACACATCTTCCTGCCTCCTAGAGTTTCCATCTAAAGCAGTAAAGACAAAACGAACAATTTCAACAATACTAACCTATTAAAATGACCAGAACTACTATAGTAGGGCTCAACTAAACCATATATGATTGTCTTGATGGTCTCACCATTTGAATTTGGAGTGAAGTCTGCTGAATAGACAGTGCTAATGTCCTCGTATTTAGGGTCATGGATGGTGTAATCAAAGGGCATCCCTCGTACAGTGTCTGTATCGGGCCACAATGCAACGGGCTGATGATATCCAACCAAATCTTTCTCGCAATCTGGAGAAAAAAAAATATTCATAAATTCACTGATACCTATAGGACACTGTGACGAGTGGGGGCGGGGCCGAGAGCCGTGGGAACGGAGCGAGGCCGATGGAGTAATTGATAATGAGCGACACCTGCACCACTCACCGGTCTCGAGTCTCACGGAGGAGCTCCGGAAGGATAAAAGGGAGGAGTGACGACAGTGAAAGACGAGAGAGGACCAGGCCTGGAGTTTATTTTGTGTTTTGTGTGCGGCAGTCGTCCGCGAGGGGCTGCCGCTTTACTTTCATTTTGTGTTTGTTTATTTGATTAAAGTTTTGTATAAATGTTCGCCAGTTCCCGTCTCCTTCTTCCCGAACTACGAACGTTGTTACATTGGTGCTGAAACCCGGGAGGAAGGAGGGACACGCTGTCAGAGAGCCCTCGCTGCTGAGGGGGATCGCGGTGCTGAGGAGATCGGGCAGCAGGAACAAGCGGAGAGGTGTCGCTCATTATCAATTACTCCACCGGCCTCGCTCCGTTCCCATGGCTCTCGGCCCCGCCCCCACTCGTCACAGACACCGAGACAGATTTAAGACTTGAAGGAAAAATGAACAGCAGCACTAATGTAACATGATTCCAGAAAAAATGAATCTTATGAGTCTGTTCTTTTTAGTGAAGTAAAAACATAGCAGTGCAACCAGTCTACTCTGAATCCTGAACAAATGACTCTTACGAGTTGGTTCTTTTTAGTCAATAAAAAACATACAGTGCAACAGTGTAATCAAATTGATTCCCAAATGAAAAATGAGATTCCATGTGAAGTTCCATCCCTAAAGGACAGGTCACTCAACACTTTTTGCTCCATTAGCTTCCATTCCTACGTATGCAAATGTGCAAGACAGGAAACGCAAGCTTGTGTAAATTTCTCTGAATTTCAAAGTTCAAGTTTGGTGAATTCTGACCTGTGAATCTATATCACGTGAAGACGTGTGACCAACAGAAGATTAAGCATTAATATGTGCTTTATAAGTACTAATAAACAGCCAGTATGCTAGTAATATGCATGCTAATAAGCAACTAGTTAGTAGTGAGAAGTGTTACCATATGACATCATATTTCTACCTTTGTGGTATAATACTTACTGCAGTTGATGTCCTCCTCATCGTAGATGTCCACCTCCATCAGTCTGATCAGCATGCGAGAGAGAATACCCAGAAACTGCAGATACGCCCCAGTCTTTCCCACCTGGACACACACAACAAATTCCATTTTAACCCACCAGCCAAATACTGAGAGTGGCATCCAGTGTTCCAGATGCTCGTTTACCTGTGGTGGCCCACTTAACAGCAGCTTTCGAGGGTGGAAGTTATCCATGCGTCCTTCAGCTCGGTTACTGCTGTCCATGTGGTGGGGTTTGGGGACTGTCCACTGGCGATAGTACAGCGACTGCTCGGTGCAGGTCATCATTTTGCTGAGGAGAGGTCTAAAGGAGCTGACCCACTCTACCGAAGAGTGTGGGAGGAAGGAAGTCGACTTGGGCAGGCCACTGGAATCCACTGTGGTGATGAGGTCGTAGACGGCCTTAGGGAGCAGCACCACAGGTGGGCGGCTCAGATTGCGTGCCCAGGAGCAGCTCTGCCGTAGAGGAGAGGCCCGTGTGGACGAAGAGCTGGATGAGGTGGATTTGGACTGCTTCTCTGGATCCAAAGGAGTCCAGTCAGAATGGGGGTGCTGAGAGCCAGCTGGGGAGGCCTGGTTACCCAGTCTAGGGAGATCGTTGTTTACTACAGACCACCAGAAAGAGGTACGGTCAGTGCGAGAGAAGTATGTTTAATATGTCAAACCTTTGAATTCACCGGTTTCAGGAATCTTTCCGAAAGCAAAGCCCCACTTCACTGTCCCAAGTTCCAAATCCCAAATCAGACCCGTTTCCCATGCTTTATTAGTATTCAAGCAAAATTAAGCATTCCACTCAGGTTATCAGTTTATTTGATCAGTATATCAGTTATAATCAGAATTTTTTTTTTCGAAATTGAAAGAATGATATGGCAACTTACAAACATTTGCTCAAAGAATTACAAGCACTTTTGTTAGGCATGATTTTAACTAACAACCCAAAGTGTTACCATTAAAGGACAACTTTTGCTGACAAATAAACATGCTCATCTGGGTGCAGGTAACATGCAGAAAGATTACACATTGTACTTTTACATATACTACAGGCATTGAAACAATACAAAACTGGTTGTAAATCGGCAAAGTCATCCTTTAATTTTAAATCAACTATAGATTTGGATATTTGTTGATTCATTGTGGTTCGGATTTTTGGAAATGTCCCTGAAGGAAGAAACAGTTCTACCTATGTGAACATGCAGTCATTGAGGTGGTTAAACTCCATTTCCTCTTGCTTCCTTACATGAGGTGCTGGAGGATAATGAGGAGATGCTGGAGTCTCGGGAGAGAATCCTCTTCCTCCCAAAAGCTGTGTTGTAGACTGTGTTAAAACACAGATGGCATGAGGCTGAGCTGACTAATAGCTTGACATTCTTACTCTCTGACTATCTGAAGGATTGGGCCAGTTGTGGTGTACCTTGACCATGTAACCATCTAATTTAGTGTTTACATATACCCTCACCATTTCCTATACATTTAAAACAAAATGGTTTATGCTCAGTTTAGTAAATACTTTATTTTTTCTGGCTTTGCAATACTGACCATCCACTACAACCTCCTCCTCCTCGTTGTCAGTGCTGCTGAGTGTTTCAGGGTCACTCTCAGACAGGTCGCAGCGTGCGTGCTGGCCAACTTGTTTTGTCTTCATTAGGTACACGGCCAATCCCAGCTCCTGCTCGAGAGTGGTGCGCTGCAGAGACCAGCAGCTGATAACACGCAGATCACAGTACTTCAGAGATCTGAGGACAGAGGAACAACACGGTAAGCTTAAGTATAAACCATGAAAGTAAAGTAAAGCTATTATTTTAAGATCCAGTCCCAAGACTCTTGTCATTTCCATGACTTTTCCTTCTCTAGTCATTTGCGATTACTGAATTAATGAATAATGATTAATAATGATGAATCATTTTGAATGATCCATTGAACAGATCAGATGCTCCCAAATTGAACTACTAAAGCTTGCAAGCATGTTTTACTCTACACTGTAGAGTCTACAGTATTGCTCTGCATAAGAGCAACATTTTATATTATACAGACATTTATAATATTTTATAATATATAATATTATATTATATAAAAACATTTGAAGTTGTATTCGTTTCTATGACTTTTGCATGTAGATATGCATAGGTTAACAGTGATATTAAAATTAAGGCTAAAAAAAACTGCTTGACATTTTGAATGTAATAAAATAACCTGTGCCAGTAAATAAAATAAAATAAATAAAATGGGACAGCACAAACTATTTTGAAAAGAGACTCAAATTGCCACAGGTAATTATTTTTCTGAGGTCTTGCTGACCTGTACAATTTCAAAAAAACATTATTTGGACAATCAAACAAAATAGAAATGGGCCTTCTAAAGCTTGCTAATCTATGTAAAAGATTCATTAAACATTTTTAAGAAACTACTCTTAAGGTAGGTAGTTTTTATTATATGAAATGCAATAAAAAAGAATATATTTAACAGCTGGATGCCTGTAATGTTGTCTAAAATTAAAAATAAGCATTCTGCATCAAGCTTAGTCAAGTTAAAAAACTTCCTGTGAGTGTTTTACCTGGGTAAAGACTCTCCAAGTGGATCCATGCCGGTTAAGATGAGGATACAGGGTAAAGCCTCCAGCTCTAGATATGTCCGAGGAGCCCAGTCTGGGTCCAAGATCTTCAGCCATACCTGGAGACATATAAAAAGCAAAAGGATATATAATTTCGGCAAATAAAGAAGAATATGGACACAAGAATAAATGACACAAAATGTAATTTATAAAAAAAAAAATTAAAAAAAAGATTAATAGTAAATACCCTTAGTTGGTCCAAGAAGTGTTTTCCTACAATGAGAGCAGAGCATGGATCCCCCAGGATGACCTCAAACTGCTTGTGAAGGCCGAGTCTGTTGCGGACATGGCAGAGGCGCTGGTGAGCGAAGGCAGCGAGAGCTGGTGAGGGGATCCTCAGGAGCAGCATGTGACCATGACGGCTGGGACACCGCTGGGATGTGTTGAGGAGGCACTGCACCATCTCCAGCGTCTCCACTGAGATGTGCTTCTGCAGAGCCTGTAAAGCCTGGCCGCCCACTGTTGCCATCAGGGCCAGAGAGTAATGCTGGATCAGCACATGGGTGCGAATCACTGCACTGTGTAGTTTTGGGAACCTGAGGAGACGCAAGGAAATTTGTCAGTGGGAGTATGAGCTGCTAAAACAGCAAAAACAGTAATACTGTAAATAGTATTACAGTTAAAGAAAAACTGTTTTAATATATTTTAAAATATAATTTATGGCAAAGCTGAATTTTTAGCAGCCATTACTCAGTCTTCAGTGGATCCTTCAGAAATCATTCTAATATGCTGATTTGCTGCTCAAGAAGCTATATAAAATATACATGAATTAACAGCTGCAATATTAAAAAATAACACCGAAAACAAACCTCTCTTCCAGAGCAGCAGCCATGCTCTCAAATGAACTGTCATATCGTAGCAGAGGAAGGCCACTTCCAGAGCGGGTCGTCTCCAGCAGCTCGGATACACCAAAGTACTTTGTCTTCTCATGATAAAGATCTACATCCTAGGTGTGCAAAAACAGAGAGACAAAATGTAAACTCATTAGGAATTAAGAAGTTCTGTGGTCGTGGTCAACCGCTATGAGCTATTTCAAAGTTTCAGTTTCCAGGAGCTTAACTTACTGGTTTAAATAGACAGTATGTGGTATTCTTACATTGTTAAATGCAGAGGGCCAGTGGATTTCATTGTAAGGGCTGATGCGTGTGTACTGAGTCTGCAAGGTGAAGGGGAACGAAGTCACATGGAGCGTCAGGATGTTGGGAGCATCCCGAATCTGTCTGCAGTTCAGCAGACCGTCCACTAGTCCTAAGCTGGAGTCTCCTCCACTGCACTGCCCACTGGCATAAGAATAAAGATATACAGATAGTTGCACCAACAGCCAAGCAAAGACAAGGCTTAAAGGAGAATCATGGGAGGTCACGTACCTGCTGATGTCCCAGTGTGCATGATCATGCACTAGTATGAAGAGCGTGTAGGGGTTCGTCTTGGATTTCTGAATGAGGCTGTTGATTTTTCCCACTGCACTCGGATTCAGCTTTACCACATACTGCTCAGCCTCCTTCAGCGACAAGCAGTTCTGGTCCAGTCCTAACTCCCGTAACACCCCTGGAAATACAACAGCAGGAAGTGAGATCTATCTGCAATATATAATATAATTGCTCAATGGGATTTTAAAAAGGACAAGACATTTTACTTCCTGTTTTAAAGGGAAATATGTCAAAACAGGTAGTTTTTAAAGCTCTCCCTCTATCTGTGCCCTTACAAAAAAGAAGTTTATTCAAGTGTGTTAAACAAAAAGTAGATTGATGACAGAGTAGGCTTCAATACTTATCAGAGATATACTTAAAATTATACTTAAGTATACTTGGCTTATACTGTTATATAAAGTATGCACTGTATATATTTCATGTATACAGTAAAGTTTAAGCATATTTGTCCTAACTTAAACTTTTGATATTCTTTCAGGATACTTTTGGGACAATTAAGTACAAGAAAAGTACAACTAAGTATAATTGGCTTATACTTAAAGTGCAAAAAAATTGTATATAAATAGTAAACTACAAGTATGATGTTAATTTCATTTAAACAAAACAATTATAACTGCAGTATAAAAACTTTTGAACTAGTAGTTTACTGAGAGTATACAGTGGGTACGGAAAGTATTCAGACCCCCTTAAATTTTTCACTCTTTGTTATATTGCAGCCATTTGCTAAAATCATTTAAGTTAATTTTTTTTCCTCAATGTACACACAGCACCCCATATTGACAGAAAAACACAGAATTTCAAAGTGTACTTTAATAAACTAAAAAGTGGGCTAGAAGTGAATAACTAGTAAACTAACAGTAACAGTATATAAAACTTAGATATAGACTAATTCACTCAATGTTTACTGTTGTTACACTTAAAGTACACTTTTATAAACTATGAGAGACAATTTAGTTCCAAGACGTACTGAAATAGTACACTTACAAGTATTCTACTAGGACACTGTTTTTAGTTTACTTAAACTTTATTTAAGTTTACTTGATAAAATTAACTTCAAGTATACATCTCTTTTGTAAGGGTGTAGTAGAGACTCATGGGTATTGAGTGGCAATACTCTACCTGAGTTCCACAAGTGAAGGACGACTTGATGAAAAGTGACCTCAGAGGGTGGAACGCAGATTAAGAACTCAACCTTGTCGAAGGAACCGAGGTCCAGGTTCTGTGTGCTGGAATCAGCGATGGTGCAAACGTGCGAGAGCAGCTTCCGAGCCACGGCAAGCTGTATGGGCCGAATCTCGTGCCACTCTATGGAGTATTCTGTTGAAAAATACAAAGTGTTAAAACACCTTATGCTCAATGTATATATCTCATTAACTTTGTACTTGGATACTTTCACGCACAAGGCAGTCTCACCAGCACACTTGGCTTTAGGACTGTCTCCTGATGGTTCTATGCTAGAATACTGGGCAGCGTTCTCAGGACTGGCTTTCTCCAGCAAGGCCTCCACATCTCCATCTGATAAGTGGTATAGAAATGCACTTAAACACTGTATGCGGAAACCTCAGAGGTGAGATCCATGTATCAAACCTGCAGTCTTACCTGGACCCAGAGAACTGAAATAGGACCCCAACTCTGCTGCCACTCCAGAAGACAATTCATGTACGATCTCTCTCACACAATCACTGGGAGAGAGAAGACTCTCAGCTAGAGCACGAGTCTGGTGCTTCCCTGTGTGAAAACGTGGATATTGTAAAATTTTAATCCAGTTTCAATTTAATTCCATTTCAGATCTACATGCTTATTGCATATGGTTAGTATATTTATCGCCAATACAGATAAACCATTTTTTTTGACTGAAAATCATAAATTTATACTGTAACAAAGTTCGTAGTCACGGAAGAAGGAGGCGGGAACCGGCGAACACTTAAAGAAACTTTAATAATAAAATAAACCCAAAATAGCGCGACAGCCCCTCGCGGACGACTGTCGCGCACAAAAGAAACCAAAACACAAAATAAAATCCAGGCCTGGTCCTCTCTCGTCCGACACTGTCGTCACTCCTCCCTTTTATCCTTCCGGAGCTCCTCCGTGAGACTCGAGACCGGTGAGTGGTGCAGGTGTCGCTCATTATCAATTACTCCACCGGCCTCGCTCCGTTCCCACGGCTCTCGGCCCCGCCCCACTCGTCACATATACTATTTTGTATAAATAAATAATAATAATAATAAAACAACAACAACAAAAATGCTGTGAGTTTAGACCACATTATAATGTACAGTAAGAAAAATGAATATTTATTTTCAGTTTTGAGATCTCAGGGGGCCTCAAGGGGGTGTAAATTGAATTATGCATTTTTTTTTTTTTTTTTTTAGAATTGTCAAAGTCAAAATGAATTACTCCTTTGAGTCGATTCTATTCAATTAAGCGGCCTGAATCGGTTTGCTATTCATTCCCAGTCATTCGGACAGCTCAGTCACTGGCTGAATCGTTTGGAATGGTTTCCCACTCCATATGACAGTAAATCGCCGTATTTTAAAACAAAGAGAAAAAACTGGACTTTGTTCATTGAAACAAAACGTGTAAATAGAGCGTACATCAATGAAGAAGGCCTTATTAAGTGATACCAAATGTAAATATTATTACTGCTTCATATTCTTTCTAAAAAAAAATATTGAGATTAATCACAGTTTTATTATGTTTACAGCTGCAGTTTTTAACCATAGGCCAGTGTTACTTTATTATTTATTTACTATTATTATATTTATTCATATTTACAAAAGATTACATTTCACAGTGTTATTAAATTATTAGTGTTTTTGAAAGATAAACTTCTTCAAGTGAGCATTCGATTATGGCAATGGTAATCTAAATGTAAAACTACCTGAAAAGAACATGCACAAATAAATATCTAATATCAATACTGATAATGTAACAAATCTCTAATGGCTGACAGCCAAAATGATATACAAATGTAAAAAACCATTATTCGTAGTAGATGTACATTTGTAACCCACATACCTGTCACCACCACACATGACTCGATTTCCTGGCTACTGTTCATGCAGATGATCACCACATAATTGGTCTGCCTCAACCTGCCATCTACTAGTCTGTGGAATGTGTCCTCCAGCGCTTCAGCTAGAGAGGGCGCTGTGTCCAGCACTAGAACTCCTTCCCCGCATGAGCTGGTGGCCAGTTTGGCCAGCCAGGGGAGCTGAGAGGGAGTAAGGGGCTGTGCGAGGCAGGGGAGAGGAGGTGGAAACTGTGCATGCGTCTGCTGATACTGCCGGATCTCCGTCAGGTGTGATTCACGCCAGGAACGCATGAAGATCTGCTCCAAGTCTTCCATCAGAGGAGCCTGGTCAGGTGCTGTTGTAAGATGATAGGCAAATGCACACCGATAATTAACTGGTGTCATTTTACTGTATATAATGTAAAATAAGAAATTAAGGTTCCAAGATAATAAAATATTATATTTTAAATATAGTCTTAGTCCAAGGACTCTCAGAGGGCCGTAAATGTATCTGTTTATTTATTTATATTAATCATACAGTTTTTTAACAGTGTCACAGTTAAAGTGTTAAACTTCAGTATTAAATATGTTTAATGTTTCACACATTTACTGAATTTAAATATTTTTACTGCTTTGATATTCTTTCTAAAAAAAATCATTTTACATTTTACAATTATTTTATTATTGTGATTGCTGTAGTATTTAACCGTAAACCAGTGTTATTTTAGTATTATTGATATAATATTATAGTATTTATTCATATAGAATTAGCTTTTATTTTTATATTTTCAGATTTTTTTATTTTAGTTTGTTGTAGTTTAGTTTTAGTAATTGTGAGTATTTTTTTTCTATTGAGCTTTAATTTATATTTATTTCAGTTTTAGTCTGTCATTTTAATACATCAACTTAAAAAAAAACTCATTGCCTTGGCAACTAACTTAAATCAAATCTAATATTTAACACTGATGCAAGCAATAAAAAAATTAATGTGCATAAAGCAAAGTTTACATAGTTAATATATTTTAGATAATATTTTAATCAAGTGCTTTTGTTTAAATGCACTGTGGCGATACAAAAGGCCAATTATTTCATTTTGGAAACAACTTTGGAAATATACTTTCTGATATTGTGCTTTATATTTTGCTAAAAAAGTACAAATTCATCTTCTATACATGGATCTATACATGGAAATATAGCTGCCTTCATATTTTTGGAAGGGACTCGTCATAATGGAGGTCTACTGTTGGGCAAAAACAGACGGTGTGGAAGGTGCATGAAATACTGTTGTTCTTACCAAGCTGAACTAGATAGTAGACAGTCAGCAGGATCAGCATCTCAGTGGAGATGGGCTGAATGGGAGCGGTGCCATACTGCTCATAGACTCGAAGGAGGTTCTGGGAACTGCGATAGCATTTCTGCAGCAGGCCACTCACCAGCACGTCCCCGAGGTTCCCACACAAATGTGGGAGTGTCCCGTGCCCTACAGACAAAAACACACACACAAACACGGTCTAACTGACAGCTGGCCCAAGATAAAGTGGTGGGAACCGCTATCTCAGTTTCACTGTAGACAAAACAGACACAAACCACGGAAAAAAACACAAATAGTTTAAATGTGCCCAGGTTGCTACTACATTTTTGTGTTTCTATAAACATTCATACAGCTAATTTTATTTTGTAAGTTCATTTTGTAAATATTCAGAACAGAAACTGAAGCATTATTGTAAACAGGGTCAGAAAAAAATATAGCAAGAACAAAACAATGTTGAGATTTTACCTGTAAAAATGACCGGTCGTAGCCCACAAGTCTGGAGCAGGTGATCAGGCACTGTGACAGACTCCCCAGGGGCATGGCGCAGCGAGGACCCCATAGACAAACACCCAGATGCCCCGCTGTCCACTGAGGACAAACACATCTACACTTGATAGCTGATATAATAGTGCACATAATTTTCAGCACTCACTTGATTTATTTGAAGTAGTCTGAGTGTGCACACGCACGCACGCACGCACACACACACAAGCACACAAACCTCCGTCCCCAAAAGCAATCACAATACTAAATCTCTTAAGTCAGTGGTTCCCAACCTGCCTTGGTTCAGAGTTTGCAAGGGGGCGTGGGAACTTATATGCTTTGAGGTAAAATATAAATGCAAAAAGTATTATATGTAAAAAAGTATTATAGGACTTTTTTTTATATGGAAACCTTCTTGCTATTATAAGTCCAGATGAGTCACTTGCTTTTTTGAGCATTTGCTCAGTGCTCTCCAGAGAAAATCAGAAGAACACTCTGTTCAGATTTGATGAAAAGCAAACACATCTATAATTATAGGCCTCTTTGGAAGAGTGTGTGCTGCAGTCAGATCACATCACATTTTTGGCACTCAGACACAGGGGTGTAGATAGCCCTGGGGTTTTGGGTTATAACCTCAATTGTTTTCTTCTCTAGCCTTAAGCCTCCTAGCCATAAGGCCTCCCAATGCTGCATAATGTTATCTATTAGATCATACCTATATCAGTGCTAATTGCTAATTTCACAAAAAACTATATAAGATCTTACAGTGTTGAAAATGTGGATGCAGAAATATTGTGCCTGAATGAAACCCAAATACTCCTGCTCACTGATCTTGTAATATTCTTATAGGGCTCTACTTTAGGAAATAATCATCCTCCACCCCCTTTACCTGATTTAGTGGCATTGGTCGTGCTGTTGGGAGCAGGTCTCGGGGTGACTTCTGTAGGAGCAGAGGATTCTGGGGACCATCCCTTGTGCCTCTTTTTGGGAGGACCAGAATTTGCCATGGAGCCTTGAAAAGCAGCACAACTGGTCAAAATAGAATTAACAGAAAAGTTGCAGAGAACATCTATCCATCTATTCTGTTATATAACATTGTAGCGTCAAGTTTTTTAAAATCTTCTGTGCCAAGCTCAAAGTTTACCCTGCCAAACTTTCCTTTTTTCTTGTGTAATTGTAAATCTAAAAACAACAGAATGTAAATTTAATTTAAAGGCGGGTTTTGGTGTCATAGGGTGTGATTATTAAGTAATACATTAACCAAACTGTAAACGCAAGCGCATATGTCCCTTTATATGCAAAGAGGACCAGAATAGAAGGGGCAATGTGTTAAATCCTAATGAAAACCAAAGCATCAGGAAGGAAGTCTCACATTTTACAATGCAGACAGAGAGCAGGAGAGAGAAGGGAAGAGACTTTAAAGCATCACTTTATGGAGGTGATAGTCAGAGAGTGCTGAAAGAAAAGAGAAGGATCTTTTACAGCCCCAAATGCTGAATAATGACAGACACCAACAACAAAAGAGGAGGAGGAAAGGGCCTAGACAATACAGCTGCCTCTTTTTAAAGCATTTAAACATTTCAAAAGGGCTGCTCTCTTTCACTGGAGGTGTGAAGTCTAGAGGGGGGATTAGTTTAGGGACCGCCCCTGTAAAATTGAGGTTTCCTTTTTCTCTGATCCATGCTTGACATATAAACACTGAGTGAATAGTGACTACTGGAGGGCAGGATTACCTATTCCTGTGGGTCTTCCAGGACCATTGGCCACTATTCCAGGCTGTGCCGGAGGCTGCTGGGGTCCAGGATCATGACTGCCATTGGTTAAGAGAGGGGAACCCTCAGATAAATGGAGATGGGTGTTTAGATCTGTGAGACAGGGACAAGATAAAACATAGCAGTTTAAATGCAAAAGAAATTCTATACTTGGAAAAGTAAATATCAGTAAATATGAATTTAGCAATAAGATAGATGGTTAACGTCTTTGCAAACCTGTACTATCTTAACACAGAGTGTGTTTCCTACCTGCATGGTTAATTGTGTTCAAGGCTGTGCGCCCTGAATTGGGAAGCAGGTCAGTAGGTCCATGTCCCGATTGTTCCTCTGGTCCAGCAGCTGCATTACATACTGCATGTCTCATTCGGCTGTCTGCACATAACATGAGAAAAAAATCCATTAACCACAGTAAAACAATCCTTAGCATAAACACTGAACACTGAATAGTCTGCAATTTTTGCCTGGCAAATTAAAAAACAGCTGATAAAACCCATAGACTGACATTGAAGAATATCACACTTGGGGGCCAGTAAAGATCCCACCCAAAACACCTTAGCAATCACCTAGGAATGTCCTAGAAACCACCAGAAACCTAACATCAACCTATGCAACTTTAGCACCACATTACACCAGCTGAAATGACAACAATCATGATAAGTTGAACAACTATAAAGATAAATATAACAATATTAGCATCCACAACACTTCAACACAAGATAACAGTTTATTATTATAAATATGCAGCATATTTAGCAGTTATGCAGCAGTTAAAGCCTTCCTCTTTAAGTGCTTAAGCTCTTTAAATTTAAGTGGATTCTGTTTGGCTGTTTATTTTGATTGTTCATCAGTTGGAAGCATTTTTATTTTATTTTTTGTGAAGCATGTAATGCTTTCTGAATATGTGCATACACTGCCAAAGCTCTTCCACTCAGTGTTGACGTGTCTCCATGGAAGCAGCGAGCTAAACTAGGTGTGCTGGCAGGGCTCAACGCTAAGGATTTTTTCTACAGGCCCAGTCGGTCCTGCCACAAAAAAAATAGAAAACAAAAAATAAAATAACATAGTTACCTTTATCATTGTTTTTGATCTATGTTATCTTGTATTCTAATACATAAGCTTATATGACACCAATATTTTATATACAAATTAAATTTTACAATTCTCGATTTCAATTTCAGCCAAAACTACTAGCCTGACAAATATAAAGGTCAATCATTATTAAAGAAAAGTGAACAGTCAGTAAATAAGAACAAATTAACAAATTACAAGCAATAACACCACTGAATACACAAAACAAAGATACAAATGAAATGATTTAGGATTTTATGTTTGTAGATGTTCAGGTACAGAAATTGAATAATCACATGTAAAATAACATTGCATATTCTTTACTGTGTTGCACCTTGATTTTTCATAGCCATTTGAAATGAGTCATAACCACTGCATTTTAATCATGAATCGATCCAACAAAAAACATTATACACACTTGTAGCATGTGCAATGTTTGATTTAAATTAGACTGTATAATTTCAAAATTTGAAGCAAAAACAGAATGGTCTGACTTTAGCTTTGTGAAATTATGCTACATAAAACACCTGCATGAAACCGAAACAGCAGACGGGCTGAATGAGGCACACATTCACTCTCTGCCAGCAGGCGACGCTTATTGAACAGCAGTGTTTACTTGGTTACTGCTGTACGCAAAGCAGCGCTGTGCATATTAGCACTACTTTAAATACATTATACCGAACCAAGATGAAAAGAAAACGCCATGTAAACTTTTCCGAAAACAGTCCGTTCCCAGTAAAATTCAATATTAAGATTTTCTTATATTTCGCGCATCATGAACTGAGCTGCTCTGCCTACTACTGTATTTTCTCCTCTTTGCATTCATCTTCAGCGTCGCTGGCCTCTGTTAACGGCCGTTTACATACTAAATAAAGTAATAACATAATATTTCCACACAAGTGACATTTTGAAAAAATTATTGCGATGCAGTTTGTGTGCAAGCACGGAACAGAGATAGTCTGAAATAAAACAAAAAATGCCTGGTCGATCGGTGCATCTCTACTTTACTGTATAAATTAAATATAGATTAATCATTGTTAAAGCTACTCGCCAAGATAGGTATTTTGACACATTTTTGTATGTATTTGTCCGTTCAAACGCAAGAAGGACGCAGAAAGAAACTAAACTCAAGGTGTCAGAGACGCAGCTGTCTGTGCGAGTATTGAATGGAGTTTATTTCGCCCCTTGCTGGAATGCTTTTAAATTGCTTGAATTTTTTTAATTAGTAGGGCTTAAAAATAGATGCAAATGATAAACTTTTTGTGACGACGCGGCAGTGGCCCGATCGGGCAAGTGACAAATCCGTCAACTGTCCCCAGCGTCTTTCATGCTGGCCCCAGGCCATCCTGCAATCCTTATTGTCGAGCCCTGGCTGGCCATCTGGACTGACAGTCTGAGAAGGCAAGCGCTGCTGAATGGGCCAGGCTGACCCAGGATGCTGAACAGGGTCATGTTAACCCTCCTGCTAGTCGTTGGTTGTCAATATTCCACCACAGAAGCGTTGCTGATGCTATACGCTTCTAAAATAAGATGTCCATTCATCAAGACTACCATAAAATGTAGAATGGTACCTTTACTGACTATTTCTGTCCGATTTTACCTATTCCTTTCCAGCAGATTGGTGGTCCCTTGACCAGAATGCCCTGTGCATTTCTGAGCAGGTGGTACTTTAAGTGCTTCTGCTTCTTAGGCTGTGTGGTGAGCTTCAGGTTGATGTGATTGGCAAACTCAGTGAAGTAGCGGAAGCCCTTCTGTCCGCAGCCCATGCAGTTCCCTGAGAAACCTACAACAGACAAGACATATGGTGAATATCTGTTTTCTTTTATGTATGTCTTTGAGTGCCCAGATGTTGTCTACATTCCTTGAAGACCAAGAACGGTTATCTAAAATAGAGACATAGTACAGAAGGTAACTAGCTGAGCACCCAGTTTCCATAGCCACAAACCATCACTGGGGGCGAGGGCGCTGAGCTGAGTTGAGAGCCATAGAAACCCAAATTAAAGGGCTTAAAATGTCTCTCTGACAAATAAAAATATGGTCCCACAAGGTTAGGGTACCCTGACCCAGGAACAGGCTCTGTGCTTAGGGTTTTCCCATTTCTACCTCTCTCTCTTTCGATCTATCTTTTGCTCATTTTTGTTGCCAGAGGCTATAGACCTTATGCACCAGAGAAACAAGCCCGCAGCCATCTTTAGAATGTTGTCTTTGAACTTCTGTTTATGCAGTAGCTCTGTATATTTCTATGGCATTGCTGTCAAAGAGTAATTAGCTGGTTAAGTGATAACTGTAGAGTTAACAAAAGTTATTGAGCATTGTAATGTTTGACGCAGCTGTCATAACAAATGTCAGTAGATCGGGAAGATTTTAAAACGAGCAGTTCATTCATCTTCATGCTGTGGATCAACCAGAAGAAACCGGAAAAAAGAAGACAAAAGGGCGGGGCTACATAAAGTCTATAGTTGCTACAGTGTTTTTAATCGTGTTTCTGTCCATCTATCTATCTAGTCTGTCTAGCAACTGCATAACAACTGCCAGTCCTAGTAGCCACCCAGAACACTCTACCGACCACATAGCACTCTAGAACTCTAGAAACTGTATAGCAACTGCCAAGCAATGCTCTAGCACTCACTTGGAACACTTTAGCAACTATTCATAATACCCTGGCCCAATAATACACTGCCTAGCAACCACTTTGAATGGTCTAGAAATGGCATAGCAACAACCATATCAGTCTGTCTGTTCCTCTTTCGATCACTCTGTCTGTCTAGCAAACCAACAGCAACACTCTAGCAACCACTTAGAACCTTGTACCAACTTAGAACACGGTCACAATACTGGAATTTCTAACTTCGATATGATACCATGAAAAATAACGATATTCGATACCATTTTCAGTATGCTTTTAGTGTGCATTTGCAGTGTGTGTGTGTGTGTGTGTACTGGCTGTCAGAAAGAACAGAGAGCGAGAAAGCGCAGCTGATATCAGTTTATTGATACTGCGAATAAAGAGTATTGAAACGGTTTTAGATATTTCAGTATTTATAAGTAATGAAAAATCTGTATTTTTAACAACACTAGAAACAACTACTTAGTAACCACCCAGAACAGCCCACCAACCACCTAGCAATCATCCTGAATGATCTAGCAAATGCATAGCAACTGTCGGTCTATCCAGTAACTCTACAGCAACACTTTTGCATCCATCTGTCTAGCAACTACCTAGAACACCCTGACAACCACCTAGCAATGCCCTAGCAACCACCCAGAACACCCTATAAAACCACCTAGTAATGCCTTTGCAACCACCTAAAACAACCTAACAACCCTCTAGAAATCCCCTAGTAACTGCCTAGAACACCGTATCAACCACCTAGCAACCGTGCAGAACACCATAACAACTGCTTGGCAACCATCTAGCAATGCCATGTCTATGTGATGTTTCTCTAGCTGTCTTTCTATCAAGCTGATTATATGAGGGTCATAGAAACCCAAATTAAAGACCCGCAAATGCTTCTCTGACAAATGGAAATGTGGTCTTTTGAGGTTGGGGTACCCTGACCCAAATCAGGGCTTTTATCATTTTCTACCCATCTTTCGCAATCTGGCTTTTTGTAATGCAGGAAATTAAAATATTGGTGCATCAGGTTCACTGTGTCTTACCTAAAAGTGCATTACGTCCACATTCATCGGGCAGAAAGCGCAGGTCCACCGCACACACCAGAATGTGATCAGGCAGGCTGGGAGATTTTGCTCCGACGAGCAGAAACCCAGGAGGAACTTCCAAAGACTCGGTGGCCATGGACGAGAGCCGAAGGTCTTTGCCCGCCTGACAGAACCCTGAAATTGCACAAGTTTGTATTAGGACACAGTGACTTTATGAACATGCTGAATCACTGATTGTCCATCAGTAGTCTGAATGGCTACAAATGTACTGACTTACAGCTAAAATAGTTGTTATTGATCTGCTCTGTTATTATGGCTCATATGATCTCACCATCTGTAGTACAGGATCCCTCTGGTGGAGGCTTCATCTGATATGGGATTGGAGGGCTCTTTGAATCTGAACCGTCCTCTTCATCGTCATCTTCATCTCCTCGACCTGTTGAGAGAGAATATATATATATAATAAAATAAATAAAAAACAATAAAAAATAATATACATAAATATTCAAGTAAATAATGAAATAAATATAAATAATTAAAAAAATAAAAATAAACATGGAAGATGCGGTATATGACTTGATGCGGTCACTGCATGTCTAGTTGGGGGAGGTATAAGATACTCAAACCCTCAAAACAAAACAAGTGATGCATTCTAAAGAGTGTGATACCACAGAAGACAGAGTAAAAGCTCACCATCATGAGAGTAAGGCCTTTGCTCTGCTTCCAGGTACAGCTGAGAGAACACAGGTCTAGGCACCACTGTGTTGGAGCGCAGTGATGCCTCTATGGAGTTGTGCAGCACTTCCTCAAACCGTGTGCTCTGAAGGTGTCCTGTATATGAATTCCCCATGACCTTTCATAGAATGAAGATAATTTGTTATGAAAAGTTAAAATGGAAATGTGAAGGTACATTATTGCTGTAAAATTTAATTACATAAATTAAATTTATAGTAAATGGTAATTTTTGAAAGAAAATACAAGTATATAAAAATAAAAAAGGAATATATTTGTCTGATACTTATAATATTGTTAATAAAAATTGTTTATTATTTAAAAAATAAAGGTTAAATTAATCATTATATTTCATTGTGGGGCCAGTGAAAAAAAACATGTATCATACTGTACATTAATAAGATAAATTATTTCTACTACTTTTTTAATGACTATTATCCTGACTACGGCTGTTAAGGTTAAAGCAAACAGCTCTAGCACAGAGGTTATTTGAGGACATGTGATTTTGACTGCACACAAACACACCGCTCTGACTGTGGAGCCTGAAGTCAGCTCATAGCTGATTTGATGTCAGTGACTCATCAGACAATCAAACTCTCTCCTTGGTCAGTAAATATGATTACAACAGGACAAGACTGAGCTCAAATCATTTAAAACTGTTTTTTTTCCCATTTTCCCTAGAGGAAGAAGAAATCGTGGCTTTTTGTAGGGTGTCCAATTTGCAAACTCAAAGTCACCATGATCCAATGTCAGGGCATCATGACCCAGACTGTGAGAGAGAGAGAGAGAGAGAGAGAGAGAGAGAGAGATGGAGATGGAGAGAGAGATGGAGAGAGATATGGAGAGAGATATGGAGAATGGCCTACCTCCAATAATAAACAGTTAGAAACTGGAAAAGGCTGCATTCACAGGATGAATAATGTGTTTTATAGATTTACTCTTTTCATCAGAACGTTGTGTGAGGAACAAACTGGAAGTTATGGAAAATCAAGACATATGCCCTAGTTAAAAAAAGGCACCATCAATAGTGTAGTGATGCATGAAGCATCACTCAAATAGAAGTCACTTTCAAACCAAACAGCTTTCAGTTTGTCAACCTGGCAAAATTCGTGTGACCGACTTACTAACAAAATCTGCATGGGGAACTTTTTCGTCCTTATGCGAAACTCTACAAAAAACATTTCTACAAAAACGACTGGATTTTGCTTGTGATTTTTTGCAGAGCAATGGTAAATGTGAATCACTGGGAGTTCAGCTCACAGATTTGATTCAATCACAATGTTTTACAGCTCACAGGAAAAGATTATCAATAAATAATGATGTAAAATTCAGTGTTAAATCATAAAAATACCATTGTATGACTTTAAACGACATGAAATATAGATTATTAGTTGTATAGACTTCTTTTTATGGTGCATTTGAATCCTTTTTTGAAGTTTGGAAGCTTTGGTCCTGATTCATTGCAACTGCAAAGCAAAGGACAACCAGCAAAGTCTACACAATATCTGTGTTCCAAAAAACAAAGAGTCTTACAGGCTTGGAACAACATGAATGAAGACAGAATTTCCAAATTTGGAAGAACTATTCCTTTAACGGCTGCTTTTGTTTTGAATGCATGTAGGTACAGTGGGTACGGAAAGTATTCAGACCCCCTTAAATTTTTCACTCTTTGTTATATTGCAGCCATTTGCTAAAATCATTTAAGTTAATTTTTTTTCCTCATTAATGTACACACAGCACCCCATATTGTCAGAAAAACACAGAATTGTTGACATTTTTGCAAATTTATTAAAAAAGAAAAACTGAAAAATGCTCAGTATTTAGTAGAAGCACCCATTTGATCTAATACAGCCATGAGTCTTTTTGGGGGGTGCTGTGTGTACATTAATGAGGAAAAAAAATTAACTTAAATGATTTTAGCAAATGGCTGCAATATAACAAAGAGTGAAAAATTTAAGGGGGTCTGAATACTTTCCGTACCCACTGTATATGGCACCGAACCGTGTGAATAGCAGCACACTGAAGCCACTAATGAAAAAAGCTCTGGGGCAGAAAAAAGCCCCTTGGACAAAATCCCCTCGCTTTTAAATGCTCTCTGCCATATGTTCCTTCTCTCAGCCCCAACACTCATCCCACACACTGGGAATTCACAACACAGTAACACCCTAAAACAATGAAGAAGACCAGCAACATGTCATATAAACATCAGCCAGTACCACCAATAAAACTTTTATAACCAGAAAGTGAAATTCACATGCTCTCATAATATTGCTACCCAGAATCTAGGATCTCATGGCAAAACACCAATCTTTTTGACATTTGGAGCTAGTCAGGAGCCTTGCCATCACCAAAAAACATTAGCATTTTGTGCTGAGGGGGAGAAAACTGCAGTTAAATAAACAAATGCTAATGCAGACAGGCTCTGCAGATAGTCGAGGAGATAAAAGAGCAAGACGTGATAGCAGCGAGGACGTTCAACAGCCCCATCCTCCCAGACAGAGCTTCCTTACAGGGAGATGACAAGGTCTTTCATCTTTCCCGGACTCCCCCGCGGGATAACATCACCCAACTATTGTGTCTCCGTTTATAACCTTCTCTCTTACAGACAAACCCATCTCTCTCTCTCTCTCTGTCTGTCTGTCTGACTTACACATCTTTCTGACACTCTTTACACTACACTTCAAATGATGAAGAATTAGCTACAAAATATCACAGCTGAGACCCATTTGTCCCCTCAATTTCACGTTAAAGCTGGTTCACACTGGCCCACCAAACACCAATAGGGTTACTGACCTAACAAAAGTCAACCACTGGACATCAAAAAGTGACAGTAAAAATTTTCAGAATGTTGTAAAAGATTTCTATTTAAAAGAAACGCTGTTCTTTTGAACTTTCTATTCATCAAAGATCCTGAAAACAATGTATCACAGAGTTCACAGAAATATTAAGCAGCACAACTGTTTTCAACATTGATAATAATAATAATAATGTTTCTTGAGCACCAAATCAGCATATTAGAATGATTTCTGAAGGAACATTTGACACTAAAGACTAGAGAAAATTCGCTTTGCCAACACAGGAATAAATTACAATTTAAAATATATTAAAACAGAAAGCCGTTATTTAAAATTGTAATAAGATCTCACAATATTACTGTTATTATTACAATATTACTATTACTGTACACAATATTACTATAGTTTTGATCAAATTAATGCGAGCATAAGAGACTTCTTTCAAATACTAATTAAAAAAATCTTACTGATGCCAAACTTTTGAATGGTATATACAATTTTATTTACTATTTTATCAAATTTTAACTATAACTAATTATGGTATTTTTGCAGAAAATATTCTTACGTTTTAAATTTTTCATAAAGGTCTAAAATTTCATTTTTCTAACAATTTCTATTTGTTTTTCTAACAAATGTTTCTTTCAGAAAATTGCAGTTCAACTAGGTGAGGAGATACACAAAAAAATACAGTAATGCAAACCACATTAGTGACAAGTGGACAAACTCTCTGTATCTCTAAAAATGGGTACCCGAAGATCTGAAACAGAAAGAAAGTGCTACGTTCTCCTTCTCTAAAGAGGATGGTAGAAGTGGGTGGGCGGCTTTAAAGACTTTTAGCCTTGGGAGTTGTATGTGTAAGTGGGGGCTGGGGTCATTCCATGCTCCACATATACAATAAAACCGAGCAGACGACCGGTAGAAGAGCTGGAAACAGCGAGAGGAAAACATTATTGTTGAGCAGGGAGTGAGTGACACAGCAGGTCTCTGCTTCGCCTCTGCCTCTCTCTACCGGCATGAACACACACACACACACACACACACTTCTACGTGAAGCCCACCACATAGCAACAGGCCAAAGGTCAGGGCTGGCAAACAATGTTTGGGCAGTGCTTTGATGTGCTCAGGCATGGTCCAACCAGAGGCTCAATGGACACTAAGAGGCTGACAGGGGCAGTCAAACAGCACCGCTCCATTCTTCTCATCACCTTTAACCTTTGACCCCTGCGAGAGATCACATTTCAAGGATGGCCAGTTGCATTCAGACAGGTCTTTTTGTCTAATCTTAAGGCTACTGCGGGAATAATTTGTTCATTTTTAGCAGAAAGAAGCATATATTAGTGAATAAAAATGAAGATACTAAGTAATATCTCAAAGCATGATCACATAGTGATGGACTAGGTGTCACATTCACAGGGTCACAGACCACCTGTCCTAAATAAGCTATAATTACAGCTACACTTCCACCAGTTCTACAGTGTCTAATGTGATATGTGCAGAAAATATCCCTCTGGCCCTGAATGTTGTGAACATTGCTTCACACAGTCCAAACACCAGCTGTTCTCGCCAAAAACTAAGCTGTCCGGTGTCTTAATAACAGATATATGTCATCTCTTGACAGCTGAAGTTTCAAGATGCCTTTTGTTCAGATCAACACCTGAGGCTCTTGTTACCAATTTCTATAATTACTAACTCAGTCTGACAGATAGTTTAGACTTTTGGAGTCTGAAAAGGCTTTTGTTTTCTTGTGACAGGGCTTGTGAGGAATAAAGGCTTCTCCGTCCAAATGGCTGAGGTTGTTTTCTTCCCAATGGTTCTAGAGTGGCTTTTGAAACACACTCTCATGGTAATTCATAACTTTTTTATGTTTTGGCGAAATGGTGGCCAATTGGAATGTATGTGTAGGATCTCATTAGTATGTTTTTGTATGATTACACCCCACTGACAGATTAGGGGTGGACATTCATGCTTTCATACAAAATTCATACAAAATCATCATCTTGTAAAGTTGTTATGCTTTTTCATGTTATCAGGTTGGTTTTTGTGAAAAACTAGAAACAGGCTCAACATGACACTGAATCGATTTCCCAATCAAGTATAAGAAAGCTTTGTAAATCATAGAATTATCTGTAAAATAATAATGACAATACCAGAGTTGGGGGTAACGCGTTACAAGTAACATGAGTTACGTAATCAGATTACTTTTTTTCAAGTAACTAGTAAAGTAACACATTACTTTTTAAATTACAAGAATTTGTACAAGAGTTACTTTTTCAAATAGGCCTAAGTAATGCCAGTTACTTTGTTTTCCCATGTATTGACTGAGAGCTCTCCTGTACTCATATTGAGAGAAATCGGGAGTAAGTGCGGAGGTGTCGTGTGCGCTGTGTAAACATGATGTTACTGTAGTTCTAGACTTAATGTGAACATGCATTTACTCATCACACTTGCACAAAAACCGATTCAGTACTCCTCACAGTGAAATGCCAACTCAGAATATGATGCAAACCTGCAATAATTAAATATGTTAAATAACACAAATATCCTTTATGCATTTAATCTCATTTAGTGTCTTTGCTGCTGACCTTCAATGATCCAATTCAACCATAATAAGCAAAAATGACTTTAGATAAACAAAACATTTGTGTTTCCTTTTTTTATTGCTGAAAAGAGAAAAATGAGCCCAGCCCAGATGAGAAAAAGAAATGCAAAAGTAGCGCAACACATTACTTTCCATAAAAAGTAACTAAGTAACGCAATTTGTTACTTTTTTAGGGAGTAACCTATACAGTCTATGGGAGTAACGCAATATTGTAATGCATTAGGCTACTTTTAAAAGTAACTTTCTACTAAAAATACAATACACTAAAAATAGTATATTAAATGAAGCAAAACTACCAAACAAACAGGCTAGCTAATGTAGACATGCTATATAATCTACTTGAATAAATAAGCAAAAAGCTCAATACAACTGCATAATTATTGAAAGATCATTTAAATGCAATAGGTAAGACTGATCAGACAAATGTGAGGGAGTGACATAGTACTTTTTTCCTAATGTAAGAACACTTGATTTGCGGCTTCAGCTCTCAAACTTTACTGCATATAAGTGTTGATTTTCCCTCATAAATATTGTTAGTAGTCTAAGACTGAAGCCCTTTGGCCGCTTGGATTTTAGTTAATTTATTTGCGAATGCACACAATGACATGAGGCAAAATTCTCAGTATTGCTGTAAAAAATTGTTCTAGTGTCTAAATGTTTTTTGAAGTGCACAATACTTTTTTTTAATATATGTTGAATATTGAATTGTAAAGCAAATGGTAATGCTTTTACAGCCATATTTTTAGGAAACTCATTGCAGCGAGCAGCCATGTTTGTCCTTGAGAGAAGAGAAGAGATAAAATGTTTGTTTTGTCTACAGTTTGAAATGGAGGGAAGCCCAACAAAACATTCATACTCTTTCACAATATGAACGGAGCATACTTCTTCTAAATGGGATAAGTATAGGAAGAAATACCCAATTCCTTCAGCAGTTATTTTTAATTGTATTAGACACTGAAAATAATGCAATACAAAATATTGTATGTAGATTATCATTAATGTTTTCATTATATAATTTTTTTTTTTTTAAGTTAGAAGGAGCCCTGCTGTCAGACATAAACTCACATTATGGACAGTGTGAAACTCTACTGGGAATGAAACTAGTGTGCAACAGGTCAGCACTGTCAGCATGCAATATATTGTCCTGATGAACAGAATAAAACATATAATAAAATACTCTACTGCAGATCAATGACAGTATGGATATTAACTGTTCAAAACATTTACGCTGCCTAATAATTACACCATAGGTGGTAAAATAATGTAGTTGTTTTCTCTTTGCATTTCATAGGTAATAATTTAAATGAATGAGATGTTGACTTTATTTCATTTCTTAATCAAAAAGTTGCATTAGTTATAAGTTTGAAAGTTGTGTTACAGGGATTACTTTTACAGTCATACTCAAAAAAGTGTATTTAGCGATTATTTTCATAGGGTGCTGGAATCAGTAGGATGGCAACAACAGTCTTTCCTATATGTTTCTATTTAACATACTACAGATCAGGTCATGCAATAAGCGAAACACTAAATGCAAGCACGAACTTACCTTTAATTCGCTAGGAAAGCACTCAGATATTCAAGGGGGAGCTGACTGGAATCGGGCTGTTCATGTACATTTCTCCGAGATGCGCGATTCAGCCGCCTACGCTGAGCACGATCAGTCAATCAGCCCTGCTGTGGAGATGCCGCGAGCCGTGTGTGATGATTTGTTACAGCGAATAGGACACCCCTCTCTCCTCGTGTGATGGTATCGCCCCATTAGCCTCTTCTGAGTTGATGTCACCCTTTATCTCACTGCAGAGATGGTATCGCCCAACTTCACCGCTTGAGCGGCGCTTTGGAAAGGCCTCGAGAGTTTATGGAAACGGTCAGGTGTGTTTGAAACGCCAGGTAAGTTGCTGCTTTTTATCATAATTAAAAAATACGCAGTTCACAAATGCGTTTTATCAGTATGGTTTCTGTAGTAAAACCATGGCCCAAATAAAAACAAAATCAGTGACAATCATACTGTGAGTTGTGTTGTGCTGTTTTGGACTTTTTTAGTAAACTTGCTTAACATTTACTTTAAAAAAATTTTTTTTTTTTTACTTTACATAGTGGTCCCAGAGTTTTTCGTAAACCACGTAAACAGTGTATGAATATGTAATTTATAGAAATATTGATGTGACAATGGATTGTAATACGAGCACGTATACAAACAGTGCACCCATCAACTCTTTATGGCCATCTGGTGGACAAAGACAGTTACAACACAATTTGTGTATAGTTTTTTTCTCCTTTTCTTTTCTTTTCTTTTCTTTTCTTTTCTTTTCTTTTCTTTTCTTTTCTTTTCTTTTCTTTTCTTTTCTTTTCTTTTCTTTTCTTTTCTTTTCCAAACACAGGTCCCTTTCAATAACTGATACTATATTATCACTTTACAATATAGTTGTTTATTCAAATTAATTAAGGCATGAAGTAACATGACGCAAGTATAGTTTTTACAGCATTTAGTTTTTATGCAGCATAAATTGATGTTAATAATAAGTATAAAGAAATATTCAGTTACAACACAATTTGTGTTTGGGGGATTGGCCAATGTTTTCTTTTTTTTTTTTTTTTTTTCACTACTTAGCTCCCATTGTATAACTGAGACTAAAGAGTTAAAAAAAATAATTGACAGATATACATGAAAGAATAATCATGTGTTGTCGTAATTTTATTAATCTAGTTGATATTGCTTGTTGTGATATTGCTTGTTTAATAATCACATGCTAATATATACATGCAATGAAATGCACATCAGTATGTGAAACAACAACAACAACAAAACCTATAAAAAAAAATGAATTATAGGCTACTAAAATGTAATTTTAAGTTCATTGTTGTATAGAATGGCACCGCTTTATTTAAAAGAAATTGAGATATGCTGCTTGTCTGCAGATTATTAGATTCTGACCAATTAAGCAGGAAGTCAAGTAATCTTCAGGCACATCACATCCCTGTGGAAATACTGTAGTAAAACCATGGGCTGCATTTCTGCCCTAAACACTGACATGTGAAACATGCAAACCTAGGCCTAAACTAGTTGTTTTTGAAATCTACAAAGAATTGCTCTAACGTAACCGTTCACAGAATATGGAGGCCTATATGAAGTTAATGACTTCTCTCATACGTTCCCTCTTGTCCACTGCAGTGCGGTGACAGAATTATTAAATTGACATGAGCATATCATATAACTGACAGCCATCGTGTGTCGCCGCCACCAAATGTTCATTTCTCATTTTTTCCCCAGAAGTCCCCGTCTTTGGCAATCTGTCATCCTGACGGCTTCTTATTCCCCCACTAAGTGCCCACAGGCGAATGTGATGCTCATTGGTGACAAGAGCATTTTAGGTTGTCATGCACTAATGCAGAAGTTCCCGGGGACCCAACCGGTGTATTCATCTTCATCTGCTTGACTTTGCTCTTTCCACTGTTGTCATAGCTTTGGTAAATTAAAGATAGCCCCTCCTTCTCTGTGAAGAGCACTGTCAACAATTTACCCAAATGCACCTCATTAGCTGGTCACGCTGCCACTCAACTGCAGATTTAGGCTTTTAATCCAGGTGAGTTATTGTTACTTTGTCATTAACAGGCACTGGAACCTAATGAGAAAACAAGAGCTGGAGCCCGGCCAAAAAAGGAGAGCTTGTTGGTGATTCATTGGACCAGACCACACCAGGCTCCCCCACCCCAATGGGAGATAATAAGGCCATTTATATGAGTGTCAGTGGACAGGAAGCATGACCATATCTGGACTCTGAAGGACAGACAATCAAGTCTTCAGAAGGAAATGTTGGAAGGTGAAAGCTGATTTTTTTTTTCATATAATACTTTGGACCTTTTATGTTTTGCATATGTATTTGGTGGTCTCGAGAGCAACATCAACATGGTAAAGCAAGCATTTACAGGACAGACTCAGGACAGACCCCAAAATGGCTAAATGTTGCCATCTCTCTAAACGCGCAAGACTTTATAATAAGGTTCAAGTAAATAAAGTCCTAAATGTAAATGAATAAATATGGTTAATTTATATTTGTTTATAATACATTAATTTTAATTTATACGAATATAAATGTTAAAAATATACCAGTACATGTCAAATTAGTTAATGCATTAGGTATCAGGAACTGAAAATGAAAAACAATTTTTATAGCATTTATAAATGTAGGCTAATGTAAATTAATATTGTTACTTTTTTTGTTCATAATTGATTAATTTTATACTACTTGAAATGTTATAAATGTATTTGTATATGTAAAATAACATTAACCAAGATTAATAAATGCTAGTTATCAAGTAATGCATTAATTATGATTGTAAGCTAATGTTAAATATATGCTAGGATGTTTAAAAAATAGCATCCGTTAAAGCATTAGGTATAATGAACTAACAGTAAACAACCATTTTAACAGTGCTTATGAATCTAGGTTCATGTAAATGAATAAATGCATTTGACTCATATTTGTTCGTAATGCATTTTTAATTCATACAACTCGAAATGTTTAATGTGTATTGGCAAATGTAAAATTAACATTAACCGAGATTAATAAATTCTGGTTATCATTAATGATATCTCTAAATTAGATAAGGATTGTTTATTAAAGCACAAACACTCATATATTTCTAATTCTTTTTCTATAAACCATGCAGACTTTTATAGTGCTGAATGCTGTCTGATGGGATGCTATCCCTTTAAATGCCTGCTGATGGGACCGGTATTTCTAATTTACGCACAGTGATTACCAAAGTCATTTTAATGAATATCATTGCGATTTTGCAAGCTGTAAAGCATATCATTACCATTAGGCTTTTACACACTAGCCTAACTAGGGATGCGTTCAGCAAAGCCTTAACAAAGTCATTAAATCCATTTAAAAAGAGCCTTATTTGAGAAGCAATAAAATTGTAAATTATTTTATTACCGAAAGAGTGTTTAACAAGTAGCTGATTAAATGCCAAAGGCAGGTTATCTAAGTTTAACCTTCAGAAGAGAAAATGATCAGAGTCTGCCCCTGGAATTGTTGGATAGAAATATCATCCCCCATTATCCCGCCACACCTGAAGTTGCAAATGGCCTTTTGTGGGAGGCAGGGAGGAAAATTATGTGATTCAATTAATGACCGTCTTTATGTGAGAGGGGAAGTGTGGCACATTGTATAGGATAGTATGGAGGGTTGGGGGCTGGAGCAGAGTGTACTGGGTGCTAGCGGAATCATCTTTAAGATGGATTACATTTGTGTAATATAAGAATATATGATGAGATGATGATCTCATGGGCCTGCACTTACTATGTGGCATCAAGAGCGTCACAAAACTCATTTCCATTTTTTTCTGAAAATTAATTGAGTGAGTAAAACTATAAAGAGGAAACATAAAATGCATGTCATTATTATTTATAAATTATGATAGTAAATAATTAAATTATGATAATACTATAAAATATTGTATACAAATATTGCTTTATTTTAACCCATAATTCTACCTGGTTTATATGCATGATAAATACAAAAATTATTTTTACAACAAAGTTGCTCATAATGCCCCTCACGGTTAATTAAAAAGTGTCCTGTGCTTATCTGCATACAAAATACATTTAAACCATGAAAAATGGGATATAAAAACACAATCATCTATGAAATATGGCTCATACCTTGCTGACCATTCATAATTATTCTTTTAATTATCTGACATTTTGAGTGCTGTGGCTTCTCAGGGTTGCAGATATTAGGCTGTAAATATTAATGGACGGAGGCAATTCACTCACAAGAGCGTTGCAGAAGTAATGAACAATGTGACAGCTGACTCTTAATTAAGCAGGAAACACCAAGACCAGATCAGGTCTGGACCACCAGAGAGACAGTTCAATAACACCGTCTGATCATGCACTTAGTTTGTACTTGCTCATTCATTTATTTAAAATATGGTCATAAATTTAAATGAATAACATTGATGAATTGATCCAACAAATGAGCAAAAGTATTTTACAGAACCTAATGATCGGGTACATTGTGATTATAAATGATGTATTTTCATGACTTTTGCGATTCCTTGTTAAAGCAACACAATAAGTCAGTGCACATTTACAATCCTACAATTGTTAATTGCTGTGTATAAAGAATCTTATATCTAAATATCAAAATATTAATATTGTTATAAATTCACTTGATTTTAACACTGAGATATTGTGTCTGTAAGCAGTGTGTGTGTCAGGTGCACTCAGTGGCTCCTGTGAGGCCACGGGTAGATGATGAAGTATCAAATGTTAGCCGGCCTCTGTGATGAAAGTCTGAAGCAATAAGCTCTAGTAGCTAAAAGGATCTGGTTCAATAGCGATTTACCTCTAAACTGCTTAAGGGTATCTCACAGGTGCCAAGAAGCTTTTTATTTGATACAGTACAGTAGTATTAATTCAGGTTTCTTGTTTTCATTTTTATCTCAATTTATGTCGTATGCCGTGAGTCTCCCTGGGAAAATATTGCCTCAAAGCGCTGTCATATGAAACGAATAACAATCGGTTGTTTGACCTGGCTCTAACAAGGTTAATTATATTTTGCCGTCTCTCTTTTCAATTTTTCTGCCCGATGAATGAGTGATATGTGAGCTCTTGAATATTTCAAGGTGAGCAGAAACAGAATAATAGCTAGCAGTGTTTTGAAATACTTCATGTCACTGTGATCCGAATGTAATTAGGTCTAGGTTTTTTCCTCAAGCTTTTGGCCTGGACTGTCAGGCATGTATTTGATAATACGGTCCACCTATTTTAAGGTTAAACTAAGTTCACTTTTGCCTGCAGAGACACGATTCATTGAAATAAGTGGTCACTGCCATAACAAAATGGAATAATACAGTATGCAAAGTAATAGTGGGCCTCAGAAAACCTCCAAAGGGGATGCATGACTTAAAATTATTCAAATGAATATATTATTTTTAATACAATTAATATTGTTATTAATAAATTAAAATAATCCTACATAATAGTTTTATTTGTTTCCCAGTTTCGGTTTATAAAAAAAGATTAAAAACATAAATACTGGAAGAAATAAAATTGTGTTAGACAACGTGGGCCCAAAACCACTGCTATGTAATAATAAACATGATGATGTTTAACAGATTTAAATGTGCATTAACTATTGATCTGCATTATATATTTTCTAATAATGCCTTTATTATTGTCTCATTAATGCAAGTTACCAGTTATTTGTAACTCATGTTTAAAAAAAAGAGCAAACATAAACGTAAATTGGTGCACTGTATATTACAAGTACACAGCAGCATTCACCCTTATTGTCAATGGGTAATTAAAGTCCAACACGCCATTGGTGTGATGGCTTTAATTGCCCCTTTAAACACAATACATTGTAATTAAGCGCAGGGCGCGAGGGGTGGAGGGTGAAGGTGACAAACGAATGGCAAATGATCTGAGGATACGCGGATTTGATCCACAAGTTTAATAAGATGTCACGCTCGTTCTCCGCCTCGCTAGCGTCTGCTAATTTCGGCGCGCACGAGCATTCTCTGGAGGTGTATCAGCGCGCACGGCCCAGAGCTCCCACACACCTCTTTTTCTTTTCTATTCGGAGAGCAAACAGCTTGCATTGCCCTGCAGGTATCGCAGGCATACGCTTTCACCTTCACTCTTTCTCTCCGGTCACTCCCCAGAAGAGCGCGCGGCAAAGTTTTGCTCCCCTTCTGCCCCTTTTTCCGCGCGTATGCCGCGCGCCGGAAACGGTGCGTGGCCCCGCTCAGCCTTATTAAAGGTGGAAGGCGATATTTCACCCTCAAGAAATATAACAAGATAGACAAGTGAGCAAAGCTAATCCTGGGGATGAAATTAGCAGGCAGAGTCCGGGGCCTGCTGGAGATGATGAACGAGGTTGAACTACCTTACACAGGCGCGCGTCCGCTGGGATAATTACGCCAAAGCTCCCGGGCTTGAATCTGTCGGCGGGACTGTTTGATGGCTCAATTTCAATGGGGGCTTGCCTGTGAAATACATAGTAAAAGCTATTAAAATTGAAATTGTTCTAGGGTGGTGTTGGGAGAGCGGGCTATTGACCCTATCAGGCAGTGTTTAATAAGGTGTGCCTTGCGTGGGGATTCTCAGGGCGCTTGGCGTGTCTTTGACAGTTTCACTCCGGCTCTCTGTTCCTCACGTTCAACTTTTCAAGTGAGACAAAATTCATAAAGATTAGTATGACGACTGAATGTTATCGATAACTAGACCACTCAACTGACTTAAATGGTATAAAAATTCTGTGAATCTTAGTAAATCTGACGATATTATATTATAACGTTGTTTCAATTACATTTTGCTTTATTGAAGATTTATATTATGCAGTTCTTTTTACACAATATTGTGCATTTTTAAATGGATATATGAATCCTTAATGTAAATAATTATTCAATAAATTGTTTTAACAATGATAACAACACATGTTTACATATTGTAAATATATTTTAATTATTTTTATATCTAAATATTATTTATTATATAAATATTAACTGTTATATACAGCTGTTATAGTTTTCTATATAAAATTATATATGATGGATGCATATATCATACAAATGATTTATACATCCACTGATTAAAATAGCTGAAAATAGGTTTTGACAGAATAAATGATTGACTGTAAGAACATTTATCATGTAGTATTAAAATGTGCTTAATTTGGTTATATCTCAATTAACATTATTTATTCAATTCAAAGACCAATTCAACTTGGCTAGGTTACACCAAAAAGGTATATTTTAAGGATCATAAATAGATCTTTAAGATAAAAATAGCACAGTTTCACTATTGCCGGTGTGTTATGGTTTAAGACCAGGCTGTTTGTGTTATTTTACATGCTTTTACCCAGTCAAGTGTCTTTAAATGACCAACCATGTTAAATGTACACGGTGCATGGGACCACGTCATGATACTTTATCGCTTTACTGATATACCAGATTCAGAATAACATTACACACATGATCTCTTCTACAAAGGCACACCAAAGGCATTCTTTATGCAGGTAAACATCAGAGGACACATTGCAAACATCAAGGAGATGTTTGTGCATACGCTGCAGTTAGGAGGGAGATTTTACTGGAAATAAATGTGAGAATCCTCAGTGCTTTACTCTGGGTGGAGGTGGTTGGGTGCACATGAGGATAAAGCAGTAGAGTCGCATCAGGCTTTGACCAATACGCTGACCCGTCTCCAGGGGAACAATGACTTTGAACATTTCTGCACCCTGCCCTGGCACCTTCATTGTACGAGTGATGGCGCCAGCAAACCTATTCATCACTTTCCACTAAGTTACCTCCTCTTTGTTTTAGTTCACAAATGTAGGTGGAGAGAAACGAATGCTGAGAAACACACATGCATTTACTGCGCATATACATACACAAAAACAAACAGCTCAGATGTGTCTATAGGGGTATTTTAAATCTTCATTAGAGTTAGACTATCAGTTAACAGTTACAAAGTTTTGAACCACTGAATGACAATTGACATGATTTGTTTTTTTTATGTGCTTATGCATTTAATATGCATGGCACATAAGTCACCTAGATATAAAACACAATATAAGTAAACACGTATTCTTGAATGAAAATGAAGAACTCTTTGGAAAATCTGTTGTTTAATATGACCAGCAGGTGGCCCCCTCTACCATGAAATGGTAAATTTTTTTCACAAGCGCCTTTGCAAAAAAAAAAAAACCTCCATGCAATTCAGAACAAGCAAAAACTGTTGTTTAATAAAAGGATGGTCCCACTAATAATTTATGGAGTCTTGCAAAACTCCTGTCTTTTGTCCTTGGAAAATTAATTAAAGTGAAAATATGCAAGCTTTCACAATGACACACTGCATGTGCCTAAATTTGGTCCTTCTACTCTTCAAAACATTTTCAAAACCTAGTTGTTTTTTCTGCAGTATAAAACTACTGCCTCTATAACTGTGTGTGTGTGAAAAAACTAATTTAAAATGTTATAGTTTTGGTTGCTAAAGTTCTATAAACGCTGACACAGAGGTATTCTCATGACATGTTTTGTCTGTAGCATTTGTATGCATTTCAAATTCCCTGTTTATCATATCTGTTTATTTGAGTTATGACAGGGCAGTCTTTTTGAATTTTACTATTATGTTAAAAAATGTCTTCACATCAAAAATGTAGCATTGTTTTCAGAATGTTTGTGGTTGAAGTCGAGCATTTTTTTTGACAAGTCTGCATGTTTATGCAAATGAAAAGCTTGTAAATGGTTTCCATCGTAGTTTCGTGGATTTCCAAAATTTTAGCTGCCTGGTAACTGTCTACCTTCAGAAGAAAGGGAAAAAGATATTCTTGGAGAACTTTTTGCTCATTTAGTGAGGCAGTAATGACATTTGATTGAAGATTAGAATTGTTGCTGGTGCTTAATTGAGTTACTAGAATGCTTAGAAACAAGGAGAACATTGTGGACATTATTATTATGAAATTATTATCATGTTAAAAAGCACCTGTAGTGCACAGGTAAAAAAAGAACGTAAAGACACATTTTAGAATGTTAAATGTGGGTGATGATATATAGAATATTTTAAATGTTGTAAAAGTAATAACAAAATAAATAACATAATTAAAAAAAAAATGAATTGAGTTAAAATCCAGCTTAAAAACTTTCCCATGGACATGGATTCCAGCAGTGCTGAAAGTGGGTTTGCGGCTCCTGCCACACTTAGCAGTTACGCAAATCCAATTTAATTCCCTCGCATATGCTCTCACTGGTATCTTTTGTCCTTTAATCAAATTCTGTTTACGGTTGAGGCAATTATTTCCAATTTACCCACTTAAAGGAGAATGAAAGTGGTCCACCAGGAGACTCGTGGAGGGGAGGTGTGCAGTGCGTGAAAGTACACAGCTTGCAAACAGGTAACCTCTAAAAGAGCATTTTTGCTTCATCTATGCTCATTTCCCTCTGCTATGATTTAATTTCCCTGCCTTTAAACATGACGAATTACTGCTCTTGTCTTCACTTAATGCTTTTAACAGATCCCAATAAACTGCATTAATCGGCCGTGCGGCTGGCCCGAACCTGCAAGCTAGAGCTGCTCATTTGCCCTATTAGTGAAGAGACTTGAGCCCATAACCAGGTGGATAATCTCCCGGCTTTACTGCTTTAATTATGCCATAATCAGTGCAGCGGTCGGCCCCGTTTAAAAGCAGCCAGAAGTGATACCTCACTGATACCTCGTCTCTCGCCACTAGCCCATATTCTCTATGTCACAGCCAAGCTCCTCTTTGACGAAGCATGATGAAGGGCGCACTAACTTTGTAGGACAAGACGAAGCTTAAACATATGGCCAGAATCCCCCAGGTGCCATCTTCAAGAGGGCTGGTCTGTGATCCTTCCACAGCTCAATGCTGTTCCGTGACTCAAACTCTTTCCTCTTGAACATATACCACTGGATCTCTTATTATGACCAATTTTTTTTGTCGGGTTCATATAATTGCATTTTTTGGTCTAGCATCAAGTTCCAGAACCTTTATATGGTAAAAGACATACGACAGGCTAAAAAGCTGCGCATTCTGTGAGGGTTTTAATGGCTTAATGAGAATGTAGAGTCTCATCAGTGAGCCGTGTGCTCAACATGGCAACATTTCATTTCAATATTTACATGTTTGTTTCCTCAGTTTATCTTGTTAAATGCTTCAGTAAAATGTTTTAGGCCAAGAAATAAATATCTGCTATTTAACTTCATTATTATAAATCAAATGAACACTTTCCAGTGCGTTAATGAAGACAAAGTGAAATATGGATGTTTTTCTCATTGCATTTGAGACCAATTAAGTGGCCCATTTAAAGCTAATTAGCCACTAAACTTCAATTTGTGTCATGCTATTCTCTCTTTTTGAATTTCTCTGCAGTCATATGTTAGTTTCCGCAACAAAGCCAATCAACAGACATCTGTTTCAAAAATATTCACTAATGTTACACTACTCATAAACAGAAAGCACATTCAAAACTACTGAGACAAGCTAATAGTCTTAACACCAAAATTGTGCCGACAGTCTTCACATCAAAGTGCATTTCTAGTCTTTGAGAATTGCATTTACAGGTACCTTGACAATTGTCACTTCCTTTTATCACCTTTCCCATTATAAAAGCTTAAATAGATATCGTTTTGATATTAAGAGCAACGTCAACCCTGACATGCACTTTCAAAGTCATCCAAGTAAGTCAAATAATATTTTAGTTAAACTGACAGTTATAATTTGAGCAGTCAGTAGGCAAAATGGTAAACGGCTCTCACTGGAATCTCTTTAAACAGTCAGAACCTGTTAAGACATATTTGTGACAGCCACAGATATCTGCAACCCGGTTCAATTTCACCACTTGACATTTTCACAATAGGTGCTGGAAATAACACGGAGACATCCAAGATTAAAACAAGCATACTAATGCATGCTTATTCAAGTGATTGATGTAGCTGCGCAGTTGTCAGTGTTGGGGAGTAACTAGTTACATGTAACCGAGTTATGTAATTTAATTACAAAATAAATGTAACTGTAATCTGTTACAGTTACTGAAAAAAGTGTCATTAAATTACAGTGACTAAAATATGAGACACCATTGTTTAAGGAGTTTAGGACACATGCTTATTCGATAACTTTATTCGATAGTTTTATTTTTTAAGATTAACTTTTTTTTCCAAGGCATTGTTAGATGCCAGTGTTTCCTGACATATTTGCTTTGCAAAGATTTGATTTAAAAACAGTATCATAGCTATTAAACTATATCTTGTTATGATTTATGTATGAAATCTGTATTTAACCTCAGAACGATCTCAAAGTAAAAAGAGGTGCTAAAGTCTGACTTTGTGGTGGCTGTGCTTTAAAATTAAATCTTTATAATCTTAATTCAAGTTGAATTTTGAGGATTTTGAAAGTCTGACAGTAATCAGTGTTGAGTATACTGTAAGGTTAACCCGGCCTGGTTTAAATGTTTGAAAATGATTAACAGTTGAAAACATTAATTAGACATTTATAAATGTAATAAAAAATAATGTAATCCGTTACATTACTTTAATAAAGTAATTGAAATAGTTACACTACTTATAAAATTTTAAATGGGGTAACTTGTAATCTGTAACCTATTACATTTCCAAGGTAACCTTCCTAACACTGGCAGTTGTAGCGTGTGCCTTTAGACATGCAAAACACTCCTACGGTTTTACAGTCAAGCCTTTTTTTCCTCTCTTGGCAGTCAGTGGTAAAGAGTCATATGGTAATTCTTCTGGATGAGTTTTTGATGACATGCCAGCAGTTTTCTTTTCCGCTGAGTAATTTTCCCAGCTTTCCCTCAATAAAGTGTAATCCTCCTTTCGTCTGGCTTGCTGCGAGCTTAACACTGCCAGAGAGAAAGCAAGAGGGATGTGCACAATATTTTGACATTTATTTAGAAATAAGACGTCTAGTTAAGTGAAGCTATTTTGGTGGAGAATCCGGCTGTTAAATTATATTGTCAATGGTTTTTATTACAGTTACCTTCAAAGTATGCAGGAATTGATAAGAGAGTATTTCACTTGAAATACACATATAACAAATTAGTACAATTCAATGGACTCCATTTTATTTAGATTAATGTTTAGTTTATGAAATGTGTGAGCACAAATCTAATTAAATACACATAACCTACATCTAAATAAAATGTTGGAGTCAATTTCCTATTTTCTTAAGAGGCGTGTTTGAAAGTCAAAGGGAAAATAGCAAAATGTGTGAATATACAGTAATTTGCTAGTTTGGACCTATTGGGTACAAAGAAAAAAAATATGGGTAAAATTGGGTAAAAAAAAAATGTAAAAAGTGATCCAAGAGTTTATGATGTATATATTTTTAATGTAACACAATTTGTGTTAAAAATGACCAATTAAACAATTAAAGGATTAATTTGATTATAAATTAGGTAGATATGTAAAGGTTGCTCCTACAATGTTTTTACACAATATGACCTTTTGTAAGTGATAAGTAAGTGGTAAAAGGTAATAAAGTGAAATAGTGTAGATTTACTGTACTACAGTGCCTACAGTACCATGGCAAAATTGGTCACCGTTTTCAGTAGCAAGGTGTGTATAGATCTCATCTCTGAAGCTGATGTAATAAAATATTTAAGATTTACAAATTGGCAAATGTGATGTATATCACATATAAAGTGTTTTATAAGTGGTATATGTTGCTTTCTTATAGTTGGCCATAAAATGTCTCAAAATTCATTTGAATAAAATAATTCTGTAAACCCGACATTCTCCGAAGAAAGACAATATTTTCAAGTGATGTGATCTCTGACATGAATAGACAGACAAAACAATTACGGAAACATCTGCATGAAAGGATGGAGCAGAGGGAAGTGTTTTATCACTCCCATGTGCACCCTCACTCTTTCTCTCAGCCCTTCACCTGCTCTTCTCCTGGAGGGCTACAAATGCAGCGGCTGATATGCATGGAGCTCCAGTTCCCCCTCCTCCATCATCCAGTGGCAGGGGAGGCAGGTTCTCTGTGCCGGCCCGCCGTGATTGATAGGCTAGGGGCCGCTGCGGTTTGGGTGGCTAGTAGGGTGCAGTTATCAGGAGGGTTGACATGTTTGCTAGCCTGACACTGGAGCTCTAGTGGGGTGCATGGCATGACAGTAAAAGGCCCATCGCTGCGGTTCTGTCATGAGGGTCCTCTGAACTACAGACCACAGAGAAACCTGGCTGTCAATTTTGCTGTGAGGTCATTTTTAAATTATTTAGATATTATGGATAATAACAAAATTTTAAAAATTCTCGTCAAAATTCTAGCCTCAGTAAGACAATGATGTTATGGTTGATAAATAAATAAATAATAATAATAAAAAAAGTCAATCTAAATGAATTGTTTTAAATGTCAATGTGAGTTTCATTTACATTATGAAAAAAATACAGTGGTTAATTTACTGTATAAAAAATGGGTATTAGTTTTTGAGATAACTAATTAATTTGTGTTTTTAAACATGAACTTGATAGATGAGGGCTAATGTTATCTAGATGTGAATTTAATTTATGAAAAAAGAATATCCATTTTTGAGATTTACTAAAGATTACATTTAACAGTGTTATTAAATTATTAATTTAAACTGTGTTTCTAAAGATGAACTTGACCAATAGATGGTGACAAATGTAATCTAAATGTAAATATATATAATTTTAATGTTATGTGAGCAAGGCAGTGTAATGCAAAAAACATTACCACAAAATCAGTTTTAGCATTAGCGTGTGTGGATTATGGTGCAGTTTTGAGCAGCATGTCATTTGGACATGAATCTGCCGTAGGGCTTGGTTTCCGTGGTAGCAAGTGGTGATTTTTATTTTTTTGCAGTTTTGGATGTTTGAAATACGATGGTGAAAAATTCAATCAGAGAATTCAGGAAGATAGTGACAGTCTCTGGAGACACCAGGGTCACATGGGAGTGTTTTCTATTCTAGTGCTACTCATGTTACTGTACTGTAATTCACAACAAGAAAAAGCTTATTAAGTCACTGAATAATCAAATATGATTACTTTTGTTTAGAATCTAATTTTTTTAATACTTATATGCTGTAAGAGAAACACTTTAAAGTTTACTTTGAAAATCCAAAGGTCAAATACCCAAACTCTCAATAGACAGAAACAGAGCACTTGTAACTAAAGGAAACATTAGGTAAAGAGAAAGTAAAATGGAAACGTCCTACAAAAGAGGCACAGGGAGGTAGCTGGGAACTTTGCGAGATTTGCTGGACTGCAGAATTTCCAGTGGAGTGTCTCAGCAGACCGGGTTGTGGGGGGCTGCTGTGTCCAGAGGGGATGGGTGTCAGGCAGGTGTGCGTGTCACTGAGTAATGGCACTATCAGCTCGCCATTGTGATCCATCATGCACGGCGGCCACGGCCAGCACAGGAATCACAAGCACAGCAACATATCATTACACAAGGTTATCACTACCCCATTACAAGCCCTGATCAATCTACTCTTCCACTGGGCCCTCCGCTCTCTTGTTCTCTTCCCTTCTCTTATTTTATAAAATGATGCAAGTAGTTTAATACTTGCAAAATATTTCTTATGTCGGAAGGAAAGTTGCAAAGGCTAGGTAAGTTGTTGTCTGGCTTTTACCGAATTTAGTCCTCTTTTCACTGCTTCTGACAGAACAGTGGGTCTCATTCACCAATTTATGTATGGAATATGCAGTTGAATGTTTTCACAAACAAATCATGATTCACTAGTAGACCTCAGTCAAACTGGCAGCTGAAGGTCTGGACTCCCTAGCAGCATTTGTTGGCCAAGGACCGCCAAAGAGGCCACCTGACCGACATGTAAAGCAACCAGTCACAGTTGTGTTTTTTGGCATCATGTTTAGGGGCGTGAAAATGTAAAGTTGATGTCCCTATGATAATAGGCCAGCATGCATCTAATAAATTATTCATTCAAGAACATTGTGCAACTTTACTGCAACAGTGGTGCTGTGAACTTCACATACTTTTGAAAATCTAGAGTTTTGTTGATTCTGATAAGCGCTCATTGTCACAGTTGTAAGCATGATGGCTTTCTTCTTCCATGAGGGTGTTTGGCATCACAATGGCTTTATTTACAGGTGAAAGAACCTGATGCAGATGTCTCCCGGAAATCCTGTAGAATTCAACCAGATAACAACTTCAAAAATTCCTGAAATGTTTGCCATTTTGTGTACCATATGCATCAGACGTTCAGCCAACGGTCCTTGGGCGTGATGTCTGAAGCTGAGACTATAGTCAGGGTTGCGCCATATTTAATTTTTGACAGTGATGAAAATGAGACTGTGAGGGATAGAAGTTCAGTGTGATCTGTTGTTTAACAACATACCGATTATTCAGTTAAAGAAACGTGTTTTCGGGAAAAAAAGGCAAAAAAATTAAAATAGGCACAAATAAAAAGGCAAAAATGCCATAAAATAATTTTGAAAGTGAGTTGTGAAAATGTACAGCCATTGTAAAGACTGTAAATCTATCCCTCACATCCTTGTGTTCAGGTGAGAGCACGTCTTAAGAGAGCATCATATGGTGCTATATAGTGACATAGTGAAAGACTTGTTAAGGATAGGTTGTATAGAAATCTTTTGGGTGTTTTTTTTATGCTCACACGGTCGCTCATTTAGAATACTCCAAATATTAGAACAAGGCTAAGAACAAATTCATGCGTGTATATATGAGTTGTGAATTAGATGCGAGAAGTATTTGTTTGTGATATGTTCTCTTGTGTGTACAAACACGATTATTTGTGAATTAAGCCCAATATTTATCGTATTTGTTCATAGACAATATTATGCATGATTTACTCTAACTATGCATAGTGTACTCAGAGTGATGACTGCTAATAGTTGTTGACTGGTGAGTTAATAATGGCTTTGAATAGCTCTCTTTGTCCTTTGGGCTGAATGAAGCATTAGAAAAAGTTAATACACTAAAAAAAGCCAAATGAAAAGTGAAATTTGAGTTATATCAGTTTCAAAGGAAGGCTCTGGTTTTTTCATGCTAATTAAACAACCATAAACCCAAAAACAATTGTTTATTTTTAATATTTTATATGAGAAGTAAAGCTTTGCTTCATCAGCTTCAGCCTCTCCATATGTAGCTGAGTGCACTTTACAACAAAAGGCAAAAACTCATTATCTAAAGGGGGTATTATAATTAGCCAAACAATAAAAGTTTATTAATGAACATTAAAATGCAAAATAGTAAAAAGAGATCCTATCAATCAAAGATGACTCCCTTTTTTAGTTTTAATTAGATATTGCAGTTAATGGCATGAGGGGGGAGTTTTGAGCAACTTAATTGCAGTGGTTTAATAAACCAACATCTTTTAAAAGTTGCAGAGTCAAAAAAAGTCATTTATAGAATAATGTCATTTTTATTTCTGCTGCTACTAATAAAAAGTCAAAGTACAGATCCCCCATGCTTTGAAACCAGTGAGGCTTGAGGTTCATTTTCTTGTTGCTTGAACAGCTGAATGATATTGTCTTATGCTATATTGTGGACCTCTTCCCATTGCAATTATGAAACAGAGCAGATAGGCCATGAGGCAAAAGCAAGCAGAAATAAGTTATGCTTTTACGTGAAATTAACCTACACTCTCAAAAATCATTTTGGTACCTTAAAGTGTACATATTAGAACCTAATGGGTACAAAAGTGTACCTTTTGAAAAGGTACTTCCCCAGTGACAGCTGTTGTACCTTTATTTCTGAGTGTAGTCAAAATATAAAAATAGTAAAAGTGTGTATAGTTTCTTACATTCTTTCTTGTGTTTCCACTTTTATCATTATTTTATTTGTATTTATTTTTTTTCTACATTTCATTCCACTCTCAAGCTCCACGTGATTTGGGCTTTTAAATATTACAAACAGTACATCAGCTTTGGTGAAATGTTGAATTGGACATAGGGAGCTATTTCAGAAGCAGGGCAAATTCAAATCAGAGCGCTCTACTTTCCATAGCTGGGCGGTAATTAGGACATGATTTGAACTCTCTTTAGCACTTCAAAAGGTGCTCTGACTAATATGCATTTAAGAAAACTTGCTACCTGATTGCTTATCAATCATTCATACTTCTGTACACTCTAAAAACTGCTGGGTTAAAAACAACCCAATTTGGGTTATTTTGGCAACCCAGTGCACTAATGGACTAATTTTTACATTACATTTTTTAACCCAAAAGTTGGGTTAGTCCAAATTTGACCCAAAGTTGGGTTGAAATAACCCAGCATTTGTTAGTGTATGGCATTAACAGCTACAGAGTTTATAAATGAAGCATTGAACATTTGTTGAACATAACTTTTAAGATCAAATTTGACTTTTTTGGTAAATGTTATATATTGTATAAAAATATTATACAAAAACACTATTATACAATAGTTGTACAATTAGTTAATAGTTAAGTTCTTTACAAACTATTCTGGCATGACAGTAAATAAACCACAACATTAACTAGACTTTCAATGGATTAACAAAAAATTATGAGAGAAAATTTTAAATATCTTCATTTGTGTTCTAAAGATAGACGAAAGTCTTATAGGTTTGGAATGACATGAGGGCAAGTAAATAATTTTTTTGTGTGAACTATTCCTTTAAGAAAGGAAGACCAAGAATGATGACTCTCCAAGAAGTTTACTTGCCTTAAACCATCTTTCCCTCTCTTCTGCCTTCGGCTTTCAACATCTACAAAAACAACAAACATTCTTTAACTTTTAGTAAAAAAAAAAATTGATAACATGGAATTCTGAAGTTTACTTGCCTTAAAGGGGTCATATGATGCGATTTCAAATTTTCCTTTCTCTTTGGAGTCTTACAAGCTCTTGGTGCATAAAGAAGATCTGTAAAGTTGCAAAGACCTAAAGAAAGAAACCCAAAGAGATATTCTTTATAAAACACAGTATGTGGAAAATAATGTTTTTTTTTAACCTTAAACCGCATAAACACATTCATTACACCAAAAAATACACAAAATAATGTTATTTTTAGCAACATCATATGACCCCTTTAAACCATCTTTCCCTCTCTTCTGAAGAAGCTGAGAAAATCGCTTCCTCACACAAGCAGGGTTCTGTGTCGTTAACTCCAAAGTTGGTTTGAGTTCTGCAATGAAAAACACAGACATCAATGGTTTAAATAAAATATTAACACGTAATCATACTGTTGTTGCATCAAAATGTGAAGTAAACAGGCAGGAGACAATGGAAACGTTTTCTAAAAATAACTCACATCAATCTCAAAAGAATGATGCTCTCCTATGTATCTGGCTTTCAACATCTACAAAAACAACAAACATTCTTTAACTCTTAGTAAAAAAAAAAAAAATTTATAACATGGAATTCTGAAGTTTACTTGCCTTAAACCATCTTTCCCTCTCTTCTGCCTCTGGCTTTCAACATCTACAAAAACAACAAACATTCTTTAACTCTTAGTAAAAAAATAATAACAATTTGATAACGGTGGAATTCTGAAGTTTACTTGCCTTAAACCGTCTTTCCCTCTCTTCTGAAGAAGCTGAGAAAATCGCCTCCTCACACAAGCAGGGTTCTGTGTCGTTCACTCCCGGCGCGGGCACAATGAAGACACAAAGCTCAACAAGTCTGAAATATTACATTTCAGTTTATTTCAAAAGGCACCCCTGATAGCAACCATAAAAAAGATCCTCCTATAATCGCTCACACAGACTCCCTGATGAGTTCAGGTATAAAGAGAGTCTAAAACCCACTCTTCTGCATTTCCCTCTGTCCTGATTTAGTCTCTTGTTTGGGCTCCCCTTCGGCCAGCCCGATTCATCTGTCAAAATCGCACCTTTTTGCAGTCTGCGTCTCCTTTTGTCCCAGCTCGGTCTAACACTGCGGGAAAAAAGTAACAAACACAAAGCAATGGAACAAGCACAGCACCGGCATGTTCAATCTATTTTTGCCTGTTCTTCCAGCCAGAGCCACAGGCCGCTGCACGTAGCTGCCACAATGTAGACTTCATGTGACACCCGACTCCAGCACACACTCGCTGACTTTCAGCTGCCCTTGTGTGGAGTATAGAGCCAGTTTCAGTTTGGGCTGTTGTTGAAGAGAGAGAAAAATAATGTTGAAAGAAATACAAGCATAAATCGAGTGAAAGTAGATGATTTTATCCAAAATGAAGTGGATTTAAAGCTGCAGTCCGTAACTTTTTTGTGTTCAACATTTACTACATTTATATAATAAGCGAGTACACCATGAATCCATTTTCCAAACCATGTTTTTGGCTTGTCCTGAATCACTACGGTACACCTATAATAAGTGTTTATATTCGGACTATTTAGACTGGTTCGGGTAGGTACCGCTGCGGAGTAGCCCAGTACCTGCGTGATTCGTCATAGACATAAACAGAGAGAAGTAGCTCCGGCTACAATGTTCTTCCGCAAGACGCACGCAGTTCTGTTTATTAACTGCTAGAGCGCCAAAAGTTATGGACTGCAGCTTTAAGCAAGACACTAATCCCAAGAAAAATTTCCCCTAAGGGGACAATAAAGTATATCGTATCGTATCGTAAGTAAACTGTATTGTAATGAACTAATAATATATTCAGCAAATCTGCGTTTTTGTGTTGTAGTTATACAACAGTTAGTTCCGGTCAGTGAATTTGACAGTCTGAGAGGCACACTGCTGAACGCCTTATGGCCATTCAGATTATTAGACTGGAACTGTAGTTAAATTAAGAAAAAAGGGAACAAATATATAAATAATAGTATATAATAATATCTGTAAAAATAGATATATAATGACAAATACAGCTGTACTACAGGATGGCTACATGTGTTTAAAGCAGCTGAATTATTATTTAAATGAATAATTGTATTTATGCATGTGTTCATATAATAGCATTTTTTAAAAATTCATATTTTATTTAATATTTTATTAATATTATGTTTATAAATAAAACAAGTGAAGTGAAGAAACTTTGTACACATAAACCATGCATGTAAACAAAAAAGTTTCCTCATTAAAAGCCATCAAGGTAAAAATACTCTTTTTCTGTGGCTACTTTTTCACAAGTCGAAACTTTAAAATATAGCAGAGTGCAAAGAGCAGAGAGAGAGACAGAAAACGAGAGAAAAATGGAGTGAGACGTCAAATTGAATCTACACAAACAGAAACCGAACACAGCAGATATCTGGCCTAAAGCCATGTAACTTGTAGCTGGAGCGTCTGTGTCACTGCTGTGTCCTTGAAGGCTTCAGGTAAAGATGAAGTGCTGGGAGTTATAGCCACCAGAACGATCACAATGTTTTAATGAACAGTCCTTTACACTGTCACTCAAACTGCAGTCTCAAAAGAACACACGGCTCTAACAATGCTCGCAAATACCCCCGTAATCTCATATCACACACTATCAGACACAAATCCAGTCACATTCTTGTGTAAATTGCTGATCTGTAGTTTCAGTGTGCGCTTGATGTATTTAAACATTGTGGCAAATATACAGTAATTAATAGGATCTGAATGTCTTAAGTCATTTTAGTTTTTCTTCAGCAAATGGCCAGTGAAAAGAAGTACTCAACCTTCAGGAAATGTTAATCGTCAACATGAGGTGGAAAAAACTGTATATGAGCTGATTGTCTTACATCTGCGTTTTTGCAGCCCTATTTTTAAAAACTTTTAGGGCATAAATAATTCTAAATATTTTATAATAATGAATTGCATATCATCAAAAGATAATTTTGTCAAAATGACGATGTATGATTTTGGTTGTTTTAGATACAGTCAAGAAGGTGAAGATCTGAGATTAGACATACCAATATTACCATTTTGGCATGTTATAGAGATACATAGAAATTATAAATATTAATACCGGAGAGAAGTCTGTTATTTGTGCACTTCTTTAAAGGGGTCATATGATGCTATTTTAAAGATCATTATTTTGTGTATTTGGTTTAACAGAATATGTTGACATGCTTTAATGTTCAAAAAACACATTATTTTTCAAATACTGTACATTATTGTAGGTCCTCTATGCCCCGCCTCTCTCAAACACGTCGTTTTCAACAAAGCCCCCTCCTTTGACAAGCACAGTCTGCTCTGATTGGCCAGCTGAACCAGTGCATTGTGATTGGCCGAACACAGCAAGCACTCGTCGGAAATGTAACGCCCCTTACCATAATCACTTCTTTGCGTGCACATTTGGGGGGCATTATGCTAATATTTCCACATATTGACGTAGATATGTGGGGGCGTGTTAGAACGAGCCGTTTTAGGTAGGCGTGGCTGACTCTTAACTTTTATAAAGAATATCTCTTTGGATTTGAAACTTTAGTCTTTGCAACTTTACAGATCTTCTTTATGCACCAAGAGCTTGTAACACTCCAAAGAGAAAGGAAAACTTGAAATCGCATCATATGACCCCTTTAAAGAATTTCAAACTGGTTCAAAAGTCTGTGAAAGCTGAAGAATATGAAATAAATCTAAATGCAAAATTTGGTATTCGTTCATGTAGAAATGTTCTACCAGCAGTATTCGTTAGATTTTTTTTTACAGCATATACAGTACCAGAGTATATAAAAAGTACATTTTTATTCACAAGCCTTGTATTGATGTGACAAATCGCCCTTTGGCAGATTTTAGGTAAATTCATCAGCTTGTTACCTCACAAATTCCCATTAAACCAAAAATTACAAACAGTGCATTTTTTTTTTCATCTGGAGGTGCAGATCTTATATATCGAGGGGTGAGAACCAGAAGGTCGTAAGTGACATTTTTGGTGAAATGGAGATATACAGTATATATCAAATGAAAACTCTTAATGAGCTCTTTCTACTGGCAAAAGTACTGTCATCCATGAGTGTACAAATTTTTATTATGAACAATTGAAATCAGTACACAAAGTCAGATCAAACTATGGTAAAATGTTTGTTTTGGCTCTCCTGTAAAGTTGGTGAAATGTCACTTACGCCTTTCTGGTTCTCACCCCTCGATATGTTGTTATATTTGTTGTTTGTTGTTTGACACTCTGCAATAGTAACATTTTAAACTATTTTTATTAGTACTTGAGGTACATGAGATTTGTCCATGATGTGTTTATTGTAAGCCTGTAAATATAGTTCAGCTTATTCATTAGGGGGGAAAAAATCAACATACAAAATAATGATAATATGAATTATGATGTTTAAAATATTATTATCATTATTGTTAAAAAAGTATTATTATTGTTAAAATAATAACTAAATGTATCGTTGTGGTAACACTTAAAAAAACATTAAAAATCGTTCTGATCCCAAACTTTTGACCGGTAGTGTGTGTGTATATATATATATATATATATATATATATGCAATATATTACAGTTTTCCTTAGACCTGTTGAGCACTTTTAGCGAGTAACAGATCCAGGTCAGTGGTACGTCCTGCCAGAAAGTCTCATATAGCTCCCCTGGAAGCTATATGGGGAAGGCAGGAAGGAGCCATAAATTAATCATTCCTTACCTCAGTGATTGACTACTTTATACGCGCTGGGATGCAAAGACAAATTTCTTTGCAATAGAAATGAGGATAGAGTGGTACCCAAGGAAAACATTTCCATTAAAATGTGTAACCTCATGCCACTGGCAGGGAAAGCCTTAGGGATCCTGAGAAAATGTCCCATGCTTTATGAGAGAGTATAAACCAGCAGACGTTGTCATGTTAGTGGTTAGGCAGTGTGAGTGCAGCTTTAGTTTCTAGTGTAATGTGGATTCCCAAATGAACATGAGGCTACTCTTTATTTATTTAATATATATTTTTTTTTACCTCAGTATATTGTGGTTTTTGTACATTTTGGTTAATTTTATTAGAATAAAGCTGTCTTGGATTCTGCAATGGTGCTTGAGACCTGCCTGTCCACTTAGCTCAGTTCACCTTCATCTTTAACTTACATGAACACTCAGTTTTACAAACAGTTTAAGCTATCATCTACTCCCACTGTGGAGGAAACCTTGAAAAGCACTTGCGGGCAAGATTGTACCTGTAGAGACTGTAGCGTAGATGTGAAAAAGGAGTCGCCAGGCCCCAAACCACAGAAAACGGAGACATCTGTGAATGCTTGAACTCATAAAATGTGACACAAGGACTCAGAGGCCATGATTTTCTCCATCCGATTTGTGTTGCGCGAGTTCATGTGACATTTAGAAAAAGAGAACATCTCTGGCTTGTCTCTTCACATTGTGTCTGAGCGGGGCCAGCTGCCAGACTGAGGAGGAGCGCGGGGATGAAGGCAGGCGCTCTGCCGGTGACATCCTGTCCGCTCCTGTCATCTCCCGCTGGACAGCACCTCGGCCGTGCCACCCTGTTTCCCCAGGCTAGTGCGATCCACCAGGCTGCTGGCCTGCTTTAGCCCTTGAGCCCTTCGCCCTGCTCACCCTGCCCAACACCCCCATGTTATCAGGCTGGCAGGCGCCGTCCCTCCCTTTCTGACTTCATTCAGCATGGGGTAGATACCATATGAGTGGACTCTGGGGTCAAGCCTACTTAGACCCTTATTAATACTCTTTCAGAGGGAATATGCATCATCCTGACTTGCTGCATTGGATGTCTTGTGTGCTGTGGTAGTAGGTATTCATGCCTTTCTGTGTAATGTAATCACTAACAAATATTATTTAGAATCTGAAACATTCTAAATATGATGTCTTTTTTTTTTGTAATCCTCCCCCTTAGTTTACTACAAGAAGGCATTCATGCTAACACCAGTCCTGGGCAGTTGTTAACATGAGCGAACCCTCATTAAATGTTCAACAATTGAATGCTGCAGTTCTTAATACAAACATATTTTAAAAGTTCATTGATTCTTGAGACATGGGACAAAACATGTCCCACAAATTTACCTGCTATTATTATTATTATTATTATTATTAATAATAATATATATTTAATTTATTTGTTTTTTTTATTTATATTATTAGCTATATTTACATTTTGAAATTAATCAGAGATGATCACCAGAATGTTTGTTGCAAACATTTACTGTTTCCTTTTTCTCTGTATTTGATCAAACTTGTGATATTACATTATTACTCACTACCCTTAAAACTTTCATGTAGATTGAAAATATATTATGATTTATGTATTTTGTTATTTTTTTGTGTCTGTATAAAACAAAATGTTGCGTTTTAAAAATATATATACTATCACATTTTCACAGCTGTATTTTGAAAACATTTTAAATCAGGCACTATCATATCCTGAAGGACCCTTTCCCTCCTATGACTTTAATAAATGTAATTAATTTAATAGTTTAGTTACATTTTTTAAAGTTATTTTTTTTCACAATCATGTTATGTGAAGCCTCATTCATATTGTAAAGAAATTGTGTCTGACTGTGATGACAATTCAGTGGATGGATCTGAAAATCAGTCAATCAGTTTCTATTATTTATTTATAGTAGCTGAATGCTAGATTTTGCCAGTATTATGAGATAAATATTATACATATTTTTCATGACAGTACACATTTTTTGTATCTGAGGTGCAACAAGAAAAAACACATTTTGTGAGAAAATGGAAAAAGCAGAAGGTTGCACCAAAATGTAACTGAATACCTCAGAAAATGCTTTTTTTTTGTGATGTAGCCAGTTGTTTCCTGTACTCAAAAATCAGTGAAACTGGTTTTAATCTATTGACATTTTAATTGATGTTCTTCTTTGACTGATCATCTGGCTTCCTGTTGTCGTTTCTGTTGAGTCTATTAAGACATGTTGTACCTGCTCTGCTGGCATGGGCTGTCGAAACACAGAGTGCTTACTCAAACACACTGAGGAGCCCGGGGAGATGGAGAGAGACGGGAGCCGCCGAACCACAGACATGCCAAAGCTCTCGGCGCGTGCCAAATCAGTTACATGTCTCCTACTTATCTCTCTCCTCAAATCTGTCTCTCCATCTCTCCTCTGAGATGCTCAATGCCAACCATGCTGCCAGTGCCAGAGTGCTGATGCCAAGTAGAAATGACACCGGCTCTCCCCACGGATTGACTTAATTAGACCGGCCTCGTCCCCCACGGTCCTCGTGGCAGCAGGGACAAAGGAAGTTTCTGTCATTTGGGTGTGTGTGTGTTTGACTATTTCCAGCAGATGCTCCAAAGCATCCCGACTCTTTCATTGAGCTCCAGTATCATTAAAATGTCATTGAGAAGTGACATCACTTAATTTTAGCAGCTCCCAAAGCGCTTTTGCATCAGGAACAGCCTCGTACACTGGGACTTACGGGGTATTTTTACATTCTTTCATCAAACAAAGCAGTTGGAAACTGGGGAAAACATTGAGATCAAACCTTTGTCCATTGTAATGCCAGTCAATAGGTATTTAATCTTCTCCAGAAACTGTAATGAAGAAGTCGAGTGCCATGTGACCCTTCTGTCTGCTCAGGGCACGGGCTCTGTTATCGCCCGATCCTTGACTTTCACCTACTGGAACACCCCGGATCTTGTCTGACAGTCCTTGGGATATGTGATCTCACCAGGCATGTTAGGAACAGCTAAAGTTCTCCTAAAAATTCCTGTGTGTCAGATTAATTTTGTGCAACATTCGTATAGGGCTCTGGGCAAACAGCTGTATACAAAGCACTGGTCTTATTTGTATTACGATAGGATTTAAAGGCATAACAGACCAAATTATACGCTTCTGTACTCAATCACAATCAATCTTAGCTTGCAAAAAAAAATTCGCCTGACATGGTTTATTTATGAGCAGGATGCAGATTAGACTTCAGCGGATGACTTGGCATGCGCTGCGATGTAGATTGCAAAATGATGTCATAGAAATGACAAAATGTGATTGGCAAGCAGTCGCTATGTGACTGTCACCCTTCAGGAATGTGAGATCACTCTAATTGGGGTGTGACATAGACATCTGCATTATCCAACTGTGCGATGACTTCCCCCAGAGCGCCGCGGTGTTTGGTGAGAGTTTGGAGATTGACCGGTGGGACAGCTTCCTCATTTTTAATTGCTCTCAACAAGTGAAGCAAAAGGACTAATTAAAAGATCGTTTGACACACTGGAATTGGCAGCTATTGCACACAATATACTAGTGTTTCACAAGTTGTGTGATTTTTAATAACAAGCACAGCAGGTTGTCATGACTGACTGATATCTGGTTGGAGCAGGGATATTTAAGCTATTGCTTTTACTGAAATGCTTTATATTTAGAATATACACTACCGTTCAAAAGTTTAGGGTCATTATAGAAATAGAAAGTACATAGAAAGTAATACTATTATTAAGCAAGGATGCATTATTTTGAGCAAAAGTGATAGTAAAGACATTTATAATGTTACAAAAAAATTCACAAACAGCTTGAGATTTCATGTCATGCAATCTAAAATATGCTATTTATTATCACATGATGATATAATTCTGCAATATTTGGTATTTTTGTTATTTGTATTTAATAAAATCAAAAATATTGAAGAAATTTAATGTCATCATGTGATGAATGAAATCTGTTTATTTTGAAATATTTTATTTAATATATTCTCTTCCGGTGAACCACATTTTATATTATAATTTTATATTATATTATTAATTTTTTATAAATATACCTGGTTACCCAGACTTTATTTTTTTAGATTGTATTTTTACTCAGACTTTTACTTTTTATACCTTTCTCATACATGAAAGTTTGCTCTCAGATGTGATGTTTCAAAGTCATTTTCCTGGTAATAATTTTGAGAGGGTCAGTTTTTTTTCTTCCTTTTTTTATTTTTGCGTGGGATTTAATTAATGAGCCAAAGACTTCTCCATTGTGATCTGAACAAATGAATAATAAATCAAAAGGGGAGATTTGTCAGGGAAGGAACATCTGTTTCTTACAAGCGTTACAACATGACTGGCGCTGGCCTGCGCCGTGGCCACGTGGAGACAGTAGGAGTCCTGTGCTCTGGAGCCTCTTCATTTGCTGCTCCACTGAAGGTGAACAAGGAGCTTTCTAATGGGTCTGTGATGTTAATAAAAAAAAAGAATGACTGCCGTTCTCCTGCAATTTAACCGGAACCCCTTTTTTGCTTTTGGGTGTCACTGTCCTTAGTCTATGGTTTGTTAGGCAGGGCACCCATACTGCTGTGTCAGTGCTTTACTGGATGATTAATGCAAGCGAAAGCAATCACAAGGCACGGACAATATGATCTCCTTTTCAGCAGAGTTGAACGGTGTACCCACTGTGTGTACATAAAGCCAGGCATACGAGACTGTAGAGGAGGGGTCTCGTGCAGTAAGTCATCATGCCATTAACCAACGCTATTTCTCGTCACACGTCTCAGAGGTGCTGTGTTTGAATCATTAGAGAGTGTCTGAATCTTATTATTAGAGGTTATTCTCAGTTTCTCTCAAACCTACACTTTATTTTCATGTCCTGCTGAGAGGGAATAAAATGGGTCACTAAAATGAAACATTAAAAATGTGCTTTCATATTACACCAGGCTAAACAGACCCATATGCCACCCGCGGATAATACGCCGCATGAGGTGTCGCTCCCCGGTTATTTCTGAGAAAAGTACAGCTGAGACAGTTATAGTCTAGGTTCCTAGGAAACGTATGTTTGCGATGTGCAAGGGCAAAACTCCACCTCACCTAGACGTGAGGATAAAATGTGATTTCTCTACAACTAAATGCGCCACATAACACTTATGTACTTTAGCGGGAAGTCAGTCACGGTGGCAGATTGGATTGAAATTCCACGTAATCTTTCCCTCACACAAATAATGCCACCCACAGACGTGCACGCCATCCTCTCGACCCCACGGGAGATGTGTCGGGCTGTTGTAAAGCCAAATAAATCAGCATTTAGCCCGGGATGTACTCCTTTCCTGGAGCGTGCGGTTTTACGGGAAGGCCACGGAAGCTAATGTCCCCCAGCTCCCTTTGAAAAAAGCTTCCTCGTTGCCATTCATCAGCTTTCCTAGGGAGCGGGCATTGGTTCCACTCTCTGGTTTAATTGTTAATGCTAATTGCTATTTATTGGCTCAGATGCAAATGATAGGCCAGCCAAAGTGAAATTTTATGATGAGTGAACTCCCCCTTTTGCACAAATTGAAAAAGTGAAACAAGAAGAAGATGAAATGAGGCGAGGAGGGTCTTAATGGCGGCTTTTTAATGGGGAAGGCAAAATTAAGACTGATTTACGCGCCCGGATCCCCTGTTTTCCCTCATCAGCCCATTTGGCAAGAAAAATGGAAAAGTAATTGTTCGGTTTTTTTGACGCAAGACCTCAAAGCGTTATTTATTGACTGAAATTAATTGATGTTTATCCTATATTCACACGGAACATGCTCCATCAGCGTTATGAAGTTCAGCACCTCATTTCGCCACCTGTAATTTGCTATGGAGGAGGGTGGAGGCGCTTTGAGTTCTCCTGAAGCATGCCCTCATTTCCTAGCTAAGGTGGCTTGATACTGACCATAAAGACATACAGATTGTATTATGCCTTTCCAGAGCCCTGTCTCAGCTTAATACTTCATATTTGGATTTGGTTCTTCAAGTGTGGGCACTTTTGGCATTGGAATTTTAGAAAATAAACTCTCTTTAAAAGTTGAATTTTTATTAGTAGGCCTAAATATATCACAGTAGAACTTAAAACTGTCATGAACATTTCCAACACATCTCAAATAATGTTTGTGGTTAATTGCACAGTGCATACCATGATTAAATGATGGTGGTGGAAATTACATTTTTGAATTAAAATACTCTTTTGTCTGGCAAATTTCATAGATAGCATTTTATGTATCCTAAATTCACATAATAATATGTTTGACATGTGTTTGAACAGTGTGACCAAATTAAAGAAATTATACAACAAAAGCATTCTGTTCACAATAGATATTTAAATTAGATTTTTAATTTTTTGTTTATAACGTTTTCATCTCAAATATTGATAATAACTTTATTGGGGCAAACTTGTTGGTTGTGATGGAAATGGTGTTACAACTGAAGGACAGTTATATTTTGTGTAAAAATTGTCCTAGTTTAATTCAGTTTTTGTTTAGTTATTATAGCATTTAATACTTCTGTGATGGATTATCATAGTTTAAAAATATATGAAGGAGGCAAGGTAAAATGTTTTAGACAGTTTTAATGTATTATGTAACAGAATTCTTTCATAAATATTTATTGGAAAAGGGATTAAGTTATTGTTTTTTTCTATTTTATATTTTTCCTCACTTGTTTGAGATGCACACTTAAGTCAATAAGATTTAACGATGTCCTTTAAAGTTATTACTACAAGTGCAGTCCATATAGCTTACAAGTTGGTTAGTACTGCAAATGATTTTAATCAATATAACCCCATATATTTACAATGCAAGACAAATAGCTCAGTTTAAAATGTTAGAAATGGCATTAAATCGCTAGTAACTCACTGAATTTTATCTGTCTAAAAATGTATTCTTTTTCCGTAATGAATGGAATTTGTGGTCATTTTTCCTTCAGCCTAATGATTGGTGATGTCAAGCTACCAAATTCCAAGCCTCACTAATCACAGTGATTTAATCTTTCATTTCCCATTGCTAAACGTGAGAACGTGACGGCCCTCCTGGCTTGCGTCTCCAGGGAAGCCCACTCTGGGATGTGAGCACAGATGCCCAATGGTTCAAGCATGCAAACACAATGAAGGAATGAAAATGCAAACACGCTCAAGTGAAAAGCAATTTTTGTTAAAGGCAAGCCACACTGACCTTCCATATTCTAGCTCTAACCCTCACAATCCCGTCAGCCGTTACCGCTGTCTGTTTACCATCTTTCCCTATCTCACCTTTCTGAAAGATTAAAATATTCTCTGCACTGCTGCCAGGTGTACGCCTTGCCAATTAAAATTCAATCCAATCGCGTGGTGCCTATAAAGGCCTCTGATTTGAGGAGAGAGAGTGTTTTCCCCACCTATTTAATATTAATTTTAAATATAATGGTAACACCTTACAATAATGTCCCGTTAGTTAATAACATAAATAACAATGAGCAATACATTTGTTACAGTTTATTAATCTTTAACATATAACATCTAAAAATACAACTGTTCATTGTTAGCTCACATGAGCTCAGGTCCATTAAATGATATTAACATATACAATTTTTGATATTAATAATGTATTAGTACATTTTGAAATTAACATTAAGTATTTTTCATTGTTAATTCATTTTAACTAATATAAATAACTGATGTTAACAAATGGAACCTTATTGTGAAGTGTTACCAATATTTTTTGAGTTATATTTAAATGTTTCAATATTTATTTATTTATTTATTGTTTGTTTGTTTGTTTTGGTTCCTGCATAATATATAGCATTGATTTACTATAAGGTATGGAAAACATTTAATATTGAATCAAGCTCTGCTTTTAATGTTTTCCTGTACAGAAAGAATGTGTATAATGTATTTTCAGTCAATTACTAATGTAAGTGTATGACTAAAGATCTCTTTGTGAAAATATTGCGTGTTGGTAAAGGAGGGTGATTATGACTAAGTTGACTAAGTAATTTAAGTTCATTAGAAAAACGACTATTATGACATTGTGGACATGCATTTATTTCTCTCCTTAGAGCTGAGCCAGTCATCATGGAGAGAGTGTTTTCCCCACCATGTGATCTGGGGAGGTTAATGCAGTTAGAGTTATTTCACAGTCCGTTAAGGAGCTTATGTTGACCTCGTGACCTCTGAGCCAACAACACCGAATCCATTATCATCACAATGGAATAGCTGCCGGTCCAGTTGACATGACAATGGGCCCAGGAAATCCCACGTTAGCACTTAGCAACGGTGAAAAGGCAGACACCTTTTTTCCCCTCTTCCTCTCTTCTGTCTTTCTCTGCTTTCGGGTTTAGTTATTAATATAGCCTAACTGTAATTTGTATCATTATCATTCAAAAGGCACCGAGAAGGACAATAACATGGCCATGCAAAGTGATGAAAAGTGCTGACGTTTGGGGTTTTTGCAGCATTTGATTCCATTAGGTGGAAAGCAAATGCTGGTAACGGTTGTACGTGACTGAGTGTGTGAATGTGACAGGATGGGAGATTTGGCGGAGAAATCTAGAGGCAGATGAAGTTATCATGTTCAGGGGGGGAAGTTGGTGACATGAACTTCCTGCTGTGATCTTGTTATGTTTGACGACTGCTTGGGGAGATGAAAAAGAATTGATTGAGGTCCACGCAGAATCGAGTGCACTTTTAGCAAAGTCTAATTGAGATATAAAAAGATTATCAAAGAAAAAGACAGATGTTGTCATTTCACATAAGATGTCAGTTCAAGCTTATGCAGGATAAAAACAACAAAAGAAATGATAATTCTAAATTAATTAAAAGCAGTCCAAATTTGTAGCTCTACTAATGCTAAAAACATGTATTGTAATTTGGTAATTATAGTAAATAACAGGTAATTAAGAGTTTGAGTCCTGATGAAAGATAAATTTACTAACTCAAAACATGTGAAATTAACAAAATATAATTTCAAATAACAATGTCTCTTCTTTTTTTGAGTTATATTTAAATGTTTCAATATTTATTTATTTATTTATTGTTTGTTTGTTTGTTTTGGTTCCTGCATAATATATAGCATTGATTTACTATAAGGTATGGAAAACATTTAATATTGAATCAAGCTCTGCTTTTAATGTTTTCCTGTACAGAAAGAATGTGTATAATGTATTTTCAGTCAATTACTAATGTAAGTGTATGACTAAAGATCTCTTTGTGAAAATATTGCGTGTTGGTAAAGGAGGGTGATTATGACTAAGTTGACTAAGTAATTTAAGTTCATTAGAAAAACGACTATTATGACATTGTGGACATGCATTTATTTCTCTCCTTAGAGCTGAGCCAGTCATCATGACCTTCACCTTGGCCTGCCGTCCACACCTTTGTACAGCTATTGATTGACAGCTGGTTTAATGCCATAGATGTTGCTAACAAGACAGGGGAAGCGGTTCATATGTATTTCAGCACAATGGGGGAAGAAAGCCCGTATAGCCTCATGCGGCGTTCGGCCCGGTGCAAACAGCGTCAGCACAAATGAGTCCAGTATTAGAACCTACCATATTTAACCTGAAAAAAGAAAAAGACATTAACAAACTTCGACTGACCCTGACCAGCCTTTCTAACTGCAAACCTGCCCCCTTCCCAATCCCCAGAGCCCTGGCTGCCCCCTCAAACCCCAGCAGAACTGCTACATCCTCTCTCCCCTTCACCTCCTCCTTGGCGGTCTGCACTTCCACCAAAACGGTGCGAGATGTTTGGGGTGGGGAGAGAACAGCACGACAGTGAAATTGATATCCCTCCCCGTCCTCTTCCCAGGCAATATGTTGCCTTTCTGGGACTTATCAATGTGATTGATGGGAGGGGCAAGCAGCAGAAGGGACCCCTGCTTTAATCAAACCCACCACCCTCAACAAATTGGACAGTTGTGGACTAACAAGTCAGATACTAAGAACACTTTCCCCCTCCCTAAACTCCAGCTCCTATAAAGCCCTTTCTCCTCATCCCCTCCCTAAAAGTTCTCCTTGGAAAAACTCCTTTGGCAGACATGATGGTGGGGAGGGTGAGTAGAGGGAGAAAGCATGAGTAAGCTATAGAACCAGACAAAAGATGGCAGCAAGAGAACAGAGTATTACCGTAAGACTCCACTACACAAGAGACGTTTGTCCTGAAAACTCAACAAAATATTAAAGGGATATTTCAACAAAAAATTCACATTGTGTCATCATTTACTTACCCTCATGTCCAAACCTGTTCCAAACATGTTCTAAACCTGCATGACTTTGTTACTCCTGTGAACAACAAATAGAAAATTTTTGATTTCTTGCTACTCTATATTTATATATATATATATATATATATACAGTGGGTACGGAAAGTATTCAGACACCCTTAAATTTTTCACTCTTTGTTATATTGCAGCCATTTGCTAAAATCATTTAAGTTATTTTTTTTTCCTCATTAATGTACACACAGCACCCCATATTGACAGAAAAACACAGAATTGTTGACATTTTTGCAGATTTATTAAAAAAGAAAAACTAAAATATCACATGGTCCTAAGTATTCAGACCCTTTGCTCAATATTTAGTAGAAGCACCCTTTTGATCTAATACAGCCATGAGTCTTTTTGGGAAAGATACAACAAGTTTTTCACACCTGGATTTGGCGATCCTCTGCCATTCCTCCTTGCAGATCCTCTCCAGTTCTGCCAGGTTGGATGGTAAACGTTGGTGGACAGCCATTTTTAGGTCTCTCCAGAGATGCTCAATTGGGTTTAAGTCAGGGCTCTGGCCGGGCCATTCAAGAACAGTCACAGAGTTGTTGTGAAGCCACTCCTTCGTTATTTTAGCTGTGTGCTTAGGGTCATTGTCTTGTTGGAAGGTAAACCTTAGTTCCAGTCTGAGGTCCTGAGCACTCTATACACACACACACACAAAAGTAAATAATTAAAGTATTATGTAGATACACAGATATAAGTACATTTCAAATGCTTAAAATTAATTAAATACATAACTTGATGATGTTGGTATTCCCAGCATGCACCGTGGCTTGAATAATTGAAGAATTTATTGAAGATTCATTTGCTTTATTTAACATATAAAACACACATTAAAGCTTACTTCAAAAAATACTTTTATGGTAATTTTCTTTGTGTTTTCCAGAAGAAAAAAAAAACATATAGGTTTGGAGTGATATGAGAGTGAGTAGATGACAAAATGTTATTTTCTGGGTGAACTATGCCTTTAGCAAAGTCTTGTATTTTTTTATTTATTTTTTTAATCATGATGAACCTTCCCTCCCAAATGACTTATTGTAAACAACATTTAATAAGCATGGTTCAAGAACAAATTCGAATCGTATTTATTAATATTGTCCACTTTTAATACTTTCCTCTGAGAAAGACACTCATCTATTTATCCTAAATAATGTAAAACGTAGCCGTACCAGTATGACACTGTATCAGTGTGATGAATTTGCAAAATGTACAAAATGTGATAAATCATTTGTCATATTTTTCAGTTTGATACAGTAATGCTGTGCGGAGAGAAATGCAGAGCTCCAGTACTTTGATGAAATGATTACAGAAACATCCATAATATTAATGATGTTACTACAGCTGACACAGGGCTCTGCTTTTAAATTTGATTGTAAAGCAGGTCCAGGGAGGGGTTTTCTGATTTAACTTCTCTCATTAATATTTCAGTAATATTGAAAATGCATGAGAAATATTCACTTAGCTCATGCCCTCGGGCATTTGATTTACTGCGGTACAACACAGTGGTTGCATTAGAATATTCATGTCTCTGTTCAGCTGTTGCATTATTGGCTTTTGATTGTGTTGCTTTTTGAAAGCTCCATTCAGCTCTTCTCAATGCCGCTGCCACGTACATCCAGCCAGACAAGGTAACAAAGACCCGGGTACTTTGCAATTCTCTCATTTGTCCTTCAAGTGGCTCTCCATATTGACTTTGTCACAATCTCTTTTTTCTCACTGTTATTTTCAAATTGTTGCTCAAACTGAGCACAATTGCAAAGCAGACAGTTTTTCAATCCTCGCTCCATTCCAATTGATTACCAATAGCCTGACGCAGAATTCAGTATCGTGTTCTCCTTTTTGCACCCGGCCTGACAGCTCTCCTTTTTGATTTAAATATCCCACTGTTTTCTCTATTACATTAACATAACAAACAGTGAAATCAATTAGATACAATCCTTACCCAACAGGCTTTGTTCTTGGGTTTGATATTATCTTCAGAATGTGGAAGATTTTTTTTCCCGTCTATTTTCCTAGAACTATTTAAAGATGTTTTGGAAGGACCTTGTGTCTTCTGTGCCTATGTAATGTTAATAATAATGTGTTTTTTAAATGTAATATTTTTCACAGTGTTAACGTCATTAACACTGTGTTGTCATTTTCCTTTTTTAATGTTTATATGTTTTTAAATTTAGCTCATCAACTAAAATATGATTTACTATATTTTATATATTATATATTATTTACAAATATATAAAATGTAAATTCTGTTATTTTTGACTAAAATTAAATGCCATTTTTAGATTTAGTAAAATTAATGAATATGATGTCACAAAATATTCACTAATTATAAAACATACTTTCATCAAACTATGATTTTCATGTAAATTATACTTTCATGTATAATTATGTCCAAAAAAGTGTTGAAAATAACACTGCATGATCGTTGTTGCTCCTCCGGTGCTCCTCGAATGTTCCGAGTATGCATCTGTTGTGTGAGTCTCCAGCAAAAAAGTGATGTGGATTTATATGCCCATAAGAATTTGGTTTAAGTAACAACTATTCTGCTGGCATAGCAAAGGTTACTTTAGCCGCTCAGGGATTGAGCCGTCCCCTGGTGGGTAGATGGCAACATTTTTGTTTTCTCCTTCCCTGTCCATTTTCTCCTTGGTGGCCATTTCCTGCAGTAAATAAATTAGAAGGGGAAATGAGCGTCGTAGGAGAGCTCGGCGGCAGCCACCCCAGATGCCTGCAGATGAGACAGGCTGCAGGTGACACAGAGGGTCTTCAAACACCAACACGGGCCCCTCCGTACCTAACGCTACGCTGACAGTATCTGAAGAAGCACGGGTGCAGCTAGATTGATGGGTACCTCCGACTTGGCCATTTCTGTGGAGAATGGCCGAGCTCCTTTGCCTAATGATGCCCCATCCATCCTGGGGGTGAGAGTTACAGAGGACCAGGGAGGATGGGTAACCTGCCTCTGATCACTCTTTATTTGGCAGTCAGCTCTCTGTTCACAGGGAACCCTCCACAGCGCACATTAATATTATATATAGATACCCTTGTCAAGGATTTACATTCAGTGATCCGAAATCCAGCAGACAGGGAAATAAGGGAAGGGGGCGCTGATTGATTGTGTAGGACGTTGGAGACCGGGGAAAGAAAAAGAGAGGGAAAACACAGGCTTAAATTTATCATGATGCCCCTAACATAATACAAGCATGTGCTCTTTGTTACTGTACAATACAGCTGGTCCATTTTTTTTGTTTTTCCAGACAAACTGGGCTAATATAGGGTAATTCCAGCATGATGTTAAGCAAAACAATACTTATTCGTCAAAGTACTGAATGCAGTGCTTATGTCATAGTGACAGTTTTTTTAAAAGCTAGAATTTAAATTAACTTTTATTCTGAAATTTCTGGGTATTTTAAAACCTTAATTTTTGTATTTATATTTTTTAATTTAATATAAATCACTTGGTAAAAATCACTTTTACACATAGGCCTCAAGTGGCCTGTTGCTTTTATGTAATTGCGGAACAGTGATATGATAAAAAAAAACATCTATGTTCAATAAATGATTATATTTAGTAATAATCACAATAAAACATTATTCTGATGGGTAATATAGTCCATTAGCTTTGTGGTAGGTTGTTTACGGTTGCTAAGCATCATAGCAACTTGGTGCACAATATAGATTTCATTTTGTAGTGTGGTCGCAGGTGCTTGGCTGTTTTACAACATTTTTACAATGCTTTCAAAAGCAGAATTTGTGACAGCAAATGAAAATAAATGCTCTATTAGGCATTGTTGTAAGTGTGAGGCTAAAGCCCCGTTCACACCAAGAACGATAACTATAAAGATAACGATATTAGCGTCCACACCAGCGAACGATATCATCCGTTTATTCTAAGCGCACATGTGTCTGCCGCTTTAAATTCTTGAGCTCGTTACAGCAGGATGGATTCTGATTGGCTGTCGATTTTTTTTTTATCGTTCATCAATTTTGTTTTCAGAATTGTGATTTGTTTTGCACTTCTCGGCCACCGTACGTTACAGCAGGATGGATTCTGATTGGCTGTCAATTTTTTTTATCGTTCATCAGCTGGAGAAAAAATCGTTTTGAAAGTGATTCCAACGATATCGTTTCTCTTTGTCTTTATCGTTATAGTTGTGGTGTGGACTCTGCTATTCTTTAATATTGAGAACGATTTTTAGAACTATATCTTTATCGTTATCTTTATAGTTATCGTCCTTGGTGTGAACGGGCCTTAACACAGTGCCAGACTGAAGGCTGAGAAATGAATCAGACTAGCTATATTTTTCCACTGATGTGTAATCTTGAAGAAACAATGTCATAAAATCAATAAGCTAAGGATGTAATGAAGAAATAAGTCTTTGGATTTCCCCCGTTAAGCAATCACACATAGCTTTAGCCTTATCCCGCTCAAACATGTCCCTTTACTACATTTCTGACCAGATGATGCACAGTTCTGTGTTTTGGAAATCCTGCCAATAAGTGAATGGACGTGTGTGAGGAACGCCAGGCACACGTCAGAGATCATTCTAAAGCTGAACCTCAGCTAATCACGCTGCCATGCTGCATTAAAAACGTCTTCAACTCCACTCTATGATTGAGTAAGGCGCTAATTATCTGTGCTGAAGCAATCTATAGATCATTTTAGTGACTTTATGTTAGTTTCCAGGACTTTATTGGTCAGGCTGAGCAAAGAGTTCTTCAAATGATGGAACAAAACATTGAGGACTGATAAATCATCAATACCGGGGAGCTGTATAATTATATTCAATGAAATAACTTTGTAGCACAACAGTTCATTATAATGAACTGTATAGAAATGTTTAATGTTAGCAATTGTATGGCAAATAATCTGCTCAAACCTAAATCCTACTTTGTAAAGTAATTTAGTGACAAAAAAGTAAACTGAATAGTAATTAGTAGGGATGAGTGAAGCAATCTTATATATGTGCAAGCTATATGTGACTGATAATATAATGTATTTGTGTGACGTTTATAAATGTATTTAATTAAAAATTGTTAAAACATTGATCAGGTTAATTATGTAAAATAATGGCCTATATAATTTTAATAACGATGGCTATAAAATGTAATGTTTAATGTCTATAATCACTAATTTTATCCTCAGAAATATTACAAATATTGACCTTGTATATTGGCCTTGACAGTACTTGGTATATGATTGAAAATAAAACAAGTGGTCTCAACCATAGTAATTAGGCTACAGAATTTTTTTTGTTTAGACAGTACTGTGTCATTTAAACATCTGTCATATGAATTGACTGTGTTTTTTTAACCCGACTGTGTGTTGTATTGAAATACATAATTCACCTTGAGGGGGTGGCTTTTTAAGTAATCTAATATTAAACTGAAGGTGTGAACAAGGAGGTGGAAAATCAATATTATTTGATGTTGAGAGACTTCTAACTACCTCTTGCAATTTTCTGCCTTGTTTGTGAGGACAATGTCATTCCTTATTTATGAATTGATTTTCATTTTAGCTTCTTGAGATACAGCGTGCCTGGTTAATGCATGTCTCCATCTTTCAATTAAGCCGGAACTTTTTGCATCGCACCAACCAATCCAATGACATAAAGAAATGTGCTAAATGAATATAGCACTTAATTGTCCTCACTTCTAAGTGGTGCTTTATTCAGGTCGTTAAGCCATTTGTGCAGCTTCTCTTCCTGTTACTTATCCAGTACTTACTCTCCTGTTTGAACCCAGCGATGTGCTTGTCTTTCTGCACTGGCAGCCGAAAGCTCACCAGTGTGTGTTCTCCTCCTGCCAAGTTGTTTCTTCTCAGTGAAAACACTCCCGACATTCCAGCCGCTGGGAGAAAAAGTAGCTGAAGTGGCCTGGCAGGCGCGCTGTGCTTCAATCAACCAATTAGATAATCAAGGGCTTTCACATTGTGCAGGCTGACAATCAACTCTGCCAATTAAAGACCCGTCTGTGCTGCACACAGCCCTTCAGCGCAGCCCATTACTGAGCTCTTGCGTTGGAGTGGGCCCGGCTGATCAAGAAAAATTATGCCCCTAATAACAGCGAAACGAAAGAAATTTGGACAAAACGACTCTCTGCATCACAGATTTTGTTTACTAGTGGGTAATTAATTCTCCACATATGTTGGGAACATCTGTCGCGATGACCTGCCATCGAATCAGCGAAACAACTGCTGTGCTGCTCCTCCTCAGGTCATTAGCACAACCATTCAAATTACTCTTCTTCCCTCTGCCTTTTCCAAAACTGCTTCCAACTTTATTTTTAAAGAGCCACCATCGTTCTTCTTTCACGCTCTCAGTCTTGTCTTGTGTTTGCTGAGTGTTGTTGTCAGATGGAGATGCAGGGGTAGCTGTGTATGCTGAAAGACTGCAGTGTTCATGATAAGGGGAGGATAGTCAGAGAGGCTCAGTGACTGTGTACTGTATAATAGGGATATCTTTTTAGCTGTTTGAGGCATGTTCAAAATAGACTTGGCCCTGTGACGCTTGTTCTTACAAATCAGCAAATCCATATGTTAAATGTCTACAGGCTGTTGTTTTATTATAATTATTAATTGGATGCCAGGTCAATTTTTTTTATTACTTTCATTTTTTAATTTGCCAAATTATTCATTATTTGGTGTATTTATTTATTTATTTATTTTAATTTAAACTTACCCTATTGTTCATTATTTGGTACAAAATATTATTAGTGATTTATTTATTATAATAACAATAATTATATAAATTACTGATCATATAATATTTTGAACCAAATAATGAACAGTTTAGCAAATAAATAATGTAAAAAATTACCTGTTATCCAAATGCTGCTATTATTATTATTAGTAGTAGTAATAATAATAATAATAAATTTTTTAATAATTACTACTACTACTTTTTATTATTTACAGTTTTTTTTTTTTTATTAAAATATGTAGACAATCCAGTTTTGTGTATTTTGTCCAAGGTAAATGCAATACTGTGATGAACTTCATTATATGATACGATGACATTAGTGGAAATGCAAAACAATAATATATATATATTTTTTTTTTGCATGTGCAAAATCTATAATAATAGACAATATTTTGCTTTGTAGGCTGTTTTAAACACATGGTTTCATCACCCTAGTTTCTAAGCCTGTTTAGGGATTCTATGAGATGGAAAACAAATGCCGTTTTTAGCCAAAACCTTTCCTTGAATATAGGCACTTTCTTGACATCTTGACTTATGTTCAGGTCAATAAATCTATATATCAGGAAAAAATGGCAAGTCAGCATAATCATGATCAAATAAGTGGCTGTGGATGAACAGGGGTCTTTCAGCAAGAAGATGCAGAGATGGAGTTTGCGTAGAGAAGAATGTACTGACAAGTGCTCAATTAAAGAAAATGGCTTTGAGTGGCAGACTGAAAAGTGACAGGTCTTGGGCTGAGAAGAGCCTTTGAGCACAGAACAGAGGAACTAACAGTATTACACCGCTGACCTTTCCCATGATGGACCACCCTCACATGGGAATAAGGAGTTTCTGCCCATAAAGTCTCATGAATTTCAGTAGCTTACAGTGTAAGACTGTCAAATACTGTCAAGAAGGAATAGCAATTCAGATTCTGTGCTATGTGGCTTTTCTTTTTTTCAGTTTAAATCTTCTGAAATTAGTTTCAATTTAAATCTTAAGTTAAAATCTAAAATTTCAATCTGAATAAAGTGAGATTTAGTGATAGAAACATCATGCAAAGCAGTAAGAACATCTTTGCTGCTTTTCTGTAATCTTGTCTGGCTCTTTGGGTAGTGCTAGAATGTTCTGAGCAGCCATGAGATGTCAGCGTGACAGGCAGCATCCTGAAACCGCCAGCGCCTGTACATGGCCACTGGTCCGACACATATGGTCATCCCTGCACCGCGGGCCAGCCTCCCTGAGGAACTTGGGGGAAAGAGTGTGAGATTGTGGAGGAAGGTCACCATAAGTTCGAATACTGTTGTGCCGAGAGGGTGGAGGGTTGAGTCTGGGCTGGAAAAGAGCACTGAGGTAGCAGTGGTCAAGGTGTGATGTCACACATGATATCATCACCAGGTCCTGACAGCTGATGAACCGCTGACAGATTAATGAGCCATGAAAGAAACCTCAATTCTTCCCTTACGTGTGTTTGTTTGGGCATGTGTCCCATGTCCCTCAGTTGAAATAACTGAGCCCTGCATAGATTAGGAACTGCTATGAGGAAATCCTGTCCCACAATTTGCCACATGAACGATGATGCAATTGTAGATTTTTTAAGGCAGTTTGACAGGCAAAATGTGAGTGTGAATATGAATTGAATTGGCTAAGGGAACTGTATCTATCGTTCATTTGTTTTCTGTTTCCATAAAAGTCCCTCCATCTTCAAGTCTTTTTAGACTTTTTTTTTGTCGAAACTTTCACCAAGACTTTAAGACAACATTACAGTTATTTTTTACTCATTTGCATTCAATTTCAAATTGCAATTTTGCATTATGTTTTAACTCAATTTAAAGAGGTCATATGATGTTGCTAAAAAGAACATTATTTTCTGTATTTGGTGTAATGAAATGTGTTTATTAGGGATGTTCCATCATCACCGATGGCTGATAGACATCACGATGTTGAGCCGGCATCGTGATCCATTCCCCCCGCATCCCAATACCATGTTCGGAAAGAAAATGAAGTGTAGGCGGAACCCCTAAAGGGAATAAATAGGAGATGGGAGGAAAATATATATTTCAATATTTTTCCTCGCAGTTATATAATTGGGTAATTATACTACATATATTTCGGGCCATCAGGGAGCTGCTATTATACCTGGCATTGAAACTCACTGATTATAATGAGTTCTATAGACTGATCTATATATAATAAATCTCTATTATAGATCAGTGGTTCTATAGTATTTTGTCGCGCCGCTCGCGTCCGGTGTAGACACGGTGTTAGGAATCGTGTTTTCCCTTATAACGCTTCGGGCACACCCCCTAACTCGTCTGAAAGCGAGATGTGCTGTTATTGGCCAGCTATCCAGTGCGTTGTGATTGGCCGAATACCTCAAGCGTGTGACGGAAATGTTACACCCCTTACCATACTGTGATGCCGTCTCCCGGCCGGAGCGACGAGACAAAAACATTAAAACCCATTATAAACGAGGCATTTGTTGCATCCAGTGGGGACATAAATACGGATTATAATGACTTATACTGTCTTTATACGCGTTGCGTTGCGTATCGCGCCGCGTAAACATAAAACCATGTCTGCATTTGTGATCGGAGAAATGACAAACAACAAGCGCTACTCTACACTGCTCAAAACTCACGTTTGAATCATCAGTGGCAAATCCTTCAAATGAAAACGTACTTACAGTCTGTGAGTCAGAACAGCCGGCATTGTAGTCTACTCTACCAGGATCAGAAAACAGTCCTCCATAAAATGCGCTGCACACATCTGAATATTTGGGTTAAACTGTTCTGGAACAGTGTTGTAAATACAACTTAACCACTGATTTCTAGTCGTGTCCTCTTTTGGAAGACCAAACAAAGTAGTTTCGCTTTCACAACAAAACACACAGCGGCCTAGAGTGAGCCG